>NC_047052.1:29350510-29650510 GCF_011762595.2 Tursiops truncatus | reverse complement strand
TGGCTTCTGGTTGGGTTGGGTTGATATAGGTCACCAGCAGCATGTTGGAAGGTGGAAGCAGGGAGAGGTCAGGGTGTCTATTTCCCTGCTTCCCAATGGGGCAACTCTTTCCCACCTACTAAGTCCCAGGTCTCATGTAGCTCTGGGGAAACCCCTCCTTTCCCTCACACTCAGCCCTCAGAGGCTAATGGCTTCCCATAGTTGCTAGTTCTGAGTGTTCACCAGAGTCTTTGGTCCCCTCACCCTGCTCAAGTGTCTGTAACTAGTCATTTCATTAACCTCTTTCCAGTTAATTCTTTGAGCATGCCGTTTATGCCTCTTAGAACAATCTTCTTGATTCTGCCTTATCCAAGTCCTTGTCTTATCCAAGGACTACTTATTGATATTTACCTAATATTTTTTCTTAAAATCAGTTAAATTATTTTATGTTTCACTTATTTTAAAGTAGACACTCAACCCCTATCATAAGTGAAAAACAATGTCCATTTATCCTAAATCAACCACAGCCATTAAAAAAAGCAGGGCAAACAAATCAACGTCATTAATCTCTAGCTAGCTACTATTGTAGCTACTAGCTACACAGCTTTGCCTGAGCCCTCCCCAATCTTTGGTAAAACTGGAGGTAAACGAGTTTAAAAGGTGTTAAAGACATCCTACCACTAAACTGAGATGTCCTGGTTGATACAACCAGAAGGATCGTGAGAGGATTGTTAAGGGAATAACTTTCTCGTGGTGTGAATCTATGGTATTTGATACTCCATCCCAAAGGCAGCTTGTGTCCCAACTTTTGGATAATCCTGCCCCACAGCAACCAGTACCAAGTAGCCACGGACACAGTTTATAACCTCAAATTATGTCTTTGAGGTGAAACTAGAAGATACTAGATGCTACTAGAAGATACTAGAAGATGATACTAGCAGAAGGAAGCGTAATAGCCATTCACACATTGGCATGAAATAATTCCCTCTCTCCACAACCGTGAGGCAGTGCTGACAGCAACCACACGCGTCCAAGAGAAGTTGGGTCTTTCTCTACTCATACTCTTCGCAATGCAAACTGGACAAACAGGAACAAGCAGGTAGGATGAGTGTCAACGTCAGCATGTATGTGTGCGTTCCTGTTAGGTTAGAGGTGCGTCAGGAAGTTAAACCTTACCAAGGCAAACGGTTTAAGGTATGCACACGGTGACGCTTCTTATTGGCTGGTGTGAGTGATACAAACAACATCAATACGTTTCTTTTTCACAGTCTGATAGCCATGAACTATTAATTCCACAGCGTCAGCAGGACAGCGTTCATCAGATATACTCATTCCTCGTCGGTGTTCCAGCTAGGTTGAAAACACTTGTTTCAAGCATGTCCAAGGGCTTTCTTTTGTTACATTCACCCTACCCTGTCGCTCCTGCTGTGTTTTATTAGGCAAATATAAAATTAACAGCACAGCAATAATTATTTCCTAAACTGGTTCCAACACAAATTTCCAATTTGAGGTCAGATGTATTGCCTAATAAAATTTTTACAGCTGCAGTCAAATTGTGGTAGTTAATTCCTGGAAAATACAATTCTTAATTCACCAGAATTAGTTTTAAGTCTTGATTCATCCTCTAAAGACGAATGTGTATTACTGCCGTTTATACAAAATGTTCAAACAGTAATATCCAATATAACAGCTTGCATAATTTCAGCTAATTCTGTTAGAAGTATCTGACCTACTTATACTTTCACTGAACCATACATCATGGTTTTAAGATCCTTGGGTCTGATCTTTCTAAATTGCCCTTTCCCGACTGTGTAAGTATTGCTTAATGTTACGCAGCTAAACACGGAATCATGTCAAAGAGCAAAGAATAATTAGAATATCTATGAAGCAGTATTCTATTTATACTCCTACGGCTACTAGTCATTTGTTACTTCCAGACCTATGCCTTAATCACAGACTCTAAGCTACTGTTCTGAACTGCAAAATTCACACACATGTACCTGCAGAATTCAAAACATTTCATCTGCTCAGTTTCTTCCAAACCTTAAAATGTAATTTAAAAATTTAAATAATAAATTAAGGAAAAATATTAATAACAAACACAGCACCTATTATGTGCTAGGCTCTGTTCTAAGTGTCTTAGATCTGTTAACTTTTTAATCCTTACAACAATCCTGGGAGACATGAGCTTTTATTATTATACCCATTTAACAGATGAGAAAACAGAGTCACAGAGATAGTAAGTAACTTATCACATACCACAAAGTTGCACAACAAGTGGCAGAGCTGGGATTCAAGTGTAGGAAATCTGGCTCTGGAGCCTCTGCTTTTGATCACTTTGTAATATTGCGTGAGGTGAAGAGTCAGACCTAAAACAAACAAATGATCAATATTCACCATAGCTGGTAGGTCCCTATTCTTCTCTTTTGAACTATGTAGTGAAGGCAGCACAAGAGGAATGGGACAAACATGAAACATTTGGAGATAAGAAAGATAAATAGGAGAATAGTGCATGATTTATCCCATCTAAACATTGTTTCCTAAGTGTCTAAGACACGCCATTTTGGCACCTGGCTGTAGAGTGGTGGAAAGGACCAAATTCTGTACCCTGACCTGAGTTAATTCCTGTTTGGCCACTTTCTAGCTATGTGGGCTGAAGCAAAGCACTGAGTGTTTCTGTAACTTCATCTCCCTCATTTGTAAACGGGGATACATCTGTTTCCTGCCCAGTCCATTGCACCCTACTTTTCATGCACTGATTTCTCTGTTAGTTAGGGTTCTTGAGTCGCAAGCAACAGAAAGCAGCCCTGGCTAATTTAAGCAAAACAAATTAGTGGGAGAGTTGTGGAGTAGCCACGTTATGAAATGAAAAGCCAAAGAATCAGCTGGAGAAGGACAGAGAGTAGAGTCACTCAGGGTTACAGCGACAACTAAAAGAGATAAAGCATGCCAAGCCCATGGTACTTTGAAGGCACTCAGTAAAGCTTCATTCTTTCCCTTTCTGTCCTGGGCTTCTTTTCACCACGTTCTTCATCCCTTCCAACACATACTGTGCGCCTGCTCTACGCAAAGCACCATGATGAGTATAAAGAATGGGAAAGGGAATAACTCAGTCCCTGCCAAAAAGTCAGCAATGCCCTCACCCACAGTATTATTCTATGATGTTGAGAAACACCCAAATGAATCATTCATCTCTGAAATAAATGGCTAATGTCAAAACATTTACTAATGCAGACAGAGCTGACTGAAATAAATGACTGAATAACCCATTGTTTGAAAATCTACGAGAGTAATATATATTACAATCAGATAAATCAAAATTACAAAAGATTTTCTGCTGCTTTTCAAAATGCTTGCCAGAAGTTGGTCAAATGACAGTAAGAAGGATAATCAGTTTAACAAGTGGTTGCCAGTTACCTCTAGGGAATGAAACTGGGGCGGGGCGGGGGGGGGAAGGGGGCAGTGGGGGAGGTAGAGGGAGGAGTGGGGGACAGGCAGGAAGACCACTTTTCAGTTGATAATCTCCTGGAGGGTTTGCATTTTTTGACTAAATGTATGTGCTTATTTTATAATAACCGAATAACGCGTTTAAAAATAGACTCAGCAGGGCACATTTGGTTGCTTTAAAAATACCCAGCTTGAGTTAGCCTAGGCAGAAAGGGGGGATTTAGTGGCTCAGGACTGGAGGGAAGGGAGGGAGTGGAGCTAGAACTGGCCCTTCTCTCTTTACCTCTGTATCTCCATCACTACTTCTTGTCTCTGCATTTATCTTCCTGTGGCTGTTGCCATGAGGCTAGAACTTCTGCTGCTGGCTCTTCCCAGCTCACATCCTCACAGCTTTGTGATTAGAAAGGAAAACAGTTTTTCTCTCTCGTTTCAGTTGGAAAATCCCTAGGGGAGGGCCTAGCGGGCCTGACTAAGGGCTGCTGGCCACCCGTGGCAAGGGGTTGAAGGAGACTCATGGGCTCAGCTTGGGTGAGGTGCTCACTCTTTAACCAATCAGAGACGAGTCAGAGAGGATGCCCCATGTAGCTCTCATTGGACCCACAGAGAGGGAGGTGGAGAGAAGTGGTATCACCAATCCAGCCACTGTGAGTCACTGGGAGCTGGGTGGCCCTCCCGGTATGTGTCCAGCCCTGAAGTCTCTGACCTGGCTCTCTGGACCTGGTCTTTACATCTCTCCCACCAAAACTTCTGGCCTCAAGGGTAACTTAGAAACCAGATCTTCCATCTTGGGCGTCTTCTTACGAAAAAGAACTTGGGTGTCCGAGTCTTTCATACGCAGTCACAAAGTAAACACTGTGTTCTTATTCTTTGCTTCCCTTCTAAGCCAAGTCCCAGGAGATAAAGGGCAGGACTCTAAGTTCCTTGATTTTTTTCTCATCTTTGCATTCATCCCATAAATATCTATTGAACAACCATTGTGGGCCAGGTTCTGTTGAGCACCCACTGAATGCCAAGTACCAGGGCCACAGAGACAAGGGTGAACTGCACCTCACAGAGCATGTATTTTGGTGGGGAAGACAAGCAATACACACAGACACACACTCACACACTCACACACTCACACTCACACATATCTTCAACAATTTCAGATTATGATGAGGGCTGTGGAGAACCTTAAAGCAAGGTGGGAAGTTAAAGGTATAGGGGTGGTTGCAAAGAGTATAGTCAAGGGCAACCTTCTGCAGGAAGTGACATTTGAACGGAGACCTGAGTGGATGAAAGAGGGTGTCCTCCAGGCAGATTCAACAGCATGTACAAAGGCTTTAAGGTGCAATGAGGTTGACATGTTTGGGGAGCAGCAAGGAGGGTGCCCCGGTTGGGGCAGAGGAGGGAAGTGGGCGATGGAGGGGAATGAGGATGGGGACCCTTCGGGGCCAGGTCTCTCTTATGAATGTTATTCTGCATGTAATGAGGAGCCCTGGAGTGGTTCAAGTCAGGGAGCGACACGATTCAATTTATTGTTCTAAAGCGCCTGGTCAGTGGTAGGCTCTTGATAAATATTTGTTAACAATTAAAAAAAAAAAAAAACTCAGACCAAAAAAAAAATTTTAATAGTCTCCTTGGCAGAAGAGGGACTGTCCTACTAATGATGAAAACGCACTGACGTTGGTCCAGTGCTTTATAGCTTACAAAGCTCTTTCACCCTGATGATCTCATCCGACCTCTCGTTTGGACGCATAATATATGACCGTGCGACACCACGGCCCGCAAGCGCCGTGGAGACCAGTCTGCGGCTCTGCGCCAGGTGACACTCACAGCTGTCACTGGCAGGCGTGGGCTGAGGTCTCCGAAGATCTCGCAGGGACACCCACTCCTTAGCATGCTCTCCCAAACCCAAGTGGGGACATTCCCACACCCATCTTCCCGGAACCATCATGAAGGCTGACCTTTGCAAGCCAGAGGCCCGGGGAGACCAGATCAAGAGGAGATTATCTATGCTCTGGGAGATTGCCTTTTTTTTTCCTTTCTCTTCTACTAAAACATGAGGGTTTCTTTAGTGGTTAAAAAAGAAAAATTATTGAAACTGACCCTCAGGCCTGGGATTAAGGCCATTAGAAACAATGGCAGTGGGGTGCCCCTAAAGGAGCCCCTGATTTAAAGAGCTGGGGTCAAAGCCCTCCGTTACATCATGGGGCCCCTCTCTGAAGCAGGGCTGGACAGTCACCACCCCCAGACTCATGGCGCCTCAGGCCACAGCCTCAGAAATCACCATGTCCTCCGGGTTTCTCAGCCTCAGTTACGGCCATCTTTCCTCTGCTATTCCCCACCCATATGGGGAAAGGAGGACTCTTAACCTTTCTTCCTGGGAGCACTGGGACTGAGGGAGGGAGGGGGAAAGGGTGGAAGGGAGGGAAGGAGAGAGAGGAAAGGGGATGGATACCCCAGGCTCCCTCCCACAATCCAGGCAGGTCAGGGTGCTGGTCTCACATCTCTTACTAACAATCCTTGTGACCTTGGGCAAAGGGTAAACCAGCTGCCCAGTGGGGCTTAGCCAAGTTTGAAGTTCAAAGGGTTCCTGGTTCAAAGGCAGTGGTAAAAGACTGAGGCATTTCGAGCTCAACCCCCTTAAAATGTGGGATGGGAGCCCCAGTCTTCCAAGTGATGATCTCAGAGGCTGCCCTGGCCTCAGAGGCTGGCCTTTACCACTGACATGCCCTTTTTACCCTGGCATTTCACGTTAGACATGGTGCTTAAAATGTCCTTAGTCTCAGTGTATTTTTAAACATTTCTTCGTGCCACTTTCCAGCTACTTCTTACAAGAGTCATAAGATAGGGTCTTTAGAATTTGCGGAATGAATGCCATTGTTGATGGGCTGTTGCAAAATCATCAGCAAAATACATGTGTGCATTCCGGACTCCAAAATACAGTCATAATAGAAAGAAATTAAATCTGCATTTTTCTGTTGTCAATCATGTTTATTAAATTGAAAAAAAAAAAGTCTTCTCTCCCAGGCAGTATGAAATGTAGAGGGAAAATGAATTTATTCTCTGTTGGAGAACTGGGCAAAAGAATGTCATTAACAGGTGCAATTATGCATTCTGACGCAAAGTGCTTCAAGCTGACAGTCGGCAAACTTACAGTGGAGCTCCCAGACCACAGGCTGCAAATTCTCTAACAACTTTATTCATACATGCTGGCCTACAGTTCAATCCTACTTCCTTTGAGTATCTCCTGCAAATAAAAGGCCCCATTCTTTGGCTTCCCCTGGCTTTATTCGGAGTGAAAACACCACTTTGTGCCCACGTTGTGTTAAAATAACAGATTTGTGCTCGTTCCTGTAGGTTTCTGATGGGAGGACGGAGGCAGGCTATCTTCACTGCGGATGGTGAGCCGCCTTTTTGAGGAGGTTGGAGAGAAAGGGTCTCCAACAGGGAACCTTTGTCCTGCGATGCAAATGAGCCTCTGCAAATGGTGCAGACAATGCCAGCCCCGGTCCAGCCTCAAACCCATCCATCTGCAGCTATTTTGTTAACCCGATGTTTCGTACATTCTTTCTCTCACACACAATACTTGATGTTGACAGCTGTGAATTTTAAACAACCATTCTGTGTATGTTTTTCTAATTTTGTGTATGCAGATTGTTTCTCCATATTGGGGGGTTGGAAGCCTAGTACCTAAAGGACGTGTTCCTTCCCTTGGAGATTTCATGCTTTTCAAAAGTCTCAGCGATTCTGACTGCTAAACAAAGTAGAAATTCACTGTGCTCACCAGCAGCATTTGGAAGGACCCGGAGCGCAGAAGCACTGTTGAAATGGACAAGGTTGCAGGAGATTGCAAAGCAGAACAGCCTGGAGGCAGGTCTCCAGGGTGACACGCCACTCAGACAGGCTCCGGTGGCCCCTGGAAGCTCAGTCCTCCTTCGTGTCTGCCCTTGCTTATCTGTAAAATGGGCCACAAGAACATTCTCAAAAGGCTGAAAATAAAGACATCCCATATCCAGGCCATCAACTCAGTTTTATTTCTCCTTACATTGTTCTGGCAGCCAATCTCTTTTCTTAGATAGAGTCCAAAGCCATGGATGTGTTTTTAAGCATGAAGGAAAACAAAATGAGCTCCCAGACGGAGGACTGTGTTCACAAGGCACGAGATTGGCAGCATGACTTTTTAAATTTGTGTGTCTATTTATATTTTTGTCTCTTTGATGTGCGGCAGTTCGCAACCAAAACACATAGGCTAGAGACAGAAACTCTGGACATGAAAAAAGGAGGTTGCGAATAGGGCAGTCATAAGGCTCATTATGTCTGCTACCATTGAACATTGGGATCTGACTCAGAGCTTCCTGGCAGCAAGAGTGAAAGGGGAATGATGACCAATGACAAAGGCTCACTTCACTTGAGCATACAGTTCTTCAGAGGGGAGAAACATTTTCCCAGGTACTTTGTTGTAAAATAAACTTTACACTCAAGGCTCTTCATAAGGGGGCAATGAAAAAGAAGTTCAACGTCAACTTGAGAGCAGATGCAGTTGTTAAATTCCAGAGCAAGGGTAAAAAAGTAAGGCAAATGGGCACCTGTCTAGTGCCCACTCCAGCTGCCTGGTGGTTCACAGAGCCTGTTGTGAGAAGAATTCAAGGCCACATCGAGGCCGGGCAGAGAAGAGGGCAGATGATTGACCACGTGTGTGCTGTGGAACTCCTCACCTTGGGCTAAACAAATCCGGCACAAATGAGCAGGATTCTGGTGTCCAGCTTGATCCAAAGATAGAACTCTGAGGCCTCAAGGGGTGTATGGCTGTCATGATCCTTAGATGTCCCTGAATAACACTGTTCTCAGCTGGGCCTTCCAGGGGAGCTGGAAGGCTGCCTGGAGTTTCTATCAATGCTTGGAAGACAGAGGAAGCAGGTGGTGGGGTTGACAGCTTAAACTGTAGAAGCCCGACCTGTAATCACATCTAGATTCAAGGCCATACCACCTCCACATGGGCCCGGCCTGGGCCAGATGCTTCTTCTTTAATTATAAAATATTTCTGTAGGACTTTAGGGAACTTTCACTTTCTCTTACTTTTCTGTATTGTGTGAACGTATTATAACACATATTACTTTTACAATCTGAAAAGAGTAGGTCGATCATTTTAAATTAGCCATTTTTACCTTTTCTTTTTCTTTTTCAGCCTCAGGTTATACCAACACTCAGTAAGGGCTGTCCTTTCACTGCACTAGAACACAAAATTGATGAACAGATCTCATCTAATTGGATGCCCAATATCCGGATCGGTCTAGCTCAGCCCACTCTTGGAGAAAAGCAGATGATAAGACGACAAATTTGGAGAGTCTGTGATGGCTACAGATGGTTCTCGGCTCCAACAGGGCCACCCAATCACACCCAGGTGCTAGGACCTCCACGTCGACAGGACAGTAGCCAACGTGGGATCCTAAAGGCCTGGGGGCTCCCACACCATCGAGCGAAAAATTTAAAAAAAACCTATTCACGGGACTTCACTAACAATTAAGGCAGGACATACAAGAAGGAAACATCCAAGAACAAAAATTGTTCAAAAACTGGATGGCTTGGGCAGAAGATGGGAAGTCCAGGTAACTCGGCTGGATCCGTAGGTGCCACCTTCTACCTCATAGGGATCTGGGCACACAGACGCCTGTTTCTCTCTCAGTTCTGAGACTCTGCTTTTCTGAAAGTGTCTGAACACTTTCCAGAAGACTGTGTAGCAGGAGTGAATTTTTCAAAGCTGTTTTTTGGTTAGCCTTCAATTAACCAGAAAATGAGATTAATTGTGCATGAACTTCTATTTCCAGGACTCCAACGGACCCAAGGAATATGCAAATCTGGGTAAAAATAAGTCAGGTTATAAGGGAGCTCTCTTGTATTTGTTTTAGAGCGTAGAAGAATGGAAAAACAAGACAGTGAGGGCCCGGGGCCAAAGAAAATGCTATATTTAGAGGCGGAGGGCTTTGTTTGGCCCTGATACCGGTGTAGACACAGACAGTCAGGAACAAGGGGGCCATTCAATCAATCCACCTGACACCCTCTGTCGCCGGCCCGTGTGTTCTTGCAGGCACCAAGCTCAAAACCGTCCCGAAAGAGGCTGTCGACGGAAAAGAGGTAACAGCTGCTCTGTGGCAATTAACCAACAGTTTCTGTTGCTGAAGGAGATGATTTTGGATGGCGTAAAGAGATTCAAATAAAAATGTCAACATGCCCATTACAGATGAAAGTTTGGGAAACTTAAGTGGCCCTGAATTAATCACTATTTGACAGGAAGGTGCGTAAACGAGTACTAAAAATGGCCCACAAATCTGTTTTCCTGCCTTTTGGGTAATTGTAAAGATGCTGGTTGTGGGGTAGGGGTGGGCGAGGCATTTCTTGGCTGCAGCCTTAATTCATCTTGGAGCGAAGATTTAATGACAAAGTTACAAGCCCTTAAAGTAGCATTTATTGAGGGGCTAATGAGAGTCCCTAAGAACTCTGGAAGAAAAAAAAAAAAAAGCAGCCACCCACACAAGAGGCCTTTGGAAACACCGAAGAGAGGGGAGTTCATTAGGCTTTTTTTTTTTCTTCCCCTTTCTCAACAATGAATATTTCTGCTGCCAAACCTTTAGGAATAGGGTTGGTTTCCTTTCAAGTAATTGATGCACATTTTGCTTCTGCAGGAGTCCAGACGGCCACTCCAGCGAGAAGCAGGAAATCACACCGTCGGAGGAAAACTGTGCATTCCTTCCTCCCTGGCTGGGTCGGCCCCTCACAAACATCGGATTTATGTTGCCCTTGCCAAAACGCCTCCGATTTCCATGCCCTCCCATGGCTAAGATAACGAACGCGGCTTGCGGCCTCTGAGAGCTGCACTTATTTAAAACTCTGGCTCCACTGGAACAAAAACGGCTGCTGTCACCCCAAATTGAGCAAATGAGACCCTGTCCCACAGCATAAAGAGTAAGAGAGTTATTGAACATCCCCCGTGGAGATGGCCCCATTCACCCTTGCCCTCTCTTGGCATCTCTCCTTCCCACCCCAATCCCTCCGGAATCTTCTAGGCCCTCTTGCCTCAACTCCTTCTGTCTCGGGGAGCACAGGAAGGGATAGCTGGGGCCAGTCTGCTCCAAATGGATCAAGTTTTCTTAAATCAGGTTTTCTCTTTCTTTTTTTTTTTTGGTTTTTTAAAGAAAGATTAGAAGCGGAAAGGAATGCTGTGAGGAAAATGGAAACTGGCAAAGTGTTTTAACTTCAAGTGGTCTTCTGGTCGGTGCTGACGCACAAACGTAAAGCTCTTTTGTAAACGTAAAGTCATAGGAAGTGGGGAAGGAAGGAGGGAAGCCGGAAACCCCCAAATGTAAAACAGGTCTGGTGATTTCTGATGGCTCAGGTCGGAGAGAAGCATTTTGCGGGAGCTCTTAGCCCCACGCAGGCTCAAAAATCATCTACAACATTCAATGAAACTGACACGCAGAAAACACACGTATTTAGAAAATATTTTCGCCGTGGCTTCTGCTTAACCAAAACGTTCTGTTTCTCTCAGGATGGAAAAGAAAGGCTTTTCCAGAAAAGTGCCCCCATTTGGAGAACACACTTATTAAAACGCTTTTTTTCACAGCTGCATTAATCTGAGATCTGGGAGATGTTTTCTGTTTGTACAACCCTCCTTATCCATCCCCCCGCCCCCGCCGCCACTTGCGAAGGTTTATGCCCGTGGCACAATCCCAGTGGCTTCATAGCCAGATTGCTAATTCTGAAAGAGCTGTCTGCTTGACATCACCCGCGGAAGGACTCAGACTAATTTGCCCCTCATTGGGGCACGTGCGTATTTCTGAGAACATCTCTTGATACGCAGTCACATCCTGAAGGAGACACATCATACACTTTCCCTCCTAAGGTTGACAAAATTCAACCGGCATAATTTAAATGGGTGTTTTTCAGTCGTATATAAGTAGTCTTCAGTTACAAGGGTAAAGCTAGAAGGGGGGCTATCAGCTAACGTCACAGGGGAGAAAACCCACATTGCTCTCTGTCTTCAGATGACTGTTGCTGGGACTGAGGGGTCCAAGGGTGACTACGAATAATCAGATTATTATTAATTAATTATAATTATTAACAGTAATTATATATGTGTTATTATCATAGTGGCTTTCACTTATGTACCAAATAACAGAGGAATGCTTTGTATCCATTTTCTCAGTTAAACCAGGCAACGTATTTTCAAGACAGGGATATGATCTTCATGGTATAGATGAGAATTCAAGAGCTCAGAGAGGCGCGATGAAGAGTGGCACCCGCTCACCGCAACTAGAGAAAGCCCACGCGCAGAAACGAAGACCCAACACAGCCAAAAATAAATTAATTAATTTAAAAAAAAAAAGAACTCAGAGAGGTTAAGGAGTGTGCCAAGTCCACACACCTAGTATATGGAAGAGGCTGAATTCAAACCAGAGCTGGCTTGAATCCAAAGCGCGGTTCTCAATCACTATGCCAGTGTGCCCCTTACACTGCTACCTGCATTCACACTAGCTGACTTTGTAGCCACCCTTTCTCCTTCTATTCACTCTGGCCTGCCCCACACAAACCCCTGTACTCCACAAGGGAGGAAGTTTTGCCTAATGATTAAGGGTACATGGGTTGGAGTGAGATGGCTTGGGTTTGAAATTGGACTCAGTCAACTGGGTGACCCTGTGCAGATTTTCTAGCCTGGTTTCATCTATAGAATGGGAATATTAAATGTGTCTACCTAATATGGTTGCTGCAAAAATGGGATGATGTATTTAAATGTATTTAAATGTAGGATAGTTTCTGGTGTATAGTAGCCACTCAGTTAATGTAAGGAAAGGAAGGGGGAGAGAGAGGAAGGAAGGAAGGGAGGGAGAGAGAGAGAGATAGAAAGAAAGAAAGAGAAAAAGAAAGAAAGAAAGAAAAGAAAGAAAGAAAGAAAAAGAAAAAGGAAGGAAGGAAGGAAAGAAGGAAGGGAGAAAGAAAGGGAAAAGAGAAATGAAAGCAGAAAACCAAAGGGGTGTTCTTCTGCAGAGAGACGCTCTTATCCACAGAGGATGCTGGAGTAGAGAGGAGAGCCTCTCAGGGCCTCAGACAAGCCCAGTGGGCAGCCTCAGGACTTCTCTCAAGTTCACTGACTCTACTTCCTGTGTGTTGGTGCTCTTCTCACCCAGACTCGCCTCCCTGTGATCTCACAAGCCGGCGCCACCAGCTTTCCAGCTTCCTAGCCTCCAGGTCGTGCAGCAGTGAAGCCGTATTGTCAGTGCTTTCTCAGTGCTGATCGGGTCACATGACCACCCCTAAGCCAATCACCAAGACCTGAGGCTCACCAGTACTGACTGGCTTTGTCTCAGCAAGAGCTTTGCCCCTGCTCAGGGATAGAGTCCCATAGACTGAAAGTGGGGGAAGGAATGACTCCCTAGAGGAAAATTGGGTGCAGTTGCCAGCAAGAGAACGAATGTAGGAGCAGCAAGCTGATGTCTACCGTAAGCAAAACCTGCCTGCTGAGTGCGCATCCTCTTCTCGGCATTGCCTGTGTCAGTTTAGTTGGTAGAGTTAAGAACTAGTGTTCTAGGGCTAACTGCTTGGCTTTGAATCCCGGCTTCATCATCTACTAGCTGTGAGACCCTCGCAGGTTAATCCACCTCTCTCTGCTTCAATTTCTTCACTTGTAAGTGTGGTTAATAATATTATCTTTCTCCTGGATTGCTAAGGATTATATGTGCACGTGTAAAGTGTGCAGCATCATGAGTGCAGACTAAGCACCCAACGAATTTGAGCCATTCCGCACTCAACGGTTATTTACTGGGCACTACGACGTGCTGGACTCTATTTGAGGTACGTGGGATACGTGGGTGAGCAAAACAGAACAGCCACAACAGGATCCCTGACCTTGTAGAACTGATACTCGAGTGTGGAAAAAGACAATAAATAATAAACAACAAGACAGTCATATGGAATTTAGTTGAAAACAGTATTGAAAAAAGAAAGGTCGGGGTAAAATAAGAACAGCTTAGGAGGGCACAGTATAGTCAGACTTGGAGGGGCTCAATGAGTTGGCCAATAGAATACGGTGGACGGGGTCATTCCAAGCATTGGGGCAGTGCAGAACCCTACGGTGAAAGCATGCCTGGAGTTTCTGAGGAGCGGCAAGGGGACCAGGGTGGCTGGAGAAAACAAGGGAGGGCAAGCGTGGTGGGAGATGACATCAGTGAGGTAAGAGAGGACCAGATCAGGAAAAGTGGGGGAGCCCTGGGAAGACTTTGGATATTTCTAGGGAATGGGAGCCCTCGGAAGGTTTGGGGAGCACGGGAGACCTGCTGTGACTCCCTCAATGCCAGGATGATGGAGTGTTGAAAATAGAGTAGCTCTTCTTATTGTTAAGAAGATGATTGCGGGGCTTCCCTGGTGGCGCAGTGGTTGAGAGTCTGCCTGCCGATGCAGGGGACACGGGTTCGTGCCCCGGTCTGGGAAGATCCCACATGCCGCGGAGCGGCTGGGCCCGTGAGCCATGGCTGCTGTGCCTGCGCGTTTGGAGCCTGTGCTCCGCAACGGGAGAGGCCACAGCAGTGAGAGGCCCGCGTACCGCAAAAAAAAAAAAAAAAAAAAAAAGATGATTGCATTTCAGTTCACCAGTTGAAGAAGCAAGTACGTTATAAAGCTTACTGGGGAATACTCCCAGAGCAAACACTCTGAGGGGGCTGTCTCGCTCTTTCTTGAAGGATAAGATGGACCTCTGATGCACTTTGGGTGCATTTTCTCTTCTGCGCCTTCCAAAGAAACAGGACCAAGAGATTTGCAGATTCTTGATGTTTCAGCCTCCTTGGATATTTGTAAATTACCCCTCTGAAGAGACCTCCTCCATGCAAGCAAAACATCTGTCAGGAATACTATGGTGTCTGGGAAAGCACAGTCTCCTGAATCAACAGCCGTAGTGAGAGCTTGTTGAAGATTTAAATGGCTTCTGATTTCAGCCTGATAATTCCATTTTCACGTGGTGAGCTGGTGGTCCTGACAGCTTCCTGAGCATAGCTTCTGTTATCGGATCATAAGAATTGGCTGATGGAGCCTAAAAGATAAGTCTGAGGAAGCACTTTAAGAGCGTCTCTGGTGATCTTCAGCAGTGAATGGACTGGACTGCCAGAAGGGTGGGGCCGGATGGAAGGTAGATTATATGACAGGTTCTTTTAAGAGAATTGTACACAATCTCCTAGTAATCTCATTCTGTCCTTGGTGAGGTTTGGGCTTTCTTTGCTGAGATGAGATGGGAATGTGGCTTCTCTTAAACACCTAGTTAGAAGTGTGGGACAGAGGGATTATAACACGTTAGACTTGCAGATGGTTCAGTCCACTGTGTATTTGGGATGGGAGACCTGTGGAGACCATTCAGAGTAGAAAGAAGAGAGAGTCTTAGGCAGTTTTCACTCATCCCTTAGAAATGGTTAATAAAGGTCCTCAGCCTTGGGTGCTTAAATTTCTCAACACCACCGTGTGGGTAGAAGCCACAGCCTGGAACAGTCTGTAGGACCCTCCTCATGTCTCCACACCCTTCCCCATCTCTTCTCTGCACAGCAGCCGGAGTGACCTTTAAAAACGTAGTTCAGATCATGTTTTCTTTGCTCAAGACACTCAAATGGCTCCCATTTCACTAGGAATAAAATTATCACCACGGCCAACAAGGCCCTACGTGACTCCAGTCCTGCCCAGACCTCCAGTCACATCTTGTACCCCTTGTTCACTCTGCTGTAACCACACCACCCCAGGCACCCTCCTGCCTCAGGACTTTGCACTGGCTGTTCCATCTTCCTGAAATGCTTTTCCTCCAAATATATGAGAGTTCACACCCAACTTCATTCCAGCTTTGCTCAATGGCATCTCCTCAGATGCTCTGAGGGCTCTCTCCTCACCACTCTGTCAAAAATAGAACCTTCTGTCACTCTCTAGTCCCTTGGTTTTTTTCCTTCATTTTATTTCTGAAATTATTTTATATACTTATTTGTTGATTTGATTGCCGTCTATCTCCCCTACTACTCCTTAAGACCAAGGACTTTGCCCCCTGATCCACAGGGCTCAGCACAACATAATAGATACTCAAGAAATATTTGTTGGATGGATGGATAGGTGGGTGGATGAAAGGATGAACGGAGGATGGAAAGATCGGTGGATGGATGGATGGAAGATGGATGGATGGGTACATGGGTGACTGGATGGATGAATGAAAGGATTACGCTGTCTCTTCACAGTGAAGGACTTGGTCATTGGTTCCTAAAATTGGACTATTTACAGATTTCCTTTATGAGTTTTGCCATATCTGTACACTGACCTTACTACAATGACTTAATGGCTTTCTTTAAATATGCACACTTTTATTTAAAAAGAAAAACTTTATGCAGTGCCATAAATGGAAAAGAAGGCAAATATGAAAATTAGATAAAAAGCAAGTAAAGCAATGTTATTAAATTCCAGAGAGATTCTGTTGCCTACTGAAGGGTTGGACCTTAGGCCACTGATCTTTGGGAAAGGGGCAGGTTAGCTAGTGTTGGAGGGATGTTAAGAGACATACTAGCACCCAGCTGAGACTTTCTTCCAGATGGAGGTAAAGGGATTAAAGACTAGAAAAGGGAGTCTTTATCGCTATGGAAGTCTCTGTTATTTAATGCTCCACCTAAAATCTTTTCACCCCCCTCCAGCGACATGTGTCCTACGCTTGGAAACACCAAGCCAGGTAACGCTTACTGACACTCTATCGTATCCTGTTTCTTTAACATCTTTTTAACTAAAGGTTTCCATTAATTTGCTTCCTGTTCCTTTGCTTCTTTCTTCTAAAAAGCAGGAGGAAACAAGAAAACACTGCAGCTACCTTACAATTCTGAGTGTAGCTCACCCTGAGTGGATCTTACAGTCTAAGGAGAAAAACAAAGGATTCAGGCCTTGTATAACAGAAAGTCAGAACTCAGCCACACAGACATTCCCCACGCCCACATATTTGACAGCACAGACAAAACACCCAGATTATCGACCATTTCTTCTTTTCATCCTCATGATCTGAGCTCATGGAGCCGAAACTCAGTTAAAAGCAAGGCTGGGCTAACAGCAAGTGGGCCACGTTGGCTCAGGGGAGTGCTAGCTCAGAGAGCTGGCAAGTCTTTGCCTTACAGACCACTATTATTCCTTCCTGGGTTAGCTTTCAGCACATGCCTTGGTTTCCATGTAAGATGATAAGGCCTCTGTGTTCTTTCACATGTGGACTAAAGACTTCTGAATACTTAGATGAAGAAATCAGGCCCTAATGATGGCAAAATATTTACACACTGATTTAAGCTTGTTCATGAAATTGGGGCAAAGGAACATTTCTATCAGAGAGAGGGGGAAATCAAAGAGATCAGAGCCACGGTGGCATTCCGATGGTATTTATTTAGGTAGTGGAGGCTAAACACTCACCTCCCCCACTTTCCTTTTCTTTTCCCCTGGATAATTTTGGGAAATCCTCTAGTTGCCAGTATGAAAACCACCAGCATTGTGTTGGGGAGGGTGTGTGTGTGTGTGTGTGTGTGTGTGTGCGCGCGTCATGGGGAGAGTCAGATAGTACAACAGCCACGTAAAAAATTTTACAACACACAGCATTTTTTTTTAATTAATTAATTTTTATTTATTTATTTTTGGCTGCGTTGGGTCTCTGTTGCTGCACACGGGCTTTCTCTAGTTGCGGTGAGCGGGGGCTACTCTTCGTTATGGAGCGTGGGCTTCTCATTGCAGTGGCTTCTCTTGTTGCGGAGCACAGGCTCTAGGTGCGCGAGCTTCAGTAGTTGTGGCACGTGGGCTCAGTAGTTGTGGCTCGCGGGCTCTAGAGCACAGGTCAGTAGTTGTGGTGCACGGGCTTAGTTGCTCCGCGGCATGTGGGATCTTCCCGGACCAGGGCTCGAACCTGTGGTCCCTGCATTGGCAGGTGTATTCTTAACCACTGCACCGCCAGGGAAGCCCAACACACAGCATCTTAAAAAGACTTACAAATGCTAAGAATGATATTCACGGAAGCATTTTCTGGGCTCTGGTGGGAGACATTATAGTCAGGCATTATAACAATTTACTATTTGTCAACATTAACTGAGCGTGTATTCTGAGCCACCGTGGTCCTAAGTACTTTATACATATTAGCATATGTATTTCCAAAGCCCAGTAATAAATGTGTCATTATTTGCATTTTAAATACAAGTAGAAAACTGAGTCACGCAGTTGACAAGTGGTAGAACCAGAATTCAAATCCAGGTTGTCTGGTAGCCTCTGACTTTCCCAGTTTTAGCCCTGCATGTCCTTTATCCTGGGCACCCTCCCAGTCCCAGGCAAACTGGCACAGTTGGTCATCCCGCCTGTAATACTAACCACTATACTTGACCTCCTCCCATATACAACTTCTTAGACTTAGGACGTAGTCATGTTCTTGCAGTTTCCAACACCACTGTCCAACTCAATAAACATTTTCAACCGTCAGCTGTAATCAGCGCTTTTTGCCAAGTGCAGCAGGGATCCGGAAATAAATGAAGATGTAAACCCTACTTTTCAGGCCACTCATAAGTAACATAAGGGGAAGGAAATATATGTTATTTCCTCAAAAAGTCGTGCAGTATCTTCTGGCACTGTACCGGTACGAATACCAGATTTCTGTGTTAATGTGTGTATAACACAGATACTGGTTTTCAGCTGGTGGCACAATTATTTCCTCTGACAGGACAACATCTTTGTGAGAACAGTGTGGGTCTGGGGTGCTTGGAGCTGCTCGTCCATGCAAAGAATTCTTGTCAAATATTTTAATGAGAAGGAAAGCATGGCAGTCAAGATGAAAATCCAAGGTGACCTTGAGCTTGGCAACACACTGCCGATCACCTTGTGGTTTTTTAAGGTCTTTTTGTGACGACGACGATGATTTGTTTACAGAGTTCCTCTCCTGATGCAGGAAAGGAGGAGAAACAGGTTTAGAGACCACCTTACAGAAAGCATCTTTGTCCCGACATTAAACTTTCATTCTAGTGGACATTGGGTACACGGCATCCAAAGCCCTTTTCTCCTTGGAAGAATCCCCATTGGCTATGTCGTAGTAGGAAGTCACGTTGCCCTCGTCATTCCCTGGCAGGCAGGGGGCATGCCTACCCTCAGCCGGCCTGATGTTCCCATGCAGGACTTTGCATCCTGCATGAAGCCACAAAAATGCAGGCACAGTTAGGAATTCCCTCACAGCAGTGATGTGCAGAATCAGTGACAGTGGCCTCCCCGGAAGGTCTCGTTAGAGATACGGGAGGCATCATCCCTCCTATATGGGAACCAGCCTGGTTCTCTTGGTCTCTCTCTCAGCCAGAGCTGATGCTCAGTGGATCTGCATTAGTGAACCCGTGCCAGAGGTAAAAACGTTGAAGTACTTCTTCTCCCATCAGTAAATAGCCATGGCTCCAAGCTCCCCAACTGTATCTACCTGCTGTCCTGGCTAAGGCCCCTTCCTTGTAACCTGCCCAGCTTTCCCCATCATCTGGAAACCTAGGGGTTAACGCCCAGAACAGCAGGAGGCCACCAGGAACCTGTTCCAGCCCCCTTCTGACTGGACAGTGCCAGACCCTATCGGTTACTATTTTGAATATCAATTCTATACACCCCGATAAACTCTGACTAAATTCCCCTTTCTACTTAAGATAATAGAATCCACCTCTGTGTTTGCAATCCCAAGCCCTCACCGATACACACACTTACACACATTTAATTTTATGCAGACTGCATCCAAGGAAAGAAAATCTGGGTTCTGGCAGGTATGGAAAAA
Source organism: Tursiops truncatus (assembly GCF_011762595.2). Lineage (NCBI taxonomy): Eukaryota > Metazoa > Chordata > Mammalia > Artiodactyla > Delphinidae > Tursiops > Tursiops truncatus. Next base: position 29,631,291 of record NC_047052.1, on the reverse strand, counting down.
TGAGGTACAGAAATATACCTTCTGTGAGGGAGTTATGTGAGAGTACTATATGTTGGCATGAAAATGTTAAGAAATGAAATTGAAATTAACATGCATTTAATGCTTACCGGGATGCAAATGTCTTTCACATACTGTACCGCATTACAAAGCACTTTGCTATCCTCTCTGCATTTGAGATACAGGTTAAGGCATGCATGTTTTATATTATCTCTATTTACAGTAAGGAGTGACTCCGATCACGCAGCCAGGATAGGACAACAGGGGTTACCAGAGGAGCCTCCTGATCTCAAATACTTCCTGTTTCATCTGTACCTTGCTGCTTCTCTAGGTGGGCTGTTCCCCATGGCTGAAAAAGTACAGAAGTCCCCTGCCTGCCATGATCAGAAATTCCACTACTTCTCTTCCCTCTTTGGATTAAGGTACAGTCTCTAAACACGTTTTTCAAGCTATGTTTAAACGACATTAATCCAGAGTACTTCAACAGGAATTACTTTTTAAATTACTTTAAAAAGTACTTAAAAAATTAGCTAGCTGCTATCTGAGAAAGCAGAGCATCGAGGGAATGGGAGCCTCAAAAGGGACACAGGGCCTTTGCACTTGCAATTTACTCTTCCTGGAAACCAAAAGTGGTTCATAAACTCTGATAAAGGTCAGTGGAATTCTACTGTTTTGACTTTTTCTTTTCCCACCTACCACCATCAGTAACACCAGCCCCCTAGCATGGTGGAAGGAAATGGAATAAAGATCAGGGCAAAATGTCAGGGAGAGAGAGAGAGTACAGGTGGAAAATTCTCTCCTGGTGATTTGCATATAAAACCCTTTCCTTCCTTTTCAACTGCAAAACTGTTCAGTCAACAGAACATTCTTGCAGGAGTTTTTGGTCAATTCCTAAAAGTTGGTTTCCTAAGACGGACCTAACTAAAGCATAGTTATAGAAATTAACTTCATTTAATCAAGGTAGAGTAGGTGGATGTGGGGTTATGGGGAGCAAATCATCTAACCTGAAGCAAACCTGATTAAGCTCTTTAGACACCCTAAACCCTGAAAATATTACAGTGCTCCCTTGACCTACCATATAGACTTCAAAACTTATAAAACCATAAAATGTGAAACTTATCCGAAACATGTTAGCTGATACAAAAAACAGCTCATTGGAAGAATTTCCTAATGCAAAATTCTGGCTAAGCTCATCAAAACAAAAATTTCTGTGGTGCCTCTGTTTTTCTGGTGCCACAAGCACACGTGTTGTTGGTCTCTCAAGCTCTCGGGCACTCACTGGGAGTCAGAACCCTGACTCCCCGCATACCCCATTTATGAACAGTGCGGTCCCGAGTTAGCCTCAGCTTCCTCAGACACAACATTCGTAATGTTTACCTGCCTCCTGCAGTGAGGTATGTCTATGGCAGTGCTTGCTACACAGTAAAGGGCTATACAATGTAGGCTGTTATTAGTTCTGAGACGTCAGTGAGAAATAGATTACAGGGTTATACTCAATGCTCCTAAGAGCTGGAAAAAGTCTACAACTACAGAAACATGTTGATGCCCTGGGAGCGGTAAGGTAGGGGAAACGGTAAGAGGTTTTTATGATGTTTTGAAATGGGGTCACTTGCAACCTTGACATTTGTTGGTGAGGTTAGGAAAAAGGCATTTTCAGTCTCAGAGAATGTGTGTGACATGAACCCACGATCAGAAGTTACTAGATGATGCCCACCAAAAGATAAGGACAGGAAACAAAGATCTAACCTAATAAGGAGACTAAAGGGGTCCCCTGGGATGACGGTGAAGAAAGACCAGGAAGGCAGTCTAGAGGGCAGCCAGTCCAGACTGAGCAGGAGAATGGAGTGGTGCTGGAGACCACAGGGACGCCTCCTAGAGGAATCCCAAAACTGATGAAATAACAGATGTGTTTAAAAATGTTGAGAAGACAGTCACAGTTTTGATAGCCTGCAGGTGAATTACTGAGAGGTACCCAGAAAACAAGGCTATAAGCAACTCCAGAGAAAACAAAAAGTTATACAAGAACGAAATATAATCATAATATAATCAATGGCTCAATCGTGGGTTATGCTGACATTATCAAAATGAGGTAAATGCCAAATATTGAACTAAATACAAATTGTGACAACTCATTGGGAGGAAGGTGGCTGGAAGCGGGCCTGTGTTGCCAGGGGTGTGTGTGTACTGGGGGCAGTGGTAGGGAAATGCATGAAGAGCCAGAGCCGCATATTCTACAGTGGAAAGTTAACAGACAATACCTAGATTTCAAAATAAAGAAAAAGCTCTACAGACGTGATTTAGAAAACATGGAAATATATGCACAGAGATACATCAGAAAGAAATGAGTCACTTGTAGAGAGTGGGATTGGGGTGAGTGAAAAGGGAACTTGGAGAGGCAAGGGGGAGCTTTATTGAATTTTTTTAGAACTAAGAACATGTATAACTTTAGGGGAAAGTTTTTAATTCAAAAAAGAAGAGGGGAATCTGGGCCAAGATGGCAACAGACAGGATGGAGGTTGGCAGCCCTGAGCCACAGACAAGGAGGAATTAAAGCAGAAAGTCCAGCGGAGGCATTAAGAGCTGCCAGCCCTCCATCTTGACTCTGTCTTTGCCTGGGAATTAATAGCTTACAATGAACATCTCTACCTGGGAAAGGCCTGGCTGGCGCGCAGGGTCGGCACTCCACAAACACAGACGACAGCAATAATGAAGCTGCCAATCCCAGGGGCACGCGGGGGACACATCTGCCACAGCTGGCCTCGCGAACTGTCAGCCCTCTTAAATGCACATCGCCGGGCCCGGGGAGGCTGTCACCTCTCCTCCCCAGTGTACCCTTGCTGGTGACTATAACTGCTCATTTCCATAAATTAGATCCCAGTATGTCCAAAATGGATTTTTTTTTTTTTTTTTTTTTTTTGCTGTACGCGGGCCTCTCACTGTTGTGGCCTCTCCCGTCGCGGAGCATAGGCTCCGGACGCGCAGGCTCAGCGGCCATGGCTCACGGGCCCATCCGCTCCGCGGCATGTGGGATCCTCCCGGACCGGGGCACGAACCCGTGTTCCCTGCATTGGCAGGCGGACTCTCAACCACTGCGCCACCAGGGAAGCCCGGATTTTTTTTTTTAAAGAAAAAGGTGCTACTCTGAGTTACGATAAAATTCTTGGAGAGCCCACATACTTGTCAGGAAATGAGTTCTTAATCTGGAGTCTAGGGAAAGAAGTCTTGGCAGGTCCGATGACCTCCCTGAAAATCTATGTCAATTAGCATATGTATGCAGATGTGCATTTATTTTTGTGCAGGCTCCATACTTAACTGTGCCAACGAGACTAAAACTACTGGATACCAGGCCAGGATGAAGTGATGTCACCATTTTAGGGCGTCTCACCTATAGAGACTATGGGGAAAGAGGAAGCACTGCACGGTCTCTAGGCTTCTTGGTTATACCTAGCGTTGTTATTTCAGGTTTCTGTACCTTGCAGGAGTGGATCCGTGCAGCGGGGATGTCAGCCTAATGCAGCAAGAAAGGTGCAAGGCGCCATGGAGAGCTGAACAATGCTTCACTTTCCAACAGGACCCTGGGGTTCATGACACACTCCGCCCCCACTGCCATGTTGCCTGGCGACCCTTCAGCAGCCTGGGAAAGAGGCAGCTTCTCAGAGCTCCATTTAGGGGTTATGGGTGGAGGCTGAGATTCACCAAGCACAGGAGGCTGTGAGGGGCACAATGGAGCCATTTGTAGTGAGGACCTCACCGCCGGGAACACACAGATGCGCTGAGGAGGCACTGCTGTCAGGGTCAGTCGGCTCTGAGTCCCATTTGTGCCATCTTAGCAAATTGACTTTGGGCTAGTGGTTTAACGCCTGAAGCCTCAGTTCCTGTTAAAGAGGAATCATTTCACCCAATTCTGAGGACCATATAATGAAGTTCAAGCGTTCGATGCTGGGGAACTCACTAGCATTCAATAGACAGTTGCTAGTATTCCTGTTTTAAAAACGTGTAAATAAAACAATCAATAAATAAAATGTGTAAATAAACGTCATGGAATCTCACCTTTTACAGTATTTTAAGGAGAGAATAATTTAACATCATATATTTTTTAATTCCAACAGTAATATCTGTGCGTAACTCATGGTTACCTTTCTCGCCTTTAGCCCAGTGGTCCTCAGCTGGTGGGAGGAGAGGAGTTGTGCCGCAGGGGACATTTGGCAGCGTCTGAGATATTTTTGGTCATCACAACTGGGGGTGGATGCTACTGGCATCTAGTGCGTGGAGGCCAGAGATGCTGCTAAATATCTACAATGCCCAGGACGGCTCCCACAGCGAAGACTTTTTCTGCCCCAAATGCCAATAGTACTGAGGCTGGAAAAGTCTGCTCTAGCATTAAATATGAAACTTAAATCGGAAACATATAGTCCAAGGACCCTGTTGAGCATTCCGTTCTTGGAAGAGACAGTGCCTTGATTTTAAAAGCAGTGTTTCCCGCTGCCCAGCCTGTCATTTCTACTCTGATGACACTCAGTGAGACTGAATGACAGCATTACCGCACCGGTGCAGGATGAGGCTGCCCGACACTGGTGGGTACCCCATCAGATGGGCAAAAAGAGCCAGTTATTGTTTCAGATTGTTTGTAGAGGCAACAGCGCTTTATTAGTTTCCCTTTTGTCATGAATCTGAACGTTCTGTGCTAAATCTATTTTCAAAGGTAAATTAATACCTAAGATATTTTTAAAGCACCAGAGTGCAGTTTTGCAAATATGACTTTTTTTTTTTTTTTTTACCAAATATGACTTTTTAATACCCCACTCCCCCAAACCTCACAGACATCCTTCTAGAATTAGGCTGGTTCTGACTGAGTCTGTTGACACTAGTATTAAACAATCATTTTCATATCATGGTTTTTGGACTGTTGACCATCCTTGCAAATCACCATCTTGGAAACCATTGTACACAGACCAAAAGTTCAGTTAAAGGGAGCCAGATTGTCTGTGCAACAAAAACCTGCTTGTTTCTGATGGGGTTTCCAAAATGGAAAGTCTAAATTATAAATATAATAACATCGCCCACACTTCCCTTCCTCTTCTATTATAAATGCATATTCAGATATGTTAATATAAAGATGTACACTAATACAGAAAGGGCACCCAAAGTGACAGGAGGACTCCACTGGTGGAATGATGTGTTTCTGTCCAGGCTCCCTGAGCCACCAGCCATCTTCCAAACCCCTCATCAGTCTTCTGTGTGAAAGTCTTAGCTAAGAGTCAAGTCTCAACTGATAAGGCCTTGGAGACATAATCATTTTCCATTGACAGCACCTTGCCACCAATTCACAAACATTTTCATATTAATATTGAGCAATTTCCCTACATTCTAATCCATCAAAGTAGGCTATTAATCCTTCCTGTACCATTCTCTATTCAAATGCTAACAATTTTCTTCCCACAAGCTAAAACATTTGTCCGACAGCCTCTCACACAAAGACCCTGCATTGTTAGCGATGATGGATCAGAGAGTTAATATGAAGGATGCAATGTAAATTATATCACTGATACTGTACATATGTAAAGGAAGAAAATCTTTTTAAAAGATCATTTGTATGCTAAAGATAATGAAAGTGATCCCCTGGTACAGCAACCTTAATTTTCCTTTCTAAGAGAAAAAAGGTTCAGAGAATATGGAAATCCATCATGATTTATAGTGGCACAAATGCCATCGTTTACTTCCCGAAAAAAATATACACCGTTTCTTTTAAAGAACTTATTGAAATGACTCAAGAAAACTTGTTAAAATATATCTTAAGAATTGCACACTCCGTGGTTACCAGGAGAAGAATATGGATAGCAGAGCTCAACTTGGGATGGAAAACAGATCGATCCCTCCATTTTGGGTGGTGAGTGGATGGATGATTTATATTCATTATCAAAAGGCATTAAATGATATAGAAATTTGGGAGTGAATACACTTACGTCCCCAACAGGAGAGATGTGAAGTCTAGCATGTGTTAAGAAATGGGGGCTTCCCTGGTGGCACAGTGGTTGAGAATCTGCCTGCCAATGCAGGGGACACGGGTTCGAGCCCTGGTCTGGGAAGATCCCACATGCTGCTGAGCAGCTGGGCCCGTGGGCCACAGCTACTAAGCCTGCGCGTCTGGAACTTGTGCTCCGCAACAGGAGAGCCTGCGACAGTGAGAGGCCTGCGCACCGCGATGAAGAGTAGCCCCCGCTCGCTGCAACCAGAGAAAGCCCTCGCACAGAAATGAAGACCCAACACAGCCAAAATAAATAAATAAATTAATTAATTAAAAAAAAAAAAAAAAAAAAAAAGAAATGGGATATAAGGGCTTCCCTGGTGGCGCAGTGGTTGGGAATCCGCCTGTCAATGCAGGGGACACAGGTTCGAGCCCTGGTCCGGGAAGATCCCACATGCCGCGGAGCAACTAAGCCCGTGCACCACAACTACTGAGCCTGCGCTCTAGAGCCCGCAAGCCACAACTACTGAGCCCACGTGCCACAACTACTGAAGCCCGTGTGCCTAGAGCCCATGCTCCGCAACAAGAGAAGCCACTGCAATGAGAAGCACGCGCACTGCAACGAAGAGTAGCCCCCGCTTGACACAACTAGAGAAAAGCCCGCGTGCAGTAACGAAGACCCAATGCAGCCAAAAATAAAGAAAATAAATAAAAATTAAAAAAAGAAAAACAAGAAATGGGATATCAGTGTTGATGCTGTGAAAACACCTGGGCTCCACATCATCGTAAACTTCTGAGGACAAGAGTGGACCATCTACATGGGGTCCTGTCTTCTACTCCCAGACTACCCAGAGAGTCAGAGGTCTTAAATACGAAGTAAAGAAATCATTGCGATGCTTCATTCCCTCATATTTCTCTTCCACCTCCAAGTTCGCTGTTCTTCAGGGTTTTCCTTCCGTGTAAATGGCTGCTTGAAGGCAGATATCCAGAATTCATCCTTGGTATCTTCCTCTCCCTCACCAGCCCCCACCTCCATCCAGTCTCGCCAAGGCTTGTCAATTTTTCCTGCAGAAACAGTCCTTTTCTGATCTGTCTCTCTATGAGCCATCTCCAGGACCTTCATCTGAGACACCGCCATCTTTCACGTGGACTCTGGCTCAGCTGGTCTCCCTACCACCTTCACCTCCTTCCTAACAATGCAGCCCAAAGGATCTTGAGATACAAATTTGATCATGTTACTTTACTGCTTTAAAAAAGGTAAATTAGGGCTTCCCTGGTGGCGCAGTGGTTGAGAGTCCGCCTGCCGAAGCAGGGGACACGGGTTCGTGCCCCGGTCTGGGAAGATCCCACATGCCGCGGAGCGGCTGGGCCCGTGAGCCATGGCCGCTGAGCCTGCGCGTCCGGAGCCTGTGCTCCGCAACGGGAGAGGCCACAACAGTGAGAGGCCCGCGTACCGCAAAACAAACAAACAAACAAAAAAAAACAAAAAAAAGAAATTACCATGTGAAATTTGAGCATCATTAAGAAAAATAACACAGCAGAAAATCTGAATCCCTGTGCTCTAATCTATTTGGAAACTTTTCTCCCCAATTCTTTGTATGCCTTTTATTTCCTTTGGAATTTAGATAGTTTTGAATCTGAAAAGCTAATGTATGATGGTGGATCTCCTCTTTGTTGAACTCCATTAACCCTCATTATTACTTTTTGAGGATTAAGACTTGCCCCCGAAGGTATTATTATGCTGAGGTGCTATTTTTAAAAAAATTTTATTGGAGTACAGTTGATTTACAATGTTGTGTTAGTTTCAGGCATACAGCCAAGGGGTTCAGTTATACATATACATATATTCATTCTTTTTCAGATTCTTTACCCATATAGGTTATTACAGAATATTGAGTAGAGTTCCCTGTGCTATACAGTAGGTTCTTGTGCATTATCTATTTTATATATAATAGTGTGTGTATGTTAACCCCAATCTCCTAATTTATCCCTCCCACCCATTTCCCCTTTGGTAACTATAAGTTTGTTTTTGAAATCTGTGAGTCTGTTTCTGTTTTGTAAATAAGTTCATTTGCATCATTTTTAAAAATTAGATTCCACATATAAGTGATATCATATGATATTTGTCTTTGTCTGACTGACTTCACTTTGTTTGATAATCTCTAGGTCCATCCATGTTGCTGCAAATGGCATTGTTTTGTTCTTTTTTATGGCTGAGTAATATTCCATTGTACCACATCTTCTTCATCATTTCCTCTGTTGATAGACATTTATGTTGTTTCCATGTCCTGGCTATTGTAAATAGTGCTGCAATGAACATTGGGGTGCGTGTATCTTTTCAAATTATGGTTTTCTCTGGATATATGCCCAGGAGTGAGATTGCTAGATCATATGGAAGTTCTGTTTTTAGTTTTTGAAGGAACCTCCATACTGTTCTCCATAGTGGCTGTACCAATTTACATGCCCACCAACAGTGTAGAAGGGTTCCCTTTTCTCCACACCCTCTCCAGCATTCATTGTTTGTAGACTTTAAAAAAAAAATTTTATTTTATATTGGAGCATGGTTGATTAAAAATGTTGTATTAGTTTCACGTGTACAGCAAAGTGATTCAGTTATAAATATACATGTATCTATTCTTTTTCAAATTCTTTTCCCATTTAGGTTATTACAGAATATTGAGCAGTGTTCCCTGTGCTGTGCAGTAGATCCTTGTTGGTTATCTATTTTAAATATAGCAGTGTGTACACTGATGATGGCCATTCTGACTGGTGTGAGGTGATACCTCATTACAGTTTTGATTTGCATGTCTCTGAGATTATGCTGAGTGAAATAGACAGAGACAGACAAATACCATATGATTTCAATATGTGGAATATAAAAAGTGAATAAGCAAACAAACAAAACAAAAACAACACGTAGATACAGAGAACACTGGTGATGAGAGGGGAAGGGGGTGGAGGAGGGTGAAGTGGGTAAAGGGAGTCAGCGTATGGTAGTGGATGACAACTAAACTTTTAGTGGTGAGCATGCTGTAGTGTAGACAGAGTCAAATTATAATGCTGTCCACATGAAACATATAATGTTATAAATTAGTGTTACAAATCAAGTGGGCAAAAAGTGTAATTCATCTGTCATAATAGCTTTTAATTAATTAATTAATTAGTTTTTGGCTGTGTTGGGTCTCTGTTGCTGTGTGTGGTCTTTCTTCAGTTGCAGCGAGCGGGGGCTACCCTTCGTTGCGGTGCACAGGCTTCTCATTGCGGTGGCTTCTGTTGCTGCGGAGCACAGGCTGTAGGCGCACGGGCTTCAGTAGTTGTGGCACGTGGGCTCAGTAGCTGTGGCTCGCGGGCTCTAGAGCGCAGGCTCAGTAGTTGTGGCGCATGGGCTTAGTCGCTCCACAGCCTGTGGGATCTTCCCGGACCAGGGCTCGAACCCATGTCCCCTGTATTGGCAGGCGGATTCTTAACCACTGCACCACCAGGGAAGCCCCTCTCATAATATTTTAATGAGGAAAATATCACCATTTACCCTGGGACACGATTTCAACTGCCGAGTCTAAGAATAAGTACAATATTAAATATCTCAACTTGTACTGTTGTAGTTCAACCTGATTTCAAGTTCTGTTGTTATTCCTAAATATTACTCAATTCTTATCTTAAAAATTCTTAAATTTTTTTTTTTTTTCGCTACGTGGGCCTCTCACTGTTGTGGCCTCTCCCGTTGCGGAGCACAGGCTCCAGATGCGCAGGCTCAGCAGCCATGGCTCACGGGCCCAGCCGCCCCGCGGCATGTGGGATCTTCCCGGACCGGGGCACGAACCCGTGTCCCCTGCATTGGCAGGCGGACTCTCAACCACTGCGCCACCAGGGAAGCCCCATAAAAAATTGAGCAGAAGGGAGAGAGGGGAACAGAAGACCAGAGCAAGAGTGACACAGGGGAGGTTCCAAGGGAATGGCTTCTACATGCATGCTCAGAGGATGGGTGAGCCCCAGATCACTGTTCTCTCTGCTGGCTTCCCAAAGCACCCTGTGACAGGGCATCGAGGAAAGGGCCTGATACAGAACCTAAAGAGCCCTGGGATGTACAGGGGCAGAAAGGAAACTATAATGGGGACTACTGCCTTCGAGGGCATCAGCAGTCAGTGTGGGCCACGTTCCTCCATCAGAAGGACTGCCCTGGATCTCCACACACAGTCCACACAAGCAAGAGGAAAGGAAGTTGGCACTTTATCCCAGAGCATCTAGCAGGGGCCTCATGGAACGCCACTCTGAACAGTTCGTCTGTCTGAGAGCAAACAGCTCCTCGCTTGTTAACTGCACTCGGGTTCAGCGGTGCTGTCCACACGCAACCAGACGGCGACCCGGAACCTTTCTTCTCCTGGTGCTGAAAGCCAGTGGGTAGATAATTATTCAAGGTCAGATTTTTCCGAGGTGGATGCCAGGGGAAAAAGAAGCCAACCTTAAGGGTGAGTCAATACTTTGCAAACACTTGTTTAAGGATTTCCTAATTACTCTAAGTGGTTCCTCCAGCTCTTGCACTTAAAAGGCTGCTGTTTTGTATGATGTCATCCTTTGCCCATTATCTCTGCAGTCAATTTGCAGTATTAGGAGAGGCAGCTAGAAAATATTTGCAAACATCAACATTCTCCGGTCTTAAAAGATAATCCCCCTTTCAACTCCCTATGAGCGTATCAACGGCACAGTTAGGTTTTCAGATGCCTCTAAACGGTAACACCACCAGCTGGATTGTACAGAAAATCTTTCTTCTGAGGAACTCAAAGAAATTTCTAAGTGGTATCACATCAATCACCGAGCAAGTCCTCAGAGGACTGGCCAGGCAGGTAGTTAGAGGGTAATTAGAAATGCAAATTGATAAGCCCCTTTAAAATAGCTCCCAGAGGCAGCTCCCACCTGAATAAATCTGGTGTAAGATTTTAGTTTAAGGGTAGCTAGTGCCAGTAGGTTCTGACCCATTGGATGTGGCCTTACTTCACTAATTCTTCACAATAACAATAGTATCATTAGCATCTCCGTACTGTAGGTGGGGAAACCGAGGCAGACAGAGGTCAAGCAACTTATGCAAGGCCATGCAGCTGAAATGACAGCCCCAGAGCTGGAACTTAACCAGATCTGTCTGACTTTTAAAGTTGGCCCTCTCACCCACCACCTGGCTACATAATCTCCTTTCCCTTCCGCAGGACGAGAGATTGTGGGGGTTTTCACAAACACTGCACAGAGGAGCATTCCTCCATAGGCGGAAACCTTGCTAAAGTAGAGGCTTGCGAGGTGAAGAATGCTTTGAGGCCAGACTGCTTTTAAATCGCCGTTCCTCCACTTATTCGCTGGGTGACCCTGGCCAAATTGCTTAACTTCTCTGAATCTCTGCTTCTTTATTTGTAAAATGGAGATTGTAGTGGTTCTTACCTTGGAAGGTTGTTTTGGAGATTAAATGAGATAACATGTTAGATACTTAACATAGTGCCTGGACCCAGTAAGTACTCCATAAGTATTTGAATAATAATAATATTATTATTATTACAATATAAATCCTATATATTAGTATAATATATATATATATTTATTATTATATATTAGTTATATGTAAGTAATAAAGAAAGATTATTATTAAATACTATTACTATTATTAGATGTCTGGCCTGTGAAAAGAAAGAGGTCATTGTCCCTAAACTCACATTATGCTCTCAGAGGTGCCGCCCAATTAACCCCCAAACTGACACAAGAAGGCTTGGTGCGCACACTCCTGTCTGTCTTTGAGATCTGCTCACCTGATCCTTCACCTCTTCAAAGCTGGGAGAGAAACACTTCTGTACCGCACTTCCTTCAGCCTGGTTCTCCCTCTGCAATCTCTGGACAAGTGTTTACTAAGCAAATCCTCAACTGACTCTACTTTTCAAAGCAAGGAAGCTGTGGTTAATTTCATATGCAAAGAAAGAGCCCAGGGCTCCGCATTAGTATCCTAATTTATGAAGAGTGAAATAAACTCCAGACTTGGCCAGCTGGTTCAGGTAAGGGGATAATAGAATAGCAAGCAACACCCAAGCAAAGTAGCTCAAATTGTATAAAGTAAAATTCAGCAATATTTAAAAGCAATTCAGCTCATCTGAAGCTGCTAAACATTCCCAAACTTAGTAATAACTAAAGCACAGAGTGTCATGAATGAAATGAAAATGTGACCCAGGGATCTCACCATTTATTCAGACCTCAGAATCTGAAAATTGCCCTCTAACTGAGAGGCTTAAAGTTATTACTTCATTCACTTAAGCATTTTACATAAGGCAGTTCTCTGATGATAAATCACATTGAAATTGATTTCGGTTTAAAAACGAAAAAAAAATTCCACATTAACATGTGAAAGCGTAAAGATCTGCAGATCTGAATTATTGGGGTGCTCGTGCTAAAAATGGATGACAAATTGAAAAATAAGCATGTACTCACTTTTGGAAAATAAATCTGGTCCTCAGAACCACCCATTAAGCAAGGAAAAATAAACTGCCTCTCATTTCATTAAGAAAACTCATTTGCATCAACATTTATACTTACATATGTAATAATGCATGGTCCCAGCCTGAATACAAGGTGGTAATTCAATCAAAAAGCTCCGTTGATATGCTATCATAAACAGCAAAAATGGAAACAGAGCCTTGGGAATAAATCACCCTCTTACTATTCAGCTGGGACCACACTGGCCTATTTTACACTACATGCATTGGTGCAGTATTTCACAAACATAAAAAACTGTCTTTTCCTTTTATTCACTGACATGCGGCTGTTTGAACTGGCAGCTTATGGAACTCCAGCAGGTGCAGGATGGATCCCAGTGGTGGAATCAGACAGCAAACGATGAAGACAATAAGGCAATTAAGATTTTTAAATTCAAATAATTCTAATCAAAATTTAAAACACTTGAAATTTTAATCCGAAGCATAAGGTTTGCACACATACATCTCCATTTGGACAGAAGAAACCCTACTGAAAATCAGCATCATTTTCAAAGCAGCAATATTTTCAGTTGCTAATTAGACATCTTCTCTTGGCTGATCCGATCATTCAGAAAATGTGTAAGTGGCATTTTCCAAGGCTCTACAAGGTTATTTCTTAGATAGAGTTGAGTAATCTTGGTGATGTACTTGCTGTTCCCTATGCCTAGAATCCCCCTCCCCTCTATCCCCATGTGGCTGGCTCATTGCCATTGAACTTCAGAGAGACTTCCCTGATTTCCCTCTCCATCACTAACCCTGCTCATTCTATTACATTATTCTGTTTATTTTTAAATTTATTATAGAAAATTTCAAGCATATATAGAAGTAGAGAGAATAATCAAATAAGTCTGCTGTTCTCAGCTTTAATGCCTACCAACACCTAGTCATTGTTTCAATCTTCTCTGCCCACTGTCCACCCCTTCTTCACGCCCGGTCACTTCAAAACATATGGAACAACCACAATGCTATGAGATTAGAAATCAATTACAGGAAAAAAACTATAAAAAACACAAACACATGGAGGCTAAACAATATTGCTACTAAATAACCCAGAGATCACTGAAGAAATCAAAGAGGAAACAAAAAAAAAATACCTAGAAACAAATGACAATGAACAAAACCTATGGGATGCAGCAAAAGCAGTTCTAAGAGGGAAGTTTATAGCAATACAATCCTACCTCAAGAAACAAGAAAAATCTCAAATAAACAACCTAATCTTATACATAGAGCAACTAGAGAAAGAAGAACAAACAAAACCCAAAGTTAGTAAAGAAAGCATAAAGATCAGAGCAGAAATAAATGATATAGAAATGAAAAAAAAAACAATAGCAAAGATCAATAAAACTAAAAGCTGGTTCTTTGAGAAGATAAACAAAACAGATAAACCTTTAGGCAGACTCATCAAGAAAAAAAGGGAGAGGACTCAAATCAACAAACTTAGAAATGAAAAAGGAGAAGTTACAACTGACACCACAGAAATACAAAGGATCGTAAGAGACTACTACAGACAACTCTATGCCAATAAAATGGACAACCTGGAAGAAATGGACAAATTCTTAGAAGAGTACAAACTTCCAAGACTGAATCAGAAAGAAATAGAAAATATGAACAGACAACTCACAAGTAATGAAACTGAAACTGTGATTAAAAATCTTCCAACAAACAAAAGTCCAGGACCAGATGGCTTCACAGGTGAATTCTATCAAACATTTAGAGAAGAGCTAACACCCATCCTTCTCAAACTCTTCCAAAAAATAGCAGAGGGAGGAACACTCCCAAACTCATTCTATGGGGCCACCATCATCCTGATACCAAAACCAGACAAAGATATCACAAAAAAAGAAAATTACAGACCAATATCACTGATGAACATAGACACAAAAATCCTCAACAAAATACTAGCAAACTCAATCCAACAACACATTAAAAAGATCACACACCTTGATCAAGGGGGATTTATCCCAGGAATGCAAGGATTCTTCAATATATGCAAATCAATCAATGTGATACACCATATTAACAAACTTAAGAATAAAAACCATATGATCATCTTAATAGATGCAGAAAAAGCTTTTGACAAAATTCAACACCCATTTATGATAAAAACTCTCCAGGAAGTGGGCATAGAGGGAACCTACCTTGACATAATAAAGGCAATATCTGACAAACCCACAGCAAACATTATTCTCAATGGTGAAAAACTGAAAGCATTTCCTCTAAAAGCAGGAACAAGACAAGGTTGCCCACTCTCACCACTATTATTCAACATAGTTTTGGAAGTCCTAGCCATAGCAATCAGAGAAGAAAAAGAAATAAAAGGAATCCAAATTGGCAAAGAAGTAAAACTATCACTGTTTGCAGATGACATGATACTATATATAGAAAATCCTAAAGATGTCACCAGAAAACTACTAGAGCTAACTGATGAATTTAGTAAAGTCACAGGATACAAAATTAATACCCAGAAATCTCTTACATTCCTATACTCTAACAACAAAAGATCAGAAAGAGAAATTAATCCCATTTACCATTTCAGCCAAAAGAATGAAATACCTAGGAATAAACCAACCTAAGGAGGCAAAAGACATGTACACAGAAAACTATAAGATACTGATGAAAGAAATCAAAGACAACAAAAACAGATGGAGAGACATACCATGTTCTTGGATTGGAAAAATCAATATTGTGAAAATGGTTATACTACCCAAAGTAAACTACATATTCAATGCAATCCCTATCAAATTACCAATGGCATTTTTCACAGAACTAGAACAAAAAGTTTTACAATTTTTATGGAAACACAAAAGACCTCGAATAGCAAAAGCAATCTTGAGGAAAAATACGGAGCTGGAGGAATCAGGCTCCCTGACTTCAGACTATACTATAAAGCTACAGTAATCAAGACAATATGGTATTGGCACAAAAACAGAAATATAGATCAATGGTACAGGATAGAAAGCCCAGAGATAAACCCATGCACCTATGGTCACCTAATCTATGACAAAGGAGGCCAGAATATATAATAGACTAAAGACAGCTACTTCAATAAGTGGAGCTGGGAAAACTGGACAGCTAAATGTAAAAGAATGAAATTAGAACACTCTCTAACACCATACACAAAAATAAACTCAAAATGGAATAAAGACCTAAATGTAAGGCCAGACACTATAAAACTCTTAGAGGAAAACATAGGCAGAACACTCTTTGAACACATAAATCACAGCAAGATCTTTTTTACCCACCTCCTAGAGTAATGAGAATAAAAACAAAAATAAACAAATGGGACCTAATTAAACTTAAAAGCTTTTGCATAGCAAAGGAAACCATAAACAAGGCAAAAAGACATAAACAAGCCCTCAGAGTGGGAGAAAATATTTGCAAACGAAGCAGCTGATAAAGGATTAATCTCCAAAATATACAAACAGCTCATGCAGCTCAGTATCAAAAAAAGAAACAACCCAATCAAAAAAAGAAACAACCCAATCAAAAAATGGGCGGAAGACCTAAATAAAATGGGCAGAAGACCTAAATATGTCTTCTTTCTCCAAAGAGGACATACAGATGGCCAACAAACTCATGAAAAGATGAGCATTACTAATTATTAGAGAAATGCAAATCAAAACTACAATGAGGTGTCACCTCACACCAGTCAGAATGGCCATCATCAAAAAAATCTACAAACAATAAATGCTGGAGAGGGTGTGGAATAAAGGGAACCCTCTTGCACTGTTGGTGGGAAAGTAAATTGATACAACCACCATGGAGAACAGTAATGGGGATTCCTTAAAAAACTAAAAACAGAACTATCATATGACCCAGCAATCCCACTACTGGGCATATACCCAGAGAAAACCATAATTCAAAAAGACACATGCGCCCCAATGTTCATTGCAGCATTATTTACAATAGCCAGGACATGGAAGCAACCTAAGTGTCCATCAACAGATGAATGGATAAAGAAGATGTGGCACATATATACAATGGAATATTGCTCAGCCATAAAAAGGAACAAAATTGGGTCATCTGTAGAGACATGGATGGACTTAGAGACTGTCATACAGAGTGAAGTAAGTCAGAAAGAGGAAAACAAATATCGTATATTAACGCATATATGTGGAATCTGAAAAAATTGGTATAGACGCTCTTATTTACAAAGCAGAAATAGAGACACAGACGTAGAGAACAAACGTATGGACACCAAGGGGGAAAGGTGGGGGTGGGATGAATTGGGAGATTGTGATTGACATATATACACTATTGATACTATGTATAAAACAGATAACTGATGAGAACCTACTGTATAGCACAGGGAACTCTACACAGTGCACTGTGGTAACCTAAATGGGAAGGAAATACAAAAAAGATATATGATATATGATATATGTATAAGTATATAAGATATATTTATATAAGATATATGTATACATATAAGATATATGTATACATATAGCTGATTCACTTTGCTGTACAGTAGAAACTAACACAGTATGGTAAATCAACTATACTCCAATAAAAATTTAAAAAAAACCAAAAAACACATGGTTGGGCTTCCCTGGTGGCGCAGTGGTTAAGAGTCCGCCTGCCGATGCAGGGGACATGTGTTCGTGCCCCGGTCCGGGAAGATCCCACATGCCGTGGAGCGGCTAGGCCCATGAGCCATGGCCGCTGAGCCTGCGCGTCCGGAGCCTGTGCTCCACAACAGGAGAGGCCACAGCAGTGAGAGGCCCGCGTACCGCAAAAAAAAAAAAAAAAAAAAAAAAAAAACATGGATGACATCATGTCCTCTCATCTGAAAATATTTCGATGTGTTTCCCTACATAAGACTACGGTAAATAAGTTCCACTTTTATGACGACTCAATGTTAGACAGTTCTTTCTTTTACTGATCTGAAATCCATATTGGCTCAGCGGAGCCAAGCAAGGGCGCCAAGTTTAGAAAGTCCTGAGTTTGGTGCCCATTATCATTTAGGCCATGCCCTAGCCATGCTGTCTAGGGAGGTTACTTCCTCTTTCCTTTCCTCATTTCTAAAATGGGTACCCCCCCAATAAAATAAAATAAAATAAAATGGGTACCCCAGTCCAAATTAGCATGCAGAAACTCATCTTGAATCCAGTGGTGACAGACCCTCTCTGAGCCAGGCTCTTGCTAACTTTATACACAGCAGATACTCTTCAAGAAACTTTATAAATATTCCCTCACTTAATCTTCATAAAAGCTGTATGGTCGGGACTATTATTATCCCCATTCTATGGATGGAGAAATAAGGCAGAGAGAGTTTAAGTAATTCATCCAAGGTCACACAGCTGTAGAGCTGGGATTCAAACATGATTAGCTCATACTCTTAACTACTCTGCTATGCTACATTTTAGTAGAAATCTTATGATGTAGTGGGCTCCCAGCCACCAGAAATTTAAGCCAAGGCTGGCCATTTACTAAATGAGACAGGACATGTGAAAACACAAAGTATGGCGTTTACTACATACCAGATGCCCAATCCATGGCAACCAACCTTTCAGCGGATTCCAGCATAGATGCTGGGAGCACTTGAAGTCCCCCAAGGCCCACTGAAACTGATGCTGCTCTCAGCCTCCTGGAAAGGGGTGAGTATAGCCTTGCACGCTCGAGGTCTAGTCTTGCCAGGAGAAAGCCAACAGCTTGGACAAATACCACAGCACAGAAATGATAACAGCTTACATCGTGAAGCACCTGCCATGCACCAGGTCCTGGTCTAGGCATGTTGCATATATGAACTCGTTCAATCCTCCAACAACCTGACTCGGGTACTATTATCATTTGTGGTTTACAGATAAGAAGACAGAGACTTAAGAAGATTAAGCAACTTGCCCAAGTGACTAATTGGAGGAACTTGGACGAGACCCAATTTTTTACCCAATGAGACTGAAGTTAACAGACTCAAATCCTAGTGCTGAAGCCACCATCTCATTTCAAATGGAAATAAAGTGGGCCAGGAGGTTACAGGGCTAACAGAGAGAGAAGGCGGAGGAAGTCAGAGACATTCAAGAACGGTGTGTTCTCCTGTCAGTGATGCAGGGAGGGCCCCCCTTGGCCAGGCCCTGAGCCAGAGGTCCTGGGGGCTGCAGCAGCAAAGAGGCCCCGTGCCTATTTTCAAGGAGCTCAGATCCAGACAGGGAGGAAGGAGACATGGCAAACTCTCTCAGAGAGAAGGAGGAAGCAGCTGGTGCCTTTACAGAGTGCAATGGGGCTTTCGTAGGGCACCACCTCTCGACATTTCAGAGGTCTACTGCACCTCCAATCCACTTTCCTTCTTCTGACTCTATAAGCAGCAAAGAACAAAGTCAATTTTACAAGTGGAGTTCTGAGTGG
Organism: Tursiops truncatus; assembly: GCF_011762595.2. Lineage (NCBI taxonomy): Eukaryota > Metazoa > Chordata > Mammalia > Artiodactyla > Delphinidae > Tursiops > Tursiops truncatus. The sequence goes on along the minus strand of NC_047052.1, from coordinate 29,612,484 downwards.
CCTCAATATTTCGAAGAGGCTCTATTACCGTGGAGAACAAGAAACGCTCAGTTTATTAACTATATCTCCCGTAAACACAGGCACACGCATGCATGTATGCACGTGTGCACACACACACATGCAAGTTTCCATCTCAGGAAAAGGAATCATTAGCACCCATCTTTTTGAGGACCCTTGACGGGATGCTGATGGCCAAGCAGGATGAGCAGAGGTTTATGAGTCTGGACATTTCCACCATCCCCCTGTTTGAGTACCCATTGTGCGTCAAGCACTGGTATTAGGTCTGAAGCTAAAGGTTTAAACTGGAGGCGAGCCCAGGGAGAAGTGAGTGAATGTGTCTATAACCTGCAAGGTCAGTGGAGGCAGAAGTCTGTCCTATTCACTCTTCAGGCCCCCAGGGCCCGCAGTGTCTACTGCCCTGAGTAAGCCAACAGTAAGTGTCTCTTGAACAGATGCATGAAGAGGTAAGTGACCTTGGCCAAGGTCAGTTTCTTCCTTGGTAGCGTGAAGCTCCTACAACCACCGAGAGGGATGCCTTGAAGAGGATCCAGCATCCAATGTACACGAGAGGCCTCCAGGTTCTCAAGGCGGGATCCATTTCCTAGGGAAAGAATCCGCTTTCTGAAACCGTACAAGCTCACCAGAGCTTCTGCAGAAATAAAGGAATAAGCTTCATGGTACGGTTTTTAATTTTTGTTTGTAATTTCTGTGTTGCTTCTAATAAGCAAAGCAAAGCTTCCTCCTTCTCCGACACCCTCCTCGTGGTCTCCCAGAGCATCCCTGAGTTTGTCCAGGGCTCCCCTCTCGCTGCAGCTCAGCCCATAGGCGCGCAGCACGGCTCTCCTTCCTCCTTTCACCTCTTCAGCAGATGCAATAAAAACCTTTCACTGGCTGACATCGAAAAGGCAGCGCTGCCTCAACTGCTGGGTAATTCAGGAAGCCTCTTTCTCATTTTAATTGGTTCCCTAATTGGAATGTTTATGGGTTGTGCAACAGCCTGGGATAAAAAGGCCGGGTGAGCAATTACGTGCCTGGCATTCCTATCTGGCAGGAGTTAATAGTTTAATAACAAGAAGGAGAAACATCCCGAAGTTCAGTGGAATGCCATGGTTTTGTTCTCAAGAAATACCTCGATGCAAAACAATCCCCCAAGTCAGAAATGATGTCACGCAGTGCTTACCCAGTAGCAAGCTGGTGCTTTGCGAGTCTCCGGGTCCCTTTTTGATTTAGTGGGACCTGCAGAACGGGGGCTCGCTGGGGCCTGTCAGGTTTATAACTGTGCACTCCTTCACTGGCTGGAGATAAGGGGGGAAGCAGGGCCCCTGATGGGCCTGATTGATTCTCTGGAACGAAGGTTTGTCTTTCCTGGCGGGTTGGATGACTTCATTCTGGTAGATGAGGTCACCTGAGTCAAGGCAATAAAGCGTCTGATATTCACATGAAAGCCAGGGTTCAAAGCAACCTCTGAAGGAAAGTCTCGCGATGCCCCCATCCCCTCCATGCCATCAGGAAACAGCATCTGCGCTAAGACCTTTCTTTCCGTGGTACAATTTTTTCTGGAATGAAACTCGCCGCCCCCCGCCCCAAGCAAACTCTGAAGCCTAGTTGGATGGTTCTAATTTATAAAAATTTGGGAGTGGGTGGGTTGTGCAGAAAAATTGTCCGTAACGACTTGGGCATTTGGCTGAAATAAGCTGAGTGCCGTTTTCCCAAAGGAAATCATATTCTAATTGTTGCCACATCGTGGCAACTGGGTCCTTGGTTGTTTTAAACAAGCTCACTGGTCTCTTTCGGCTCGGAAAATCCCTGGTATCAATTTTCTGGTAGAGAGACAGCAGACTGGGAACACAGCTTTCATCTAATCCTGTAGATTACAAGTAACTTTTTCATGATGCTACTGTACTGAGATGGCATTATCTAAAGCAGCAACACTAACGGAAGGTTTGGATTTGGGAAAGGACAGAAGCAAAATTTTTTTTTCAATACAGGAATAAGAAAAGATGACCTCTGCCTACGATCACAAATTAGAAATCTTTCCCCAGAGGGCAAAGTCCATTTTTGATTTGAGTTTTGAACTGATCTAATTTGGCCCAGTTTTATGTGCTTTATACACATTGGTTCAGCACTTGGCACTTGGTGGTGGATTTGGGTAATTAGCTAACTTCCCCAAGCATTGGTTTCCTTAAATGTAACACAACACCAAGACGAACACTAAATAAGGAAATCTTGTATTTTGTAGAAATGGAGATGTCATCAGATGCAACGTTATTTTGTTTCTCCAAGAAACGAAAAACACTGGTGATGGAACCATATCCCAAAGCTTTCTTATCATTTGGAATTTTTGTTGAAAAAGTATTTTGAAGATTTATCTTGACGTAGACTTTCACCACGTATCACGCTTGGTATTCATACAAAATGGGAGTGGGATATATTGGTTAAGGTAATGACAACCAGGTCATGACCACTGCTTGGCTGGAAGCAGTTGTATGAAGTCATCAAAGGGAAGATGAAACCTGATTCCTGAGATGTTCAAATGGGAAATGATGTGCGTTAGAACTGAGGAGACCCAGGAGCTTGGCACATAGTAAATAGTCAATAAAACACAGTCATTGTAGTATTAATGATTATTCCGGAGAGGAACCGTAATGTAATTGCAAATTTTCTCTTTCCCCACTTTTTATCGGAACGGAGGTTTCAACGAGTTTGATGTCCCCGGACAAAGGCAGCACTCTCCACGGCTCCACACTCCGCACCCCGCGACCAGCCAGGCTCTCTTCCCATGGTTCCACCCAGTCACCTCATTGGACCACTTAGGTCACATGTCCTTTTCTGAAGCAGGGAAATGGGATGTTTTGATTGGCCAGACCTGGGTCATGTGCCCAGTCTGTTGCCAGGGGTTACAGTTGGCCCTACCTAAGCTACAAAGCCAGGGAGTGGGAAGGAGCGGTTTCCCAAAGGAAGATCGAGGTGGTTTATTACCAGAAAAAGGAGACGTAGCTGTGGGACAGTTAAAACCACTTTATTTGACTCAACTCAGGACCCAGGTATCCACAGGTATTTAAGTAGCCACCTTGAGCCCAGACCTCTCCAGGGATTCAGGAAGCCGCTGACACCCTCAAGTCTCTATGAGGAGCTAAACAAAAATTATGAGCAGCTTCGCAGGGGTAAACAAGCAACAGAGCTTCTGTCATCAGGAGCCGGAAGCTCCCTACCAGAGATGGAGGCTCCTGACCGCAAAAGGAGCTTTGCATCTCTTCCTGAACATGCCTGCAAGATGGCAGAACGAGTGCTGAGTTCTCACAAAAGGACACCCACTAAACTCAGCAAGATCACCACCCACCATGAGAAACAGTAGATTTTTTTCAAACTCATTTGACACAAAACCCTCCTTTTATAGGATCTCATGAAGTGAAGCTTGCATACATCCCATATTGGAAAATGCTAGCCTAAAACAATTGCCCATTTTTCTAAGTTCCTCTGAGCCAACATTTATGGACTATAAATGCCTAGGACATTCCAGGAGCCCTGTTTATGGCTGGGAAAGGGCAGGATTACGGCTCTAGGGGAACCCACCATCCAAAAGACAAGGTGACGGACATTTTGGTGCTGTGATGGACCTGAGAATAACAGACTATGCGCAAGTAGAGAGGCAGGGGTATTCAACAATCCCTGGAAGCACCCTGAAATACTTCAAAGAGGAGATGTGCTTGAAGTGTGGGCATTAAGGGATGAGTAGAGTCTGTCAAGCACAGAGACATTGCAAGCAGAGGGCACAGCACAGCTACCTCTACTCCTGACATAGAGATGTTCCAGAAAATATTAAATGGCATTTGGAATGCTAGAGGAGGCCTCAGACTTGCTTATGCACTTTTCCCTCAAAGCCCCTATAACCAAAAAAATGTCACTACAGGAGATGCTACAAGTTCCTGTCCAGGTAGGAAGGTGGCTTGCCAAACCCCACTCCCTCGGTTGCTTCCAAAAGATGCTAATTGAGTTTTGAAAGGTCTCAGGCACCACCCAGAGTAGATCTCAACACCCATAGGGGCAAGTTTGCTCCCCACAATGAACCTATGTGGTGGTTTTAAAATAGGTCTGCACGTTCATTGACACTTTCAAACGGTGGAGTCTAATTTCCTTCTGCTTGAATGTGGGTCAGACTTAATCAAGCGACTTTATTTTAATGAACAGGAAGTGACAAGTGATTTTCTATGACTTCCGAGGCTAGGTCATAAAAAGCTTATAGCTTCTGCCTAGTTTTCTCTCTCTCTCCCCCACTGCCCCTCTGTTTCTCTTTCTGTCTCTTTTTCTCTGTCCCTCTCTCCCTCCCTCTCTTCTCTCTTTCCCTCATTATTCTTCTGTTTCTTTGTCTCTGTGTGTGTGTGTGTGTGTGTGTGTGTGTGTGTGTGTGTGTGTGTGTCTGTCCGTCTCTATTTGCCCCTCTCTTCCTATCCTTCTCTACCACTCTGGACACTCACTTTTGGACCCCGCCAACACGTTGTGAGGACGCCCAGGCTACCTGGTGAGGCCATGTGGTGGTATTTTCCCAGAAAGCCCTAGCTCAGGTCTCAGCCAATGCAGTCGTATGTGGAATCACATTATTTTGTGCATTGAAGCTACCCAGATGCAGCTATACAGCCTGGTAGGTGTGGTGGTCAGAGACGGCGGAGTAGAGTATGCCGGATAATCCCCCTATTTTTTTTTCAAAGCTTATTTGTGTGTTTCTCTTATTCTCTATGCCTCATGGGAAGAGAAACCACAGTAAATGCAAAGAACAGCACATTTCTTTGGCGGCTTTGGGGCCTAAGAGGACTCAGGTGGTAAAAGTTATAAGGTTTCACTTTACACAGAGATTAGAAAGTTTCTAGCAGGTACCATGCAAATTTCACCCATGCTCCAAACACAGCAGTGATTAAAAGTACTTAAAAAGGAGTTGGACACCTTCATGGCTCTCGCAGGCCCTCATCTGCATATTAAACCTGCTCTGCTGAATCTTCTCAACTGGAGGAAGTTTCTCTCTCTGCCAGCTCAGCCACTGCCTGGGAGGATTAATGACAAGGCAGCTCCAGTCTAGGCTGGAGAAATCCTGACCATGTCATCTGCCAGTTTCAGCACCTGGCTCCACACAATGCCAGGTGCTGGGTGAAGTCTGCACAAGGAGTGGGGAAACTATTCAAGACCTTCCAGCCCAGCTGCCTTTCCACCGAGGGCCGGGTAAACAGCCCTGGCGGCCGCTGCCTGGTGGGGACATGGCAAAGCTGTCAGTTTTCAAGTACACGTTGGATCTTTCTCCTTGCAGGAGGGTAAACTGGGTATACCTTTTCTGAAGTGCGTTACCAGCCAGGGTTGAAATTAGGCCGGTTTTCTTTTTACCTATCAGTTAAGCAGAAAGCTGAACTAACTGGAAAGGTGATAGGCTAAAGCATTCTGGGAAAGGGAGGTTTTTGTCTTCATCGACGGAGGGTTTCTTGCTTCTCAGGCTCTGTGGAGCTACAGTCGTGAGCCAGGAGATGCAGCCCATTGCTGGACACAGCTTGTAAATAAGTCAACGCTGAAATCATTCATTACTGCAGCAATAAGTGTTGCAGAGAAGTATGGGTATTCTAATGAAGGTGGCTAATAGGGGTTGAACCCACGTGGGGAGAGTCACGATTCCCAACCTTGTCTGAGCTCGGGCCAGAAGTCCCTCCCTGAGCTCCGTGGCATCTGTATGAGACTGCTCACTGCTTGGAAGAAAGAAGGTTGCAGCCAGCCAGCTCCCTTTCTTTAAACCAGCATCGCTATCATTCCCCACAGGGCATCTTCAGCAAGTGCATGAATCCTCTCTCCCACCCGCACCGTGGTCCACACGAATAAAATCCTAAGAATGGCCAATATATTCTGCGCCAAGTCACAATAGCCTGCAAGAAGAAATGCATAAACTCATAGCTTCGAACCTAGGCTATTTAGCATCCCATTAAAAATATTCAAAATATAAATCAAAATTCATGGGAATAAGTAATATTCAATTTCGAATTTATGGCATTTTAAAATAGGATGATTTCCTCAAATGTGCAATAAATTTGGTTTTGTGGAATTGCACTTGCCACCTTATCATGACAGTTGCTTTATCTACACAGCCCACCAAAGCAGAGTCACTTTATAGAATCTAAATTCACAAATCAACTGTCGTCTTCACTTCACTGATTCATTGCTGATGGGCCTTTCACAAGGTAAAAAAAAAAAAAAAATCCCTTCTGAGTTGACAAGAGTAATAAATGGGGAGCTGAGCACTGCCCATGCATCCACTGGCCTGCTGACCCGCCTGTAGTGATACATGGCAGAATAAACTCATAAACCAGACGCATCTTTTGGCCTCTCAGAATAAATGGAAACAGAAGAGCATTTATGATTATCATTGTGTTTAAGGATCATGGTCCGACCAGAGGATGATACAAACTCAAGGAGCATCTTCAAAACAGGAACCCAGGCCAGGCCATTGAGAGTCAAAAATCCAGAAATTTTAGAGAAGTTTTCGCTTTGTCAGTTTTTATGGCCCCTGCTGTCCTGTTGTTTAATCAGGTGAGAGAGTGCTGGTGGAGGACATGTAACAGGGAAAGGGCATCTTTGAGTCTGCAGAGAAAACATTATAGAAACACTAGGAAGAAGGAAAGAAAATGAAGGAAACTGACCAAATTAGAGGATGTGGTCAGATACACTGCAGATATTTTTAGAGCGGCCTGTGTAACAGCTTTTCTGAATGCCAAATTTTAGCCTCAGATAAGCTAAGGAAAACCCTGACATTGCCAGCGTAAGAAATTAGTATGATTGGCAAATACGCAGTGATTAAGTTCTTTCTTAGAAATGTAAACTTGTTTTTTTGTGTTCTTTTGCGGTACGCGGGCCTCTCACTGTTGTGGCCTCTCCCGTTGCGGAGCACAGGCTACGGACGCGCAGGCTCAGCGGCCATGGCTCACGGGCCCAGCCGCTCCGCGGCATGTGGGATTTTCCCGGACCGGGGCACGAACCCCCGTCCCCTGCATCAGCAGGCGAACTCCCAACCACTGCGCCACCAGAGAAGCCCGTAAACTTGTTTTTTATGTAGCAAAAGCCAAATCTTTAAAAACATGTCCCCAGTTAATTTAAGCACGGCCCATGCTTTATAAACTGTTTTTTTCAAAAGCACAATCTGTAGAATGGAAATGCATTTTTCAGTTGCTAATTGACAATATTCAAAGCCAAACTCTTAATTGTGTTTGAGAGAAAAGCAAGAAACAGATTCGGGGCATCTCAGTCATGATACAAGCACATGGATTTCAATTTTCTGAACTCAGCTCTGGGACAGAAATAACATGTATAGATTCAAAATGACTAACAAGATTTTGACTATCAGCATCCAGAAATGGATTTCTGCTTGCTAGAAGTATTCAACAGGAGGGACATATTTAAGCAAGTGCTAATTCTGACCTCATATTTAGCATCTGTACTCAGACATTCTATTGAGAAGTTGAATGTGTTTTAAGGGACTATTTTTAATAGTAAAAATAATGCAACATCGTTATAGAAAGGTTGGAAGAGGAAAAGGTCATCTCCAATGAAATCACCCTACTGCAACTATTATTATCTTGTGTATTCACTTTTACCTTTGCATATGTTCACAAGGATAGCATACATATAATTTTATATTTTTTTAATTTTAATAAGTTTTTGTACTGTTTGCTTTCAGGCTTTTTGTAATTATAATTTTAATGGCTACATAATTATCTATCAAATATATGCACTGTGATTTAGTTGATCATCATTTATTTTATAATTGTTGGATATTTAGGCAGCTTCTAAATTATAAATAATTCTCTGATTAATAACTTCTTATTTGTGAATAATATACTCATGGACAGTTAAACTTCAAAGGACTAGTTAAATAGCAAATTAAATACAGCTGAGGAGAGAATTAGTGACTCAGAAGATAGATCTGAGAAAGTTTCTCAGAATGGAGTGTGGAAGCAGAGAAACACGGATCATATGGAAGAGAGATGAAGAGACAGAAAGGAAGGAATCAGAAGATCCAAATACAACTAATTGGAGTTCCAGAGATGAGTATAGGAAGAATTGGAGAAAACATGATGTGTCAGTTGTACATGAAGGCTGAGGGTTTCCTAGAATTAGTCATGAGACTCCAAATAAAAGAAGAACATTAGGGCTTCCCTGGTGGTGCAGTGGTTGAGAGTCCGCCTGCCGATGCAGGGGACACGGGTTTGTGCCCCGGTCCGGGAAGATCCCACATGCTGCGGAGCAGCTGGGCCCGTGAGCCGTGGCCGCTGAGCCTGCACGTCCGGAGCCTGTGCTCCGCAACGGGAGAGGCCACAACAGTGAGAGGCCCACGTACAGCAAAAAAAAAAAAAAAAAAAAAGAAAAGATTTCTGATAATAGATGTATGGATGTAGTTAGATATAGACAAAAAAAAAATACAAGGATCAATCCCTGTTGATTCATGACTATTTATTGACCTTCTACTATATGCCAGGCACTGCATTAAGACTTCAACATAAATTATCTTATCTAATTCACTAAAACAACTCAGCATGGGAAGTATAAACCAGTCCAATTTTATGGATGGAAAATGAGGACCCAGAGAAAAGAGGTGACTTACTTGTCTCTACATCATTAACTGTTGGAGTTAATATTTAAACTTGACCTGGCTCCAAAGCCACATGCTCCTTTCACCATCCCACACTGTCTTGAATTGGTTGACAGACACCGTTATTTCTGACAGTGGCTTCTGGTCGACTTCAGTGGAAGGCTTTTGTGGATGTGAACCTTCTCTGAGCTGTCATCTTGACTCCTCTTTACTCTTAAGCAAATTGTGTGGAACAAGAGTCAGTCAACTTTTTCCTAAAGGATCAGATAGTAAATAATTCAGGCTTTACAGCCATATAGTCTCTGTTGCAACTTCTCAGCTCTGTTTTTGTAGCATGAATGCAGCCCTAGACAATACCCAAACGAATGGGTGGGGCTGTGTTCCAAGGGAAGTTTCTTAATAAAAACAGCTGGACTTGGCCTCTGGGCCATAGTTTGTGGACCTCTGATGTAGAGGCTGAAAGAATGGCTTTAGGATCTAGGTTGACTGGGTCCAGTCCTGGTTCTACCACCAACTGAATGTGCAACCTTCAGGAAGTTATCTAATTTCACTACGTAAAATTGGGATAGAGTTGTTGTGAGGATCAAATAACTGAATATGGATGTTATTTAGAAACTCATGAAATGAAAAGTATTGTGTGCCTCCACCTTCAAGATTTTTAAAATTAAAACCAACCCAATCAAAAAAATGGGTGGAAGATGTAAATAGACATTTCTCCAAAGAAGACATACAGGTGGCCAAAAAAAGCACATGAAAAGATGCTCAACATCACTAATTATTAGAGAAATGTAAATCAAAACTATAATGAGGTATCACCTCACACTGGCCAGAATGGCCATCATCAAAAAAATCTACAAACAATAAATGCTAGAGAGGGTGTGGAGAAAAGGGAACCCTCCTCCAATGTTTTTGGGAATGTAAATTGGTACAGCCACTATGGAGAACAGTACGGAGGTTTCTTAAAAAACTAAAAATAGAGCTACCATATGATCCAGCAATCCCACTCCTAGGCATCTATCCTAAGAAAACCATAATTTGAAAAGATACATGCCCCCCAATGTTCATTGCAGCACTATTTACAGTAGCCAGGACATGGAAGCAACATAAATGTCTACCAACAGAGGAATGGATGAAGAAGATGTGGTACAATGGAATATTACTCAGCCATAAAAAAGAACAAAATAATGTGATCTGCAGCAACATGGATGGACCTAGAGATTGTCATACTGAGTGAAGTAAGTCAGACACAGAAAGACAAATATCATATGATATTGCTTATATGTGGAATCTAAAAAAAGGGTACAAATGAACTTAGTTACAAAACAGAAGTAGAGGCGCAGATGTAGAAAACAAACTTATGGTTACCGGGGGTAAGGGGGGGGTAGGGATAAGTTGGGAGACTTGGATTGACATATACACACTACTATATATAAAATAGATAACTAATAAGAACCTACTGTATAGCACAGGGAACTCTACTCAGTACTCTCTAATGGCCTATATGGGAAAAGAATCTAAAAACAGAGTGCGTATACGTATAACTGATTCACTTTGCTGTACACCTGAAACTAACACAACATTGTAAATCAACTCTACTCCAATAAAAATTAAAAATAAAAAACAAACCAAGATTGAGTTTAGCACTGAATGAACTTCAGTCAAGGCAAGCCTGTGGACTTGAAGATCTCAAAGGAAAGAGCATATTGCTTTGGATCAGATCATACTGAGTTTCTGAAAACACTCTTTACGTACTTAACACAGTACATTTACTGGGTACCAGCTATGTGCCAGGCACGGGACAAGAATGGAAGATGCGAATACCCTGCCGTGCTCTGTGCTAACGTCTGAGATTGAGGGAGCACCCATTTTGGAGATCACTGAAAAAAAACTTTCAGACAAAACAATTGTTTTAATTTAGTGCTTTTGTGTTTCAAAACCAATCCACTAAGAAGTGACTCTGAGGTCCTTAAGTACAATTCACGTCTGAATGTGATGCCAATTGAGTTTGGTCATTATAGTTTAACCACCAGGGTATTAATTGAAGCACTAGAAAATACCTCTGGTCAGTTTCATTATCTAATGGCACTTGTGTTTTCTAATGCATCTTAATAAGAGCTGTTGCATATGCATAGACCAGTCTAGATTTTACAAGGAACAGTTTATGCTGATTAAGAAAAATTAAAACTGGCCACGTTCTCCTTAGACTTCAAGTACGGTTATTTTTCCTATTAATTTTTCCAGATATGATGTGTGCTTTAAAATAATGGCTGGATTTCATTGAAAACTATTCATATTGTTTTGTTTATCTATAAAATTAATTGCTATAAAAATTCTCTGCTGGCTTAATTTATATATCTGAATTGAGTTCCCTAGTATTAGTGAGTACAAGAGAGGCATTCCCCTGAATGTTAAATAATTTCTCAAAAAATGGTAGCTTTATACTAGAAATAAGATTTTGTTTTCCTTAACTTGACTTACTTTAAGAATTAAGGGTACCATTTGCTAATTAAATTACTCAGTATTGACTCTAAAACTTTTGGTTTAAAACTTGATTTGATAAAAAGCCATTTGAAACATTAGCTCATGTTGTCCTCAGAGTGTGGGAACACTGATATTCCATGCCCGATATACGATCTGGATTTCACAAGATTTTATTTTTGTTTTAAAACATACTGAAAGCATATTTTTAAATAAAAATACTTTAAGCTGTAATCATATCAATGTATTAACTACTGACTGGGTTTGATTCAAATTTATGGGAGAAAAAAAAAAAGGAAACAAGAAATAACAAAGTCCTAACCTAATAGAAAGGAATTGTGAAAAGACCACTTTTCTCAAAGCTGGCCCTCGTTCAAGGTACATATGGTCACATAATCTTTTAAAAAGCACAGTTCAAGTCTCGATTTAATTTTGTAATAGCATAAATGGAATTACACTGCTGATGAAGTTCAGCGCTTAAGCTGAAGCACACATCAGGCTGGATGAGTGACCCTGACTCAGTGTACTTGGCCAGCAAGACAGCCAGGGCACCTCTATGGGTTGCCTTCCCTGAACTAAATCGCAGTCACTGGGCTGGATGGGATCCTTCTTATTAATGGCATACCAGTCACCTTGTAAACACAATCATAGTGCAAGGTTAATAACTACTCTACAGGAATGGATTATGTACTCTGTTTCCCCTCTTTGTATTTTTTGGGTACCAGGGATTAGCTAATGGAAAAGCATTGGCTCTCATAGAAGAGTTCCAGGGTGAACTCTGGGTGGAGACGGGGTAAATTTTCTAACGCTCAAATCTGCCTGAGTTCTGTAATTTTCTCAATGTCTATCTTGAAGGCCAGTCTCCCTATGGCTACTAAGGAACCTAAGGGACCTCCTGATGACCTTCCTTTCTTTTATAGATGAGGCAACTAAAATATAAGTGCTTACCTTCGGCCATGGCTCATACCCTAGGCAGCTAGAGACTGTTTCTTCTGCTTTCAGCCATGGCCTTTGGGTCAGCACCGTCCTTTGGTGTACAGATCAGCAACCGAGACTCCCTCCTTCTCTGGCACTGTCAACACATGCTTCAGTAATAGCACGTGTCACAGTGTCTTGGTGTTTCCCCTGTAGACCTGGAACTCTTCAAGGGATTGTGTTTTATTGTCTCTGTATTCTCAACGTCTAGAACAGGGTCGATCACATATTTAAAAATGGAACTATGGCCAGAGGGCTGTCTACACACAAGGACAGACCCTGATGCTTTACACTTATTAACTCACGGAGACTTGTTTTTCAGATGAGAAAACTGACTCGACAAAGTTAGATAATCTACCCAGGATCTCATAACCAGTAAGTGGCAAAATGGGATTTGGACCCAAATCTGTCTCCCAGACCCAAGCCCTTTGTATCACACCCAGAAATAATGTAACGTAAGGCAGAAAATGACACATTCCTGCAGGATTTGTATTTGAAGTACCTTGAGACTTGGAAAAGGGATCAGCATCGGTCAGGAAAATTCCTTGGCGTATCTACCCTCCAGGAATTTCGAATAACAGCCGAGTCCAGGAGCTTTCTCCTTGCTGATTTTCCAGTGGGAGTTGGTCCATGGCAGTGCGCTGCACCTTTCTGCCATTAGACCTGAGAGCCATAGGAGATTAGCCCCGGGAGTTTCAGGGGAGGAGCAAGAGAACATTGTGGTCTGCTTAATCAGCAAGCGTGCCAAAGTCCTTTCAGTAAGCCCCAAATAGCTGTGCTAATGCAGGGCAGGCAGCAGCCCATGAGCCACTTAGTGACCGAGCTTTACCCTCACAGCAGTGGGGAAATCCAACCGTGGCTCATGCAGCAAGCTGACTGCCAGAAAGCCACTCGTTGGTCACAGTGCCGTCCCCTGCCTGCCGCCCTGTGCCCTGCTCTCTCCTCAGAAATCACTGAACTGCCCTTCAAAGTCACGAAGCCAATATTTGATCCTTCAACCCCATTTCGGCCAAGTGCATGCTGACTGGCCATGAGCCACGACACCAACTTACATTGTGAAAAAAACTAGATTTGTGGGGATATTTCTGGCCTTTGCGACTGATATCACAAGACGAATGGACACCTTCTCAAAACTTGCTGATGTGGTTTCATCCAGACAAAAGTCTTCTGGTCCAAATGAAGCAGGGTAATTTACAGAGGAACTATTTTTGTGTTTCTGACACTATTACCTTGCCTTTTTTTTTTTTTTACAATCAATGCTTGTGTTCACTTTCTTACTCTTGTTAAAAAAATATCCTCTTAGAAATTAAAAGTCATCTCTTTTCTACTTTAAATAAGATAATAAGAGGCAATCACTCACTATGCTTCCCTTGTTGCTCTGATTGCCAGGAAGCTCCAAATCAAAAAATATTTTTTAGTTGCAAACATTTGCCCTTAGCTTAGATTGAGCCACCGTAATCCTAACTCACCACCCTCTTATTACTCAGCTTTGCTCTTTTTCTGTTCTGTTTACTGTTTCTGTCCTTTTTTTGAGGGGTGGGGGGGAGCTACCTATTTCCTTTTTGAAAGGCAGAGGGGCATAAATAATTGAATCATTCTTAACCGCAATACACACTGCAGATAAATGTAGCCTTTCAGAAATGATCCCTCTTTTCACCCTGCTGCTCTCAAATTCCCGATGGCACATGCTTCATCTGAGCAGAGAATCACTGGCTGATTCTGTACCTTGCATTTGGCCTCCAGCCTAGACCTCAGACACACAAGCTGAATTAGGGCCTTTCTTTGAGTACTCAGGAGGATCAATGTCATTGCCACTGGCAGTTCCCTGGCTCCTCCTGCAGCCTCCTTCCAACAGGTTATGGGATCAAGAAACTTTGATGGTTGTTATTACTTATTATGGTTGACATACAAGCATCTGAGAATAGCATCTATTTTAATGTCTGAATTATTTTTTTCTCAAATTAATGGGTAAGATCCTAAAACTCTCCCTATTACAAAAGACGATTTGATGAATCACAAATAAAACCCCTTTGAGCATAAATGAATAAGGTTTGAGCCACTTCGAGTTATTTTTCTTGTCTGATAAAACCATTATCACGTTTACAGCTTTGACAATGCTGAACCACATTCCTTTGATCATCTTATAAAATTAATTGATCTTGCTTATCTGTTGTTCTATTTTAAATCATTTAATTGAGGATATTAAGAGAAGTAATGGTAACAACTAAGGCATTTATTAAGCACTGATGTTCAAACTTGCAACGTGATTTTCATAATCTGAATTTCTCTATCACCAAATTCTTTTCTTGTGGGAATTTACATATAGAGCACCTCCAGCCACAGATAATTTTCTGTTGCTTAACATTCTAAAGGACAGACATACGCTGTGGCAAATCACTGCAGCTATACCTAATTTTAATTATTCTTTTAAATCAGATAGATACCCTGCAGTGAAATTCTTATAGTTAAATAGAAATTAAAAGTTTCTAAAAACCTTAATTTCAACTTCAAATTTAAATGCAAATGAATGCATGGGTATGGAAAGAATCTCCCTCCAAAATTAGGAGGGAATTCTCTAGAAGCCTAGGTTGATCACAAAACCTTATTTTGGTCCCCAAAAGGCCCTTGGGCCCCAAAGCCACTCCATTTTGCACTGCCTGGCCAATGACACCAACTAGATAAGCTGGAAGACTCAGTTTTCCCAAGTGACAGGTGCCCAAGAGAATTATTTTAGTGTGGGTTCCCCTGGAAATAGACCCTGAGACAAGAATTCACGTGCTAAGTTGTAGGGAAGTGGTCTCAGGAAACAGGGCGGTAGAATGGAGGAGTGAGACAGGGGAAGGAAGGCAGCCAGCCAATAAAGGGTGTGTTACTGAGCCAGTCAAACTGGGGCTCCATCCTGCTGGAGAGTACGGAGAACCAGTATAGAACATCCACGGGTCTCAGAGTTATCCTGTCTGATGGGCGAGGGAGCTGAGGTATTTATCCACCACTCCCATCAGTTATTAACGTGAGCTGCTTCTGAAAAGGGTCAACTCCCTGGCACTGAAATCCTTGTGTGTGAACTGAGTGGATGCTTTGGCCTGAGAAAGACCCCAGGCAAAGGGACATAGGGGCTGAGCATCCCTGAGGGCCCTGAAGTAATAAGCTCCCCCAAGCGCCACTAGCATCCACTACAAAGAGCTAGTTTAGAAGTTTCAAACTAGCAGTCCACTGGCTGAATGCAGCCTGCAGGTATGTTTTAGTTGACCCATACTAAGTTTTTTTTAACATTGGAAAGTTTTACCTGAGAATTAGGATTTCTGCATTCTCTTGAAATTTTTGATCTAATTGATCTTGGACAAGAATGGAGACTTTGAAGTGAATTAACTAGCCAATATTTGGTGAGTAAATCATATGTACCAAGTATTTACCCTGTGGCAGGCACAAAAGACCCTAAGACTAGGTCCTTATCTTCCAGGAAGTGACAGACCATACCGTGCAACAAAGCTGTATCAAGGCCTTATCTGCAGCTCAAAGAGAAGATGTAGCACAAGCAAGACCAATTCTCAGAGTCTTAGACGACTGCACCAAGCTTCACGCTCCCAGGGACAAGTCTGCCCTCAAGGCCTACCCACATTCTGACAATCGTAGCAAGCATTTATAGAGCACTAGCCGGGCACTCTTTTCAAGTGCAGTGTATGCACTTAGACTCACTGAACTCTCCTATGGGGTAGGAACCGTATTTCACATAAAAAAGTTGATGCTCAGCAAATTTAAGTAACTTGCCCAAGGTAGCACAGCAGGAAGCAATCTGAATGCAGTGGGATTTGAATGCAGAGGTTGGCCCTTAAGAATTCGACTGCACTGCCTCCCAAAGCTTACCAGATGCAGTACTAAATTCTCTCTCCTCTCTCAGGTTCCCGTTGCTCCCCGCAACTAGAGCAGTCCTTTGTCATCCTGGCATTCTGGGAACCAGCTTCCTGGCTCCCTTGAAGCCCCCTCTGAAATCCTGGTCCACTCCAATCTCAAAGCTTTGCTGAATTCCTTACAGCACTTTTAGTCTGAACTCTACAACCTGACCCTGAACCCCATGCGGTCACCTCCTGTTGCTGACAGGGGTTACAGTTCTAGGGGGGTAGGAGAAAAATACGTAACAGTTGTACGAAACCACAACTAGCAAGACTAAAGTCTCATCCCAAAATAATAAAATACATTAACATATTTTATAGCACACATCCAAGTCAAAGTTTTAAAAGGCATCTGTTTCTGAAACAAATCAGCTTCTTTGCTATTAAAAACTACCCTGGAAGGAGACATTGGCTGTGACATTGGCTCAAAGTGCCCTGAGAAAGATATGCCCTCAATTTTTATGCCATAGATCCATAATGAAGTTTTCAAATTTGCTTTTACTGATTCAAAAAATTTAATGGCATCTGTTCCTGAAATCCTGCTGCTTTGTTTTCCTAATCAACAAAATGTTGCCTTTTCACAAATTATCAAGGTACTCAGGACACACTTTTCTGGACTGTCCTACACCCAAAATTCACAGGGACATAATTCTCTCTGCATAATACCCTAGGGCTCCCTGCAGCAAATTCAAAAGTCTTCAGGGGCAGGTAGGTTATGAGAGCAAGGGAGGTGACCCAGGCACCTTCAGCAAATTGGATGTCACAGGATGGCTCCTCTCATGGGACCATCCCATCTCAGCGCCAGCCAAGTGTTACCCTGCAGGAAGGCGAGTGCCATTCTACTACTGAGGGAAACCCAGCAATTCATATTGTAATCTAAAAGCTCCCAGATTTTAAACATTGCCAACTAGTTTAATTGTACTTTAAATGCAACACAGGCTGGATTCACACTAGTGTGAGCTGCAGGGACCCAGCCCACAGGCCACCAGAACATGGAGTGTTATCAGCAGACAGTCATTATGCGGTTTAAGAGTGTGAACTTGTCACATACCAGTGATGGCAGAGTTTCCAGTCTTGAAATCTACATGTAAAACAAAGGCTGTGATTGCAGAGGGACATTATCCTTCTCTTGGGGGATCTCATAATTAGTCCTTGTGCATTGTATTTTTCCTTCTCAATATGTAAACACTCAAAGGAGACTTGAGTCTGTCGATTGAGTGATTCTTTTCTTCAACAAAAATTTACAGGCACCTACCACATGCCAGGTACTGCTCCAGACACTGGGGAAACAACAGTTAACAAAAAGACCGAAATTCTCTGCCTTTGTGGGACTTACCTCTTAATTCAGAAGAGGAAGTCCACCACCCCCGGGGGAAAATAGGAGTCAGGGCAGGTCCTGGATACAGACACATTGAAAGGATTGATGTTCCTTGGTGCTGAATTCATTGTGACCTGGCGTTACCAGCTGCCCAGTCTGCTATCCACTTCTGCATCAAAATCGGGAACCTCACAGTTATTTCTGGAGCCGCATTTTGCCTACACGTAGCTATAACCCAAGCCAGATTGCATATCAACCCTAGCACTTTCCCTGCTTCGTCCCTGCCTGTACTTTGGAGCTGTACACAGTAGCTTTGATTGTTTCACTGAAAACAATTTAGCAGATGAAATATCTCCCCGCAAAGAATGATGGTCCCTTAACCTGTCCTTTCAAGCTGAAGTCACCGGGAGATGCTAAAGGAGCATGTGTTTTATTGGACAAGAGTCACATCTGCTACCACAGCGGAAACCCAACCTTAAAGCTCACTGCCTGGCGCCACTTTGAACTCAGTGTGCTGGTGAGATGGCACTGGGGTAATAGTAAACCTGATAGCTCAGAGCTGAAACACAAGGCTGTACACACAGCAAAATAGCAAAGCGGTTATTTGCTGTGATTATGATCATAACCCAAACACGCGACTCAGACCTTCATTTTGCTCCACAGATGGGCGCATACAGTGTGGGAGTTTTTTAGCTGCTTTTTTGGCTGACAGCGCTAAGACATTTCAATGACACATAGCAAATCAAAGCGACTCTCTCCCCCACCCCAGTTACCATCTTTGCAGAAATAACACAGACTCATGGACACTGCAACAGAACAAGGAGTCAAGGAGTAGTGTATCTACTAAAAGGAATTTGAGAAATTGTTGGTTAAGGCATATCTTCTTTCCTCATGGAAAATACTGGATGTGGACATACTAAGATAAAAAAAATCAGAGTTCAATTTTTAGCTCCATCCATGCTGCATAAACAGAAGGTCGTTTTACTTGTTTTGTGATGTTGATTTCTTCTCCTTGCCATGGGCTGTCCGTGCATCATTCCCACTGCAGAATACACAGCCTTAGCGAGCATCTCCATGGGGGGGGGGTGGCATTTTATGGCACAAGGAAGCTAAGCTATCTCCCCAAAGTCACATATCAAACATCTCCTCTGTGCCAAGCAGTGCCCTAAGTGCTGAAACTGAGACAGGACTAACACATGGGTCCAGTGAGGAAGCATGAAGCATCACTATGCCGTGGAGTAGAGACTGAACAAGGTGCGGGGAAGCCCACAGGTGAGTGACACTAACTTCAGGGATGCTGATGGCACACCCAGTGCCCTCTGTCTGCAGCAACATCCCATTCTCCTTTTAAAATAATTACTTATTTTTATTCAGGAGCCATTTAGTTTCACTAATCTAACATGGGTACTTGAAAGAATATTGGGTACTTGAAAGAATAGTGTGTATGTTCTGGGGATTTAGGACATATCAGTTAGGAGTTTTTCAGTTGTTGAGTGACAGAAAACACAACTCAATCTACTGAACAAAAAATAATAATTTTTAAAAACATTCTTATAGTTAAAAAATTGAGATTACTGCCTTCAGGCATGGCTTGATCCAGTGGTTCAAACAATGTCATTAAGACTCAGTTGATTCCACTTTCCTCTGTGCTGGCTTTA
The DNA here is from genome assembly GCF_011762595.2 of Tursiops truncatus. Taxonomy (NCBI): domain Eukaryota; kingdom Metazoa; phylum Chordata; class Mammalia; order Artiodactyla; family Delphinidae; genus Tursiops; species Tursiops truncatus. The sequence continues at coordinate 29,593,551 of NC_047052.1, read as the reverse complement.
TTCTCAGGCAGATTTTCTCATGTGCTGGTCGTGGGCAACTCCAGGCTCACTCTTCAAAGCTCCAAGCCCTGCAGAAAGAGAGAGCTTCTTTTCTCCAAGCAGCTTAAAAAACATTCCCAGGCCTGACTCTCATTGGCCCAAATTGAGTAACACGCCTATCTCTGAACCAGTCACTGGGGCTAGAGGAATGTGATTATTTGATTGGCCAGATCAAAACACAGGCTGAGGGTGGAGTCAACCCCACCCAGACTACCACTGGCTGAGGATACGGGAGGGACAGTTATCCTGGAGGAAAATTGAGATAGTTTGTCGGAGAGGTGATCCGATGAAAGAAACAAAAGATATCCACCAAACTTGGCTAGCTTTTGGAGAGGAAGCTGAGAATATAAGGAACCCTGGGATGGGTGGTAAGGCTGGGGAAAGGTGGGGGGGAAGTTTCCCTGAATTGTTTGTGGTTCATTCAGGAAAACATGTGGGTCATTTTAATTCAAAAGAATTAACCAGAGTTAGCAATTTCCTGTACTGGTCCTCTGAAAAACGACACCAGCCCAACACCAGGCGCTAGGCATTCGATTCCTGCTGCTAGCACGCTGACAAATTGCCAATATACATGCAGCGAGTGTTGTTAAGTACTTCGCATATTTATGCTGACTTCACGGGAGCAATAGATTCCGTGGCGGAGACACTCTTGCATATTTATTGGAAAGGTGCTTTGCGTGGCGTGCTGTGCTTTGCCTTCTGACCTCTCCGTCTCTATTTCCAAGCTTCGTTTAAGTATTGATTTGAATAAAGTCATAATTGCAACAGAAGCCTTTGTAACTTAACTGGAAGTGATCCACTCCACAGTGTACAATGTACCATTTTATGTCATTCCAGATTGTTCTTAACTCTCTGTCGTCTCTGGGTAACTGATAATATTCTGGATTGCTTGGCTTTCTCCCTTTGCAGATGCCAGATGGAATGATGCAGATTAAGAGGGCAAGAATAATCAGGGTTTACAGCGGGGGAGACGGTGACCCCACACGCTGCACTGGACCCAGATTCGCCTGTGGAATTGTAAGCCCTTCCAAACAGCTCCCCCAGTTCAGTGAGAAAGACCTTGGGATCGTTCTTGTCCTCAGTTTCTCCTGTTGGAGAGAAAAGGGGTGGAGGAGTGGATATAGGAGACAAGCCAGAGTCCAGCTGTGTGAAAACCTATGTCAGTTTCAGAGTTTCCCACAGGGCTTGAAATAAACAGCATTTGGAGGTGAGTCACCAGCCAGCAGCCCCAGAGATGGGTCTCCTGATGGATTCATCCTCCACCAAACAAAGATGCACACTGTTCTACGGTTCTAAAGATGACAGGCCATTCGTGGGGCAAGAGTCTGGGCATGTGCCCCCAGGCCTGGAAAACCTGTTCCCCCCCGACGTCGGCCCCCTCATGACCAACCTCACGGGCTGTGAGAAGCTGGGCAGCATGGAATCTCAGTGTGAGGGTCACTGGCATACAGAGAGACAGAAGCCACAATCCCGGTCCTCTTCAGAGGAATGGGAACCTGGGATCCTTCAGTATTCCCAGTGGGCAGGCGCGGATAGCAGGGGATGGCAGATAGGCCAGGAGTGACAAGCAGGACAATGAAGAAAGAAAAGAGGCTTGCTTTCTGCTTGGAAGTATGCAGTGTTTCCTAGATAGTTCAAGCCACTAAAGGAACAAACAAACAAACAAAAAGGTTAGCTACCTAGATGGGTTTCTGTATAAACTTCTCCCCAGCCCCCCAAATGTTCACCTCTGAGGGTGTTTCCTTCTCCGAGCATTTCTGCTCTTCACGGGCTACATACTCATTTTGCCAGCAAACTGGGCTTCCCTGAGACCAGGTACGGATGCTGCTGGAATCTGCACCTCCTTCCTCCTCCCCCTGCCGCAAGATTCAAATTCTGAAGCTTGACAACCAGAAGTCAGGGTTACATGCCCTCCGGGGCGGGAGGGGCTCTTAGACCTGGCCTTGAACAAGAGTAGCAAATAAATATTCATTCAACCTGTTTTCAGGGAGGACACCCTCTTTGTTGGGACCTGGGTTAGGGCAGGGGATGCTCAGGTTTAGATGTCCTCAAAGTGCTCTTGTCTAGTAGAGAAAGTGACAGATGCATCGAGTGCCATGAGAACTGTACACCTCAGTACTATTAGGGGTGCCATTTGTTCAGAAGAGGACAGTGGCAGCAGGGGTCCAAGGAAGAGGTGGGCCTGAGTTGGAAGTGCTGGCAGAACAGGTATGAACTAAGCCTTGAGCCACTTGACAAATGAAGATGCTGCGCCAGGAACTGGTCCCAGTGGTTTGCATCCATGAAATCATTTCATCTCTGTAAGCCTATGACCCAGGCCCAGTGATTATCCCAGATGAGGACACTGAGAGACAAGGCCAGTGTAACAGATCAGGACCCTATGGGGCCTTCCCAGGACAGGCCCTCCCCCATATTCTCTGCTTTAGCTCCTCTCTGAAGTATCAAGATAATAGTATCCGATCCATATTTCCTGAGTTTTTTACAGACGCTAAAACCCCCACCAACAGGAAGATGTTTATTACTTGATGACCCCCAGGCCCCCAGGCCTCCTGGAGCCTAAGGATTGATAATGTTACCCCCTGTGACACTGCCCTGATACCTCACCGTCAACCAATCAGAGAATCATGAAGGAGTTGATCACGTATGCAGCCTCAACTCCCTTCCCTCACCTGGTCTTTAAAAATGTTTTGCTGAAACCCATTGGAGAGTTCAGGTGTTTTGAGCACTAGCTGCCTGGACTCCTTGCTTGGCCCTGCAATAAACGCTGCACTTCCCTTCCCCACAGCCCGGTGTGGGTAGACTGGCTTTACTGCACGCGGGTGAGCAGACCCAAGTTTGGTTCAGCAACACTAGGGCAGGGGGAGGTCCTGCAGTGAGTACCTCTTTACATTTTACACCCCAGGCACCTTTCCCCACTCTAGTCCTAGCCCTGCACCAAGAGGTTAAATAACTTGCTGACACGGCTGGTAGGTGGCTGAGCCAGGATTTGGATCAAGGCAGTCTGACCTGAGTCTGAGCACACAACCAAGTCCCTGCCCCTCCACAAGTGCTTACGAGCTCCTACTAGGAGCCAGGCACTGCTGTCAGCACTGGGTACAACGGTGGAAAAACAGATGCTGTTCCTGTCTACAATGTGGTGAGAGAAACTGTGTGTGTAAAACTATAGCTATGACACACACACTGCAAAGGAGAGGTCCATGGTGCTATGAGGATAATAAGGGGTATCTGAATCAGTCCAGGTAAGGGCAGGGGAAAACTGAGCTGAGAGCAAAGCCTGGGTAGGAATTAATTAGATGTAGAAAGGAGAAGAGTGTTTCAGGGAAAGGGAATAGCGTGTGCAAAGTCCCTGGGGCAGGATGGAGCATAAGCCACCCCCCCCCCCCACCAACCCTGGCTGGAATAAAGAGAGTGACCTAGTGGGTAGTTACCTGAAGAGGTGGGCCATGCAAGGCCTTGGAGTTTGGTGTTTATCCTGAGGGTGATGGGGATAGGCTGGCAGAATTTCCAGGAAACAAACAAACAAACAAATGGACACAGAGCCCATGTATTTGGGAATCTGTAAAGGTAGTTTGTCGTGTGTCTGGAACAGAGCAGGTTCCTGAGATGAGGCCAGAGGTGGAGGTTTTGGAGGGGCAAGGGTGCTAGGGGAGGGCGTACTCTACCTGTAGGCTTGGGGAACTCACCAAGAAAGTGGGACAGGGAGGGATTTGACCAAATTTGCAACAGAGTGAAGAAGAGTGGAAGAAGAGGGACCAGAGTCAGGGAGATGGGTAAGGAAGATGTTCCAAAAGTGAAAGGAAGAGTTGGGGAGAGACTGTCCTAAGGCAGAAACTAAGGCTGTGGATCAGTCACTGGTGACATTAAGGGGGAACAACAGCCAAGATGTGGCCACCAGCTGGAGGTGGAAGATAAGGATGACCACAGAGATAGCTCTCCGAGCTTTTCTAGCTGGGCCATCCTGCTGAGTATTGTTGGTATCCCATTGTGGCTTTAATCTATATTTCCCTGATGAGTAATAATACTGAGCACCTTTTCATATGCTTACTGGTTATTCATATGTCTTCTCTTATGAAGTTCCAGCTCAAGTCTTTTGGCCACTTTTTGGTTTGTTTCTGTTTTGTTTTGCCAATTTAAAATTGTATTGTATTTTTCGTTATTGTTTCATAGGAGTTCTTTATATATTATGGATATGAATATATGTTTTGTGAATATTTTCTCCCAGTCTGTGTTTGTTTTAATTTTCACAACAGTTTCTTTCAATGAGAAGAGGTTTACATTTTGATTCAAGTTCAATTTATCAAATCTTCTGTTTTATGGTTAGTTCTTCTTGCATCCCATCTAACAAATCTTGGCCGACCCCAAGGTCATAAAGATAGTCTCCTATGTTTTCTTTAAGAAGCCTTACGGTTTCAACTTTCATATTGTGGGCATGGCCTGTGCTGATATCCTGGGAGTGGTGAGAGGGTAAGTGATATGAAAGCTTTGGGATGGTTTTTCTCTTGTAGAATGCCAGTTCACATCCTGGTTCCATCCACCATAGAGCCAAGGACCTGGTTTCCACTTACTTTCAGATTCCTGCCATTAGTAATCCATTCAGCAATGATGTAAGCACCGTGCCCCTCCAGTCCTGACTTCCGGAGGGAAGAAACAGACCCTGCTTCCCAGGGACAAAATGTGCATGCATTTTTGGTTTATGTTTAATCACTTCTGGCTCAGAGTGTGGTGCTGGTGAAATCTTACTTGCTCCGTCTTTATAAAATATTTAGTCTTTTAATTATATGAACTGCCAAGATTCGGGGGCAGGCTTTAGTCATTTCCCAACTGAGCTCTCAGCACAATCTCTCTGATGGCCTCTTCCGAGCATCTATCACATGTTTGCAATATCTCCAAACTCATGAATCATATTTAAATGCTTTCCATATCCCATAATTCTCCTTTTACTGCTCTATTCAGTTAATTACACTTGCTCCCTATTCATCTGAGACATGCAGTTTGGGGCTGGGATTTGAAGAGAGAAAAAAAAATGAAAACAAACTTCATCATGAAAGTTCCTTCATATTTGGGAGGTTTAATCCAGGTCTGTGTTTCAGCTTGCACTTTGAATTCCTTCTCTAACTACTTCTAAGTAACTCCATCTGCCGCTGGGTTGGTTCCCATCTTTAAACCCACTGGTTGAAATCCCTTTGTACAAGGATCGCCTTCATATTTAATATGTTTCTCACATATCATCATCCTCTCACCCACTCATGTCAACCACAGTCAGGCCATATCGCTCAGTTTCTACAAAGAACTGAGTACATAAAAATGTGCACCAGCACAGCCAACTGGTGAGTAACAATGCTACTTAAAACAACAACAACAACTCAAAATAAAAAGTATTTGCAAATGTGTGTGAATGTGTGTGCAATTGGGGAAAATAAAGGCATGAGTCTAATGCTATTAAAGCTGATGAGACAGAAGCAGAAATATTCACCCAATGCTGGTAATCAGCCCATAAACCTGATATTTCGTTAAACAAATAATGAAATATTTAAATGGAGTATAATCTCTAAAAATATTGAATCACTATGTTGTTCGCTTGAAACTAATGAAATATTGTAAATCAACTAAAATAAGCTGAATTTTAAAAATAAATACTAAAATTAAACTAAGGCGAAAGCTTTATCAGTTTATAGAAATTCCGAGTAGGGATACGAGGCAAAATAATGAAAGCTGATGTCCCTCATAGGGTCTCTGATGCTCAAGTGATCACTCCCTGCTCTCCCTCTGACTCATCTCCCACTACTTTCCCTGCACTCTGCTTTAACCACACTGACCTCCTTTGTTTTCTTCAGATACACTCCAGATACTCCCACCACAGGGCCTTTGCACCTGCAGTTTCCTCGCCTTGGAATGCTCTTCCTGAAGCTAGCTCCCTTACTTCTTTCTGCCTATATTCCAAAAATTGATGAGATCTTCTTGGGCTTTCTTATCTAAAATTTCAACAACCATTACTCCAATGCTTCATTCCCATCCCACTGCCCTAAGGCCTTTCTTTGCCTTAGCACTTGTGACCATTGAGCACAGTATCTTTTTTACATATTTTTTCTTATTTATCATCTTTTCTCTCACTAAAATGAAACTCTGTGAGCAGGGATTTTTGTTTAATTTTGTTCAGTGCCATAGCTACAAATGCGGCCACACAGTTGGTGCTCAGTATATATTAGTTAGACGAACAAGCAAATGAAATCGCAAAAATAGATAATTCTCAATGCAGGGAACAGACTAGTGTGCAGCTGTGGGAGAATCATGAAATGTAAATGTGGAAACCAAAGAATGTCAAAGAAAGCAAAGTTGGTAAGACAAACTGCTGGTTACCAACTCATTGTCCTATCTCTTCTTCCTTTCCGTAGAAAATCTGAGGGGAAAGACAGCATAACAGCCAATGAAAATCTCCATTCCCCAGCCTCCCTTGCAGATAGGATCAGTCTCATGACTAAGTTCTAGAAACAAAAAGTAAGTGGATACTGTTGGGTGGAGTTTCTCAGATACTTCTTAAAAACTTACTGACTCAACTGGTAGGGGCTCTCTTGCCTTCCCCTCTTTCTCCTCCTTCTTTCATAAAACATAGATGTGATGGTTGGAGCAGCAGAGGCCATTATGTGATGCTGGCAAACTTGAGCATGGACATAGCATGCTAGAGATGGCCAAATACATGGGGTAGAGAAGCTTGGGCATGAATTGTCACTGCTGCTTCAACACTGGGCTGTCTTCCTCAGGACTTCATTTTATGGGAGAAAAATGAATGCCTGTCTGGTCCAACTTATTGTATTTGAGGGTCTGTATTACTAGTAGTTGAAAGATATTACTAAGTCAAACTATTGGGCAAAATCAAAATGCTTTGGTTTTGTTGAACATTCTGTAGTCACCATGGAAAAATGTCTGTCTATGTTGGCCATGATTTAACAAACCACACTGTTACCTGATCATGAAGCATCTTCTACTCTGATGCCTCACTATTATAACATCCTCTTTCAAAGCCAACCTACTGCAATGGAGTTACACCTAATTCACCCTAGTTTCAAAAACAAGTTATCATACAAACTTGCACTTGTGTTGAAAATGGCAGCACCCTACAATCATCAGAGATGACTCTGAAGTAGCTCTCATTTCCCAAGGCAAGGACTTGATCAAAGGGAGCTTGAATCAAATCATACTAATAGCTCCTTAAGGTGGTTTGAATATTTGAAAGTTAGCCACTTTCTTCCAAATTCAGAAGTTTTGGACTATGCTTTTTTAGAGAAAACCAAACTTACTTGTTTAGTATCCACCTTTTACACATATTTCAGGGAACTGCTCTTTCCCCATCCACTACATATGCATTGTTAGGTGAATATCACAGTCTTAGTAAAATGTAACAGATGATTGGTCCAAGCTGGAGCATCTGACCCAGTGCGGGCCAGTCAGAGCTCTTCTCTAGGATTTTGGAAGTGGAACCAAGATTGGCAGAAACTGAACACGTGTAAACCTGGGAGCTCTTGCTAGTCATGTTTCACCACTCAGAATGAGAAACAGAGAAATCCACAATGCAGACAAAGAAGATATTGAAGCAGAAAGACATAAAGTGTGTGTGTGTGTGTGTGTGTGTGTGTGTGTGTGTGTGTGTGTGTGTGTGAGAGAGAGAGAGAGAGAGACAGAGAGAGAGACAGAGAGACAGAGAGAGATTGGGTGGGGATGGGAGAAAGAAGGGAGGGAGGAAAAAACTAATAAACCAACAAACTTCCTTGGTTCCCCCCCAGGGCAATTTGGATGCCCAGTCCCAGCCCATTCCCGGCTCTTGATTTTCTTGACTTTTACTAAATTCCTGAGGCTTCCTCTAATAATTCACTCTTTTTCACATAAACTCGCTGAAGTCCATTTCTGTAACTTGTAACCAAAACTTAACTACCGCATAAAGCTCCAAATACTCTTTCAGAATTTGAGGAACAGTTGGTGATTTGTGTGTAGTTTCTTAAATGACACTTTTAAGACCTGTATGGTTTAACTTTTATATTTAGGTGTTGATCCATTTTGAGTTAATTTTCCTATGTGGAATGAAGTGAGGGTTCAACTTCATTCTTTTGTAGGTAGATATCCAATTGTCTCAGCGTCATTTGTTGAAGAGACTACTCTTTCCCCATTGAATGGTCTTGGCCCCCTTGTCAAAGATCAGTTAGCTGTAGATGTAATTGAGACCCTTTCTTGCCTTGGCTCTGGTGACTTTAAGCTCACTCTGGTCTCTCTATCTCCTTTGCAGGCTCAACATCTCCCCAGCCATAAAGGCTCAGTCCTATGCATATTTCCCTTATCATGTCATGCTTGCTCCCTGCGTAATGTCTGGCTTTAATTACCATCCATTTGCAGGTGATTCATAAATGTGGATTTTTTTGCTCAGCCCTTTCCGCCGAGCTTCAAACCTGCACATCTGCTAACCTGCATGTGTCTACTTAGATGTCACAAAGTCATCCCAAAGTTCACACGTCCAGAACCAAAGTATGGATCTTTCTCCCCCAAAGCTGGTTTTCCTCTGACCTTCCTTGTCTTAGTGAATGGCACCATCTGTTCTCCTGTTATGAAAGCCAAGAACCTTCTCCCTAACCTCCCATGACTGATCTACCAGCAAAGCCTGTGAATCTTATCTATCTCCCAAATCCATCTAGTTCTCTCCCTCTCCACCAGCACCACAGAATATTTGAGGCCTATGTGGAAAAAAAAAAAAAAACATTATTGAGGAACACAATTTTTTTAAACAAATGAAGTGACAAATCATGTCCATGGATGGGAAAGTTAATATTGCATAGATGTCACTTCCCAATTAGAGGTTTAATTCAGTTCCAATCAAATTAATTATTCATTTGCACGATCAAAAATGTTTATTTGTTAAGTACTAAGTGTTTATTGGTAAGCACCAAATGACAGGGGAATTTAAAAATTCATCTGCAAATTAAATGGGCAAGACTATGGAAGAAGTTGTGAAAAAGAAGAATAATAAACTGACAAATATGAAAACATATTATAAAACTACAATTATTAAACCAGTATGTTGTCAATGTAAGAACAGACAAAGAAATCAATGGAACAGGACACAGAATTTTAGAATTTCAAATTTTCAAGAAAAAGGAATGCAATCAGCAGTTTTAGAAAAATTGGTTTTCTAGTTAGAGAAATAAAATGTGTTTCCTATCTTATACTATATAAATTCTGAATCAATATAGAGTTACATAAAAAAATGAAAGGATAAGTATCTGAGTAGGATATGAAATAGGTATATTTTTAGGGTAGAAAAGACATTTCTAAGCATAAATGCAAATGAAAATACCACAAAGGACATGAGTGGTGAGCTTGAATGCATAAAAATGGAAAAAAAATGATATTTTAAATGTAATTAAAATAAAAATGTAGATATCGAATTACAGAATACAAAATATATACAAAGGGTTAATATATTTAAACTCTAAAGATGATTTACAAGTCAGTAAGCAAAAATGAAAACCCTAGTAAACAAATGGATAAAAAATGCAAACAGCTGAGTCACAAGAGAAGAAATACCAACAACTGATAAACTAATGATAGGTGTTTAACATCACTAATAATTTTTAAAATACAAATCAAAACAATGACTACTCCCCTCATCAAATTCAAAGAGTCAGGTAAAAGGAAAAATTATAATAGACACATTACTACACTGCTGGTGATAATTTAAATGAATGCACTGTTACTGGAGGTTAATTTGGCAAAATGTATCAGTAGTCTTGAATATGTTCTCTGCTTTGAACTAGTAACTCCACTTCTAGGAATTTTCTCCAGCCTAAGAAAATGATCTGAGATGTACCCAAATGTGTCTAGATAAAGCTGTTTATTACAGTGGTTCCTTTAATAGAGGCCACAAGTTGAAAACAGCAAGCAGGTTTTAAAATGTCTAAATGCATTAGGTATGCATATATGATGGAATACTCTGAAGGCACTGAATACACTGTTTTAAAAGAATATTTAATGAAATGGAGAAAAAGAGTTAGAAAAGTATACAGGATTAAAGTGTGGGAAGGAATACAACAAAATGTCATCAATATTTTTTCCTGGAAGGTAAGATTACAGGTGACTTGTATTTACTTGCTATCCATTTTAGCATGGTTTTAGTTTTCTAAAAATTTATGTTTGTTTATTAAAAAAACTTTTTTTTAACATAAATGCCTTATCATTGTAAATTACTCAAGTAATGAGTTAATATATGGAGTCCTCTTTTCCCTACAATCCCTACGTGCTTCCCCAGGAGTAATTACTATTAAAGGTTGGTATATATACTTCCAGACATTTTTCTATATATTTACATACATAAAAGTAGATGGTAACTAATTTTACAAAGAGAAAAATGAAGTTACTTAATACAAGCAAGACAAAACAAAAAGAATTGGCTGCATATTTTAGTAAATTATCCAATAATTAAAACTTAAAGAATGAAGACTTCCTTGATTTCGGAGTAAAATCATTCACTTCAATTTTTAAATGCCCAGGGGGGAAAAAACAATGTCTGGGAACAATTTTAAAAGTTGGGGTGGTGGGCAAGTTCCGTTAAATTAGCTTATATAAAACAGAAGCAGACTATCTCCTGCCCCTTCTTTTTTTTTATGTTAGAAAATGTTAAACCAGTCCCTGATCTTTCACTAACATTTTTAAGTGAGTGCATTTTTGGAGAGGAAAAGTCATGTGTGAAATACAAATAAATACAAGGGGAAAGACCCCCAGCACAATAGGAGGGCAGAACAATCCACGTGGAATGTCCCTGTCGCCCAGCCAGCTCCCTTCTGCTCCCTCCATGCTGGCGGTGGGCAGCAAGGTGAGGGTGAGGATATTAAACGGTTCTAATCCCATTCTGCTTTATGACTAGCTCAAGAAATGACCTCTAGCGAGATCTGGCCCTTGTTCTATCCAGCAAGTAGATTTTTCTTACAGAAAATAAATTAAAAAGGTGTGACCTTGCTGAAGGCTGGCTGAGAAAATGAGGTACATCTTGTCACGGCCAGAGGAACCTATTTGTTCAATTTGAAAGGCTGCCGCTTTGCTCCGATTAGAAGTTAAGATAAAGGCTGGGGATGAAAAGAGGAGAAACATTTCTAAGCGAGGAAATTAAAGAGCTACATTGGAGACCCTTTCAGCACTACAGTTGGCTTTTTGTGTGGGGTTTATCAGGTCCTATCAGCCACACCTTGTCCCTGTGCTCCAAGCTGTCTCTCCTCCGAGCACACAAAAGCCTGCCATGTAGGGAGCCCCTGAGAAGCCCTCTCCCCGACAGGTATCCGCAGCACTAACGCCCTCCACTGCACGCCGCAGCAGCAGAAAGTGACCCACCTAAATTTTCTTCACTGAATGTAAAAAGACTCAAAGTCATTTCATTGCTTGCACTGAAGGGACCCAGTCAGGAAGCTTCTTACCTTCCCCGCCAATAAATGTATCACATCTAGGAGAATGTCCCCAAATTTACTCAAATAAATGGGCATTGAAATGCCCATAAAAGTTTCAAGCCAACGAAAATTTCCACCCAAAGCCCCTGAAGCGAAGAAACCTTCTTTCAACTTCTCTCTTCGTTTTATAGACATTTTTTATGCTCCAGAATCTCTTTCAACTTTTAAAGTAACAGCTCATACAGGAAAAGAAGCAAGAAAAAACGCTGGGCTTTTCCACGTGCTCTAAATTTACATCCAACATCCATTCCCTGGTTCTCTTGGCCTACTGAGGGTCCAAAGGATGTCTGGAGAGGCCAGACTTCTCCACCTAGAATTCACTCACCTTGATCATCTGAGACCAATTCACCTTTCTAGCTTTATCACCCTTTATTCCTTCCCACACTCCAGTCTCAAATATACTTTCCTCTTCCTACGTCTGTATCTTTGCTTGAGCTCTTGGTGCTTCTGGAATTTCTTTCCTCGCTGTATATTTTTTTCCAGTGCCAGCTATCTACATGGTCGTGTGTCTTTATTTGCAGACCATCTACCTGTTTGGGGAGTGTGTCAGTTTGCCAAGCTTACCAAAACAAAGTACCACAGATCGGGTGGCTTACACAACAGAAATGTACTTCCTCACAGTTCTGGAGGTTGGAAGTCCAAGATCAAGGTATCAGGCCTGACGGGGACACTGGAAAAAACAAACACCAGACTGCCACCTTGATCCAACAAGTGCCTGGCATGTTGTAAAAATTCAAAAATGGAACAGTAGGGAGTTCCCGGTGGTCCAGTGGTTAGGATTCGCGCTTTCACTGCTGTGGCCCGGGTTCAATCCCTGGTCTAGAGACTGAGGTCCCGCCAGCCGAGTGGTATGGCCAAAAAAAAAAAAAAGAAAAAAAAAAAAGGAAAACAAAGGAAACCATAGCATAAGAGGCCAGAGAACAAGAAAGGGCATTAAGAAGGATGAGAAGGATGTTACCCACATCAAGAAGCTAGAGGCTCACTCCCTGGTAAAAAGGGGTGCAGGAGTGGCTCACCTACCCAGTCCTTATGATGACAATGTGGTGGCCGGGGTCCCTTGGGAGACCTGGTCGTCGGCTGAAGCTGGCCTCGAGCTCCCATCGAGGCAAACGCACCATGAAGCCCGTGAGTTGTCACGGCTCACTTCTCTACCTCCGTGACCCGTGGCTGCACGCACTGCTTCTCCACATCACCAAGAACAGGAGGCTAAGCCAGAGCCCTCACCAAGCCTTGTGGGAGTTTAGAAGTTCGAGGGGCTCAGGGGCAGATAGGGGGGTCAGTCATCACGTCACCCACAGCCTCTCACTAGCTCCACGGCTCTACTTCCCCGCAGCCCTCCTCAGGCTACACTCCCCCCCCACCAAATCTTACCCAGAGCCCCTCCGCCTCCTTCAAGGGCCCTCCAGAGCCTCAATTTCTAGCCCAAGCACTTCAAGTGTTTTCACTACAAGGAAAATAGAGGTGAGATCTGGTGAACAACAACTTCTCCATTTCTTTATCTGGGGACTACGTGAGAATGCCTGGTCTACAGAGAACAAAGTGGAGGTGGGACGGGTGTGCGTTATAAGGAATCTCTGAGTCAAGTCCTCTAGCTGGATTTGTCCTTCACTCTGTTTCTTTAGATGCCACCACACAGGAGGGAGACTTTGCTTTTTGGTTTGAGTCGGACCTTCTACTGCTGGGGTTTTGGGGTACCACGACCCAAAATGAGAGGTTCAGAAGGTAGATCCAACACTCTCTTGCCCCCCCACCCCGGCAAAACACCTCACCTATGACCCACTTCTCCCTTCAGGATCACGTCTCTAAGGTGACAGTGGGGCTCACCCTGACCCACCCAGAGCTGACACTCATTCAACACGTGGTTGGGCCTTAAACAGAACATTGCAGGTACTTTCACAGTCTGTCTTGGCCCATCAAAATGTGAACCAGATTTATTCATCTTGATAATGGAGTCAATACGCTAACACTTCATCAGCTACACTCACACAGAGAACTTCTCTGAGCAAAGGAGGGAGATTTCTTTGCATTGATCTAAAGAGTGATTCAAAGGCAGCTGACTTCTGTTTTCTATTTTCAGTATCCCTTGTTGAAATCACGTTGTAAGTGACCAAAAACCTTGTAGAGGGAAGAATGATGAAGTGAAAGAAGGGAAAAGCTAGGGAGACACAGGCAGGAAGCTCCCTCTTTTTGAGGACCTACTATGTGACAGGTACTAAGGTAACTGGTCCCTAGAATGAAAGAAGCTCCTAGAAAATGTGTTGACTGCCTTTTTCCATCTGAGTTTTCATTAAGTGATTTTTTCAGTTCTATAACTTTGGTTTGCTCTAAAAGGACCTTTGCAACAGTTTCTGTCACGCTTCTTCTTTCTTAAGCTTTCTTTTGAGACCTAATTTTGTATGTTCTAATTGCAAACTCCAGTTCAAGTTCCTAAAACACTCTCTTATAATTATCACCTAACAAATGCAGTGATTCCACAAAGCCCAAACGTGTCTCATTAATTCTCACAACTAAAATACTTTCATTTTTCTTGGACTCTAAGCAAAACGGACCATAAGCAAAGTGTTTGCTAAAATGACAGGTGGAATTCCATCCAATTAAGACATAAATATTTTTCCAGAGGCTAAGCTCACTGCAAAATAATAATCTTCACTCAACACATCTTTACATGTCTTTGGCAAAACACCTGTCTAAAACTGTTAACACTAAATATTTTGGGAGCTCTGTACTTCAAAGACGTCCCTGAAAACGTCAAGCATTGTTAAAATGTTGAAGTAATTTTGGTTAAATGCTTCTGTGACAACTGTCTGGCTTGATTTGTTTTAGCTGAATACATTCTGAATATTGCTTGGAAACTGTGAATTGGTCATTTGCCAAAAGATGAGACTTGGGCTGAAGTCAAAAGAATTACATGCATCAAAGAAATGAAAAAAATGGGGGGAATCTTTGGGTATCTTCAAAATGCAATTTATCTTCTGGGCTGGAAGCTTCAAAAGAACATTCTTACCTATTGATAGCATTTGCAGTAAAACTACGTGTATACAGTAGAAGTCATTCTGATTCTTTTTTTAAATTAACTTTTATTGGAGTATAGTTGATTTACAATGTTGTGTTAGTTTCTGCTGTACAGCAAAGTGAATCAGATATGCATATACATATATCCATTCTTTTTTAGATTCTTTTCCCATATAGGTCATTAAAGAGTATTGAGTAGAGTTCCCCGTGCTGTACAGTAGGTCCCTTATTAGTTATCTATTTTATATATAGTTGTGTGTATATGATTCTTGACCAAATTCATACATATAGAGTCACACCTATAGCTCCTCATGCAGAGAATAAAAAGCGTATTTTAAAGTACCTTGACAAAATCAGTGATTAAGCAATACAAAATTGAGATGTTTGCCTAGGAACTTTTAGTTTGTTGGTTACCATACTTAGAGTTCTTGGAATCACAGAAGAAATATTAAAAGTAGTAAAAACATCAGTGAACATCTAGTCCAACAATCTAGCCCTTCTGCCCCTACTCCCTCCATTTTTGGATAGGTAAATTGAGGCTCAAAGACCTAAAGCCAACCACAGTTGGTTAACAGAAGTGCTTACTGCAAAGAGCTTAAAAGTTTGAACTGATGGGTACGGGTAGTTAGGGAGACATTTATGAAACATATCAACATACGGTAAAAGTGGAATAAAAATGTTGAAAAGGTATACTGAGGTCAGTAAGAAGAACTAAGGTTAACTGGGTAATTATTAATTAATTGGGCCAGGCATTGTGATAAGCACTTTACATACATCATCTCATTTAATTCTTGCATAAGAATGCCCACTTGTCACATGCCACCTCCTAGATGTGTGAAGATGTGGGCTCCTGTCTGGTCATATGAATTAAGAGTAGGAAATGGGTGGTTCCCATTGAGGAAAATCTGAGAGCTGGTACCGGAAGTGGGTGAAAATCAACGCCAAACAGGCAAAATGAACACGTACACACACCACCCCCGATCTCTTAGACACTGGCCGTCAGGGAGAGAGAGCAGGGACTAGAGGGGGGACTAGAGAGGGTACCTCGAGCGAGTACACAGGAGCTGAAACAGTCAGGGGTGGGAAGCTGAGAGATGTAGTTTTCAAACTTCAGTTACTACAGAATTGCCAAAGGAGTTTTGTTAGAAAAGCAGATTCCTGTACTCCGCTCCCAGAAATTCAGCAGACCTGGGGTATGAGGATTCGCATTTTAAACTGCTCCCCTAAATGTAATGTAGGTCAAGACCTGTGAACTCTATGTCAAGAGACATTGGTTTAGATCCTAGGAAGGTAGACCAATTATTAAGTATTAAACGAGTTTCACTAAATCCAAAATAATCGCCAGAGGGAGTCTTTAAAACAAGCAAAGCAGATCTTGGCAATTGCTCTCTTTTTCTCCTTCAGTAACCGCACCTCTCACTACCTCTTGGGCAGTGCCAGGTGCTTACTAAAGGCTCTGGGAGATGAGGCTCTTCATCAAGGCGACTTGCTGAAGGCTGGTTTGTCTGCCAGTAACACAAAGACAGATGGGATTTACAAACAGCTTTGAATGCCCGATCAGAAAACCCTGTAGCTTATTATCAAATGTATGAGTCTGATAATGGGAATATAGTATTTTAATGAAATAAGAGGGGTTCTAAAATCTTTTTTAAAAGAGAGAGAAGAAAAGGAAAAGAAAGAAAACACCAACACAATTAGGAAAATATTTAAAGAGTAGAAAAGTAGAAACAATGCACTGGAATTTGAATCCTTCCCTCTTCCCCCCCTCCTCCTTCCCCCTCCCCCCTCCCCTTTCCTCCTCTTCTTTCTTTTCTCTTTTTGTCTTTCCTCTTTGTTAAATGCACCATTGGTAGATATCCAAGCACAGAGCCACAAATCTTTTTAAAGTGTTCCCCACAAGGGTGACAGGGCAGGAATCTCAGGGAAGGTCAACCCAACCTGAGTCCTAGGAGAGCCTACTCCTTGAAACTTGAAACTTGCCAAGTGCTATCACTTCAAGGCACACAGACCTAAGAGGATTAAGGTAAGTATCCCTCCTAAAAGCTTGAAAAAACAAAGATTAGTTTTTAGCATCACAAAGAAACATATATTTATATAGGTTCTGAATGAAAGGAAATATGTTAAGACTTTTGGAGTCGGGGTGGAGGTGAGGAGAAACACTGTGGATGGAAAAGATAAATCATCCCCAAGCAAGAGAGAGAACTTTGCTACATAATTATCCACGGTATATGAAGAAATAGATCGAAATTGAGATTTATGCAAAAGTATTATAATAAGACATGTACTGCAAAACCTTAGTTAGCTTAATTTACTAAGTGAGCATTTGTGATTAGACCAAACTGTGGACTTTTTGTTTCTTTCCACTGTATAAGGGTGGTGAGGGTTATTAGGATAATTAATAGTTACGTCAACAGAGCAAGAAGGACTTGTTCACCTTCGAGAAAAAATACACTTCTTTTCATAACTTCAAAAATACCTTACTATATAATCATGATGGAGTAAATCACTTACATTCTTTTAATCCTCAGTTTCCAAAGTAGTTTGACTCAAACAGTAATTAAAAAAAGTTTTTTGGGGAGGTTGCAAAGCCATTGAAAAGTCTAAAGGAATCCATGAACCTCAGGAAAATGCACATATATGCAAAATTGTGCATATCAGCCTTCCGCATTGGAAATAGGTTCCTCTCATATAGTCATCAATAAGATCAATTTTTGTCAAAATTTTGTCTTTCATTTTTTTCCCAGATGAAAATGAATGGCTGCTTCCCCCTCCTTCAGAAGGAAACAGATACAGATTACACAAATAAAACAAAAAGTAAACTTTAATTTTGCTTGAAAGTAAATTTCCACTGGAAGGTTCTTTTGTTTGGATTGACTGCGAGGGTAAATCTGTGGATGGGTCTTCGACACAGCCATTCATTGACATCTGACTCATTTCATTTCTTGTTCATTCTGTGAGGGACACAGGCTGACAATACAGAGGCACAGTCATGAACAGTGGCAGACAGTGTCAGGATTCCTGTCGCTCCTGTGGCCGGGTAAGGGTGAGGCTAGTCAGAGAAACATCAGAATTCCCCAAGACTTAAAGTGGAATGCGTTTTACATCAGTCCCTTTGTCAAGTCAGAGAGGTCATCTGTGCCAGGACCTGCCTCGTTGACAATAGCTACAGCAGCAGAAGGTTACGTATTTCAATGTTAAGGCTCCCTGAGCATAAGAAAATTTCAAAAAGCCCTTATAGCCTTCCAGGTGTCCATCAATCTCCATCTGCCCCCAAACTGACGAGGATTTGCCACCATCAAGTGTACTCGTGAGGTCATTCCAACTAGCACTGACCAGGTGCTCCCTCATAAGTCCTCCATTCCCAGATCACATGTTAAAAGTTTCCCTCTTAGAGCTGATGAGTACATTGGATGTGGGCAATGTCCCCTCGCCCACTTGAACTGTGAGTAAAGTAATGGCATATTCTACAGCAGATTTCATCTTAAAATTGAAGAAACGGGTAAATTCTCCACCACCAGTCCTCTCACCCAGAGTAGAAGTATGAAGCCTAAAGGGTTCGGAGCTTTTCTGCAACAGCTTCCATAACAAGAATGGCAAGACCTTGAATTAAGAGATTTATCTTGTACATTTGATCTTTTAAAAAAATCTGCCAAGGGGCTTCCCTGGTGGCGCAGTGGTTGAGAGTCCGCCTGCCGATGCAGGGGACACGGGTTCATGCCCCGGTCCGGGAAGATCCCACATGCCGCGGAGCAGCTGGGCCTGTGAGCCATGGCCGCTGAGCGTGCGCGTCCAGAGCCTGTGCTCTGCAACGGGAGAGGTCACAACAGTGAGAAGCCTGCGTACCTCCAAAAAAAAAAAAAAAAAAAAAAAAAAAAAAAAAAAAAAAAAAAATCTGCCAAGAATGCCAAGACTTAAAGAATTTCTTCCAAATTGTTTTGAGAAAGGGCACGTTTCTTCTTCCCAATGGTAATCAAGTGCATGAAGATTTACCCCTGGAAACTAGGGAACTTCAGGATTTTGGAGCAAGCCTTCAGTCTGTTTCCACTTTCTGACAAGCCCCCTGGAAAGGTGGTGAACAGAATCTAGCTCTAATATCACGGAGACTCTTCCCTGTGGTCGACCAGATGCCTGTCAGCATTATTGGCCGACTGTTTTGACACTAGTGGAATCCTGTGAAAAACAGCAGCAAGTTAGGATAAGGTACAGAACTTCTTTATTCGCCAAGTAGCAAAACCAGATGAGACGTCAGCTTTGCAGGTGTACAGTGTCTTAGGTCAGATTTCCCCGTAAACCGTCCCTGGCACGGGGACATGAATGCAAGCAGTTTATTTTGGAGGTGATCCCAGGAAGCACCTGTAGGGGAGTGGGGAAAGGAGTCAGGGAATGGAAAGAAGACATTAAAGGGTGTATCATCAAGCTGGTTACTGCTGCGGGCCACTCGGGTGCGGTCCTGCTGGCAAATCCTGGGAGAGAGTGGAGAACTGCTTCAGAATTGTCCCCAGTGAGGGATATTTAAACATCAACCCCCATTCATCACTGGTTGGGGGTTGTTCCCCTGGAGACACTAACTTCTCCAGCATTTTGATCCTGCCTGGTGCGTGGGCTGAGCCTACTCCAGCATCCAGAAAATATTTTCAGCTTGAGAGTGGGAGGTGTTTACAGCAAGAAGCCATCAGAATTCAGGAGATGGTGAGTCATGATACGGGCCAAGGAGATATGAGAAGGGCATGGACAGGGTCTGCTACACACAGATACTGTGAGTTTTCTTCCAGGTGACATTTGCACCATTTCCAAGAGGCTGTTGCAATTTCTAGAAACAGGTTCACCAGCAATGAGTTTTCCTTGTTGACACCATCCTCTATATAATGGACAAAAACAAGACTGTAAAGAGGACATTGCTAATCTCCTCCAGTCGTTTGATGAAGGGACACAGAGTAGCTGGGAATTCCTCCATGTTCTGCTTCAAAATAGTGGAAAATGGATCAGTGATTCTGGAATGGGTGATATCACTTGACTAAGGCAGTTCTACCATTTTATTCTTCCTTCCAAACCATACCCTAGCTCAACCATTTCCAAGACACGTGGCTTCAACAAGGCTGCCGCAACTATGTCGATTATTTCATTGATGCTGGAATAAGCAATCTCATAGGATGCTTTGAAACAAGGCAGGTTTTGGATGGAAATAATGCAAGTGTAGGTAAAGTTCCAGTATTTTCAGAACAAGTCTACTTTCCACTTCACACCATTCGGCCCAGAGAATTTTCAAGATGGACAGAGGGAAAATACTCCTTTAATTTGTTGGCTTCATGCTTCCAGTGGTCCAAACCTCACTGCACAAGAAGTACGGCTTTTTACTATGTCCTGTCACAACCAGTGCTGCAAGTAAACTGGTCTCATCGTATTTTCTTTTCTTTAACATTTTCCAGTTTAGGTGTGGCCTGACTGCATCAGGCCACACCTAAACTGGAAACAATGTGTATGTATCAAAACGTTGGAAGATCTTAATTCCTATTGATGGGGGAATAATCTCAACCATGATGATCAACACAGGTTACTCTGATCATGTGAAAGATTGCTTAGCACACATCTTCCATCTGCCTTATTGCATTCTGGGCAGAGCACACTCCCCTACCCCATTGATCTTGGGCTGGGCCATGTAACTCACTTTGGCAAATAGAAGTTTGGACATGACACTAGCAGAAACCTTATGTGTCTTGTGTATCCTGGTTAGGCTCTTTTGTTTCTGCCATTCTCTGTAAGAGAAACACATTCTGGGTAGCCACTGGCCCAAAGAGGATATATGGAGGACACCTGAGTCTGACCTTGGAACTTGGCGTCATGAGCCTGAAGTCCAGCCTAGTCCAATCAAGTTGCAACCAATGCCCAAAGAATGAAATAATGCTGTTTGCAGCAATACGGATGGACCTGGAGATTACCACGCTAAGTGAAGTAAGTCAGATAAAGACAAATATCATATGATATCACTTATATGCAGAATCTAAAAAAAAAATGATGCAAATGAACTAATTTACAAAACAGAAACAGATTCACAGACTTCGAAAACAAACTTATGGTTACCAAATGGGAAAGGTGGGAGGGGAATGACAAATTAGGAGTTTGGGATTGACATATAAACACTGCTATATTTAAAATAAATAACCAACAAGGACCTACTATATAGCACAGGGAACTCTGCTCAATATTCTGTAATAACCTAAATGGGAAAAGAATCTGAAAAAGAATAGATATGTATATAACTGAATCACTTTGCTGTATACCTGAAACTAACACAACACTGTCAATGAACCATAGTCCAATATAAAATAAAAATTAAAAAAAATCACAGAGATAATGTCTATAAAAAAAGAAAGGCATCAATACAGCACGTGTGCAAAATCTTTTTACAGATTTGCAAAAAATGCACAGACCAATGGGTGACAAATAAATGCTTGTTATTTTAAGACACCGATTTTGGGAGCGGTTTGTTATGCAGCATTATTGAAGCAATAACTGACTCATATATTACTGTCTTGTATAAACTAGCATCCTTTAATCCCTCACACTTGCTCAGAGTGAAAAATATCTTGATACAGCTGGATTTAAAACTTTTTTTCCCCAAAATGTCCATTTTTCAAAAGTAACAAGTGTACTCAAGAAAATATAGTATTTTTAGTGTGTTTTATTCTAACTTCAACCCCAAATTATATGATCTGTGAGAACGGGCCTGTCGTTCTACTCTTCATTTTGGTCACTGGCACTAATTTACAATCCATTACAGTGGCATTCCCCCAGCTGATGCCTTTTGATGTGAACTTTTTCAAGTTCCATTCCCTTGTCGTATAACCTTACAACTCCTCACTCTGCCACAGTTTAATTTGTAATCAAAATTATGAACTAATGAAATAACACGTCTTGTTTTAATAGGATGGTTTCCTTGTTTGTTTTCAAAATTACACCAATTTGCCATTTTACCAAATTCACATCTTTTTTTTTTTTCTAATGAAAGCTACATCTTCACTATCACAATTTGAAATGAGAGGCCTCCTGGACTTGTTGCCTACAATTAAACCACAACAAAAGGAAGCTGAAGTCATTTCACTTTTCATAAGGCTGTAATTATTCTTTAACTATTGGAATATGACATCCCTTAGGAGCTAATTATCGAAAAGCTCTCATCACACATAGGAAATACACAAACAAATCCTTCAAGCACAAAGTAAATGTTCAACATTAAAGAGCTGCATCCAGGAAGTCATACCAATCAGTTGGTCCAGCTAATTACTAATCTGATTTTTGGAGTAGTTGCATTAGATAATTATGACGACTATTCATAACATGAAAAGCGCAGCCTTTGACTGACTTTAATAAAGATCTAGCTGCAAGAAAAAATGTACTTAAGAACCATAACATAAAATTTGCATTGCAACGGAACCAAGTGTGGTAGACATTTTTTAATAGAAAACATTTCACTCATCACATGATAGATATATTTAATATATCTTTTTGTGGATGTCACATTGAAAGGCAAAGCGAGCTATTATATTGATGTGATTTCATATGAGCCATGCAGTACTGCTTAAAGCCCAATTCATACTTTAAAATGTGTATTGTAAAATGCTTTTCTGAATCATTTAAGATTCACACTAGATAAATACAGCATATTAAAGGTTATGCTCTGGATCATATTCTAAAGGAATCAAAGTCAGAGTTATATACATAATGTGGTGACTCCTCCAATCAACCTTTTTTTTTAATTTTGTTTTTATTTTTGGCTGCGTTGGGTCTTTGTTGCTGCGGGCAGGCTTTCTCTAGTTGCGGCGAGCAGGAGCTACTCTTCCATGGTGCACAGGCTTCTCATTGCGGCAGCTTCTCTTGTTGCGGAGCACTGGCTCTAGGCGTGCGGGCTTCAGTAGTTGCAGCATGCGGGCTCAGTAGTTGTAGCACGTAGGCCCTAGAGCACGCAGCCTTCAGTAGTTGCAGCGTGTAGGATCCGTAGTTGCGGCGCACGGGCTCTAGGGTGTGTGGGCTTCAGTAGTTGTGGTTTGCAGGCTCTAGAAGGCAGGCCCAGTAGTTGTGGCACACAGGCTTAGTTGCTCCGCAGCATGTGGGATCTTCCTGGGGCCAGGGACCGAACCTGCGTCCCCTGCATTGGCAGGTGGATTCTTAACCACTGCACCACCAGGAAGTCCCACTCTACTCATTCTTAAATGTATTTCTATATCAGGATATACAACTTCTTCTCAATTTTTAAATGGTTATAAAACAAACACTCTCATATGCTGTTGATGGAAATGCTTATTGGTACAACTTTTTCAGACAGCAATTGGTCAATAACTATTAAAACTAAAATGTCGGGGCTTCCCTGGTGGCGCAGTGGTTGAGAGTCCGCCTGCTGATGCGGGGGACACGGGTTCGTGCCCCGGTCTGGGAGGATCCCACATGCCGCGGAGCGGCTGGGTCCGTGAGCCACCATGGCCACTGAGCCTGCGCGTCCGGAGCCTGTGCTCCGCAACGGGAGAGGTCACAACAGTGAGAGGCCCGCGTACCGCAAAATAAAAAAAAAAAACAAAACAACAACAACAAAAAAAACTAAAATGTCTATACCCTTTTGACCTAGCCATGTACCTTCTAAGATTTTTATCTTGTAGACAGACTTGTATTAGCACTCAAAAATAATGTATAAGGATGTTCATTACAGCATTGGAAGAGTAAAAAAAAAGAAAGAATAAATAAAATAATCTAAATGCCAATTAATAGAGGACTGCTTTCTGGTAAATCCATACAACAGGATACTAGGCAGCTACTGAAGACACAGAGAGAGAAGAGACCTATATGCACAGTTATACAAAGATGTTCAAGATCTATTAAAAATGCGTGAAAAGCAGCAAAGGAAACCATAAACAAGACCAAAAGACAACCCTCAGAATGGGAGAAAATATTTGCAAATGAAGCAACCGACAAAGGATTAATCTCCAAAATTTACAAGCAGCTCATGCAGCTCAATAACAAAAAAACAAACAACCCAATCCAAAAATGGGCAGAAGACCTAAATAGACATTTCTCCAAAGAAGATATACAGACTGCCAACAAACACATGAAAGAATGCTCAACATCATTAATCATTAGAGAAATGCAAATCAAAACTACAATGAGATATCATCTCACACCAGTCAGAATGGCCATCATCAAAAAATCTAGAAACAATAAATGCTGGAGAGGATGTGGAGAAAAGGGAACACTCTTGCACTGCTGGTGGGAATGTGAATTGGTTCAGCCACTATGGAGAACAGTATGGAGGTTCCTTACAAAACTAAAAATAGAACTACCATATGACCCAGCAATCCCACTACTGGGCATATACCCTGAGAAAACCAAAATTCAAAAAGAGTCATGTACCAAAATGTTCATTGCAGCTCTATTTACAATAGCCCAGAGATGGAAACAACCTAAGTGCCCATCATCGGATGAATGGATAAAGAAGATGTGGCACATATATACAATGGAATATTACTCAGCCATAAAAAGAAACGAAATTGAGCTAGTTGTAATGAGGTGGATAGACCTAGAGTCTGTCATACAGAGTGAAGTAAGTCAGAAAGAAAAAGACAAATACCGTATGCTAACACATATATATGGAATTTAAGAAAAAAAAAATGTCATGAAGAACCTAGGGGTAAGGCAGGAATAAAGACGCAGACCTCCTAGAGAACGGACTTGAGGTTATGGGGAGGGGGAAGGGTGAGCTGTGACAGGGCGATTGAGAGTCATGGACATATACACACTAACAAACGTAGTAAGGTAGATAGCTAGTGGGAAGCAGCCGCATGGCACAGGGATACTGGCTCGGTGCTTTGTGACTGCCTGGAGGGGTGGGATAGGGAGGGTGGGAGGGAGGGAGACGCAAGAGGGAAGACATATGGGAACATATGTTTATGTATGACTGATTCACTTTGTTATAAAGCAGAAACTAACACACCATTGTAAAGCAATTATACCCCAATAAAGATGTTAAAAAAAAATGCGTGAAAAGGTATAATATATATGGTATAATCCCATTTTTGTACCCTAACAAGGTAAGCATATACATCCCAGATAAATGTCCATACAAATATTTTCCATCACTATGTTTGTTTATGCATGTGTATGTGTAAGAGTAGACAGATGGAGAGATAGAGAGATCTCTGCTTCCTCTCTATTTCCACTGTCACTGTCCAGTTCAGGCCATGGTCACCTCTCCCTGATAAGGTCAACAGTCTCCTCATTGTCATCCTGCTGCCTGCCTTGGGTACCTCAGGTCTCTCATACACCCAGGGACCCAAATGATCCATCTAAAGTACAAGTGGGTCCATGCCACTCCTTTGTTTAATGCTGCTCGGTGCTTCCCCCTCTCCTACCAGATGAACCCAACGCCCTCAGGCTCTAAGTTCATTGAGGGCAGGGACTGAGCACAAGACCTGGCATGCAACAGATGGGCACTGATTTGAATTAAATAGAAGAGAGAGGAATGTGAGAGTAACTATACTTGGGCATGTAGAGTGGGGAGGTCTTCATTTGGTTCCTGGTCATGTAAACTTTTTAAATATCATCAAAATATTATATATTAAGGTTAGAAAATTTGTCAAATACACAAGTTAGTCAAATGCATACTGTAATTCACAAAACACTCATTCATGTAATAAATATTTATTAACCACCTCTTGTGTGCTGGGTACAGTGAATTACAGTGGGCTGCAAGGATCAGGTAGACAAGGACTCCTTGCAAAGAAGTCTGCAGGGGGATTTTACAATACAAGGCCCAAACAAAGGGAAACAATTATGGCCTTAAAAAAACCAAAAAACAAAAAAGACCAGGTAACGTATGTCTGAGCCTACCAAAACAGGCTTCAGGGAGGAGGTGAGGGTACATTTGGGTAAGGTTTACACTTGGGTAAGATTTAAGTGCAGAGATGAGAAAGGGCTCCCAGTTTGAGAAAAGGCTCTAATCAAAGTTTTCCCTGAGGTAGGAAAACTCACCTGGGTATGGATAGTAGCAAGGATGTGGATGTGGCTTGAGAACGGGGATGTGTTTGTTTTCTACTGCTATGTTAAAAATTACCACCAAGTTACCAGCTTAAAATAACAATCATTTATCACCCCACAGCTTCTGTGGGTCAGAAGTCAGGGCTCAGCCTCGCTGGATTCTCCGCTCAGCACCTCCCAGGGCTGAAACCAAGGGGTTCCTCTGGGAGCTCCTCTTCCAACCTCATGTGGTTGTTGGCAGGGCTCAGCTCCTTGCTGTTGTGTGACTCAGGTCCCTTCCTCATGGACCCCTCCATAGCCCCTCTCACAACACAGCAGCTTGCTCCTTCAGGGCCAGCAGGAGAACCTCTCTGTTTTCCAGAAGGATCGGTCCCTCTTTTTAAAGGCTCACGTAATTTGGTCAGGCCCACCTAGGATAACTCTCATTTGATTAACTCCAAGTCAACTGATTAGTAACTTAATCACATTCACAAGTTTCTCCCATACTCAAGGGGAGAGGATTATACAGGGCATATATATCGGGATTGGAGGCAGGAGTAGGAACCTTGGCAGCTGAATTAGAATATTTACTACCACAGGGAATTCCCTGGTGGCCCAGTGGTTAAGAATCCGCCTTACAATGCAGGTGACGTGGGTTCGATCCCTGGTCAGGGAACTAAGATCCCACATGCCGCGGGGCAACTGAGTCCACGCGCCACAACTACTGAGCTCGCATGCCTCAACTGGAGCCCGTGTGCCACAAACTACAGAGCTCATGCGCCCTGGAGGCTGCGTGCCACAAATAGAGAAGAGAAAACCCACACACCACAACTAGAGAGAAGCCTGCACACCACAACAAAAGATCTCATATGCCTCAACGAAGATCCCGCATGCTGCAACTAAGACCCGACGCAGCCAAAAATAAATAAAATCAATAAATGAATAATAAATAAATCTTAAAAAAAAAAGGAATATTTCCTGACACAAGGGGTGATAAAGGGATTCGAAGAGCATTAGTTCTGGGGAGTGAAAGTGTCAGATGATGAAGGAACTTGATTGCAAGACAAGGAGTTTGGAGACTGAGAATTTTTAAGTTGGATAGTAGCATAATGAGAAGTAGAGCGGAAAAAGGCAGTATTTTTTTTTTATCAGAACTCTGTAAAGAACTTGATAAAGTTATTTTACTGGCATGTTAAAAATGGAAAAGTTTTAGAGCAAGGATGGGAACTCAGTTGCATTAATTCTGATCAAGTGGTAGTGGCTGCCTGGAAGGCTGTGTTGGGAGGGTTGGGGCCATTTCTGGGCTTCCCGGGCAGCAGTGCTGGGATCGATTGGCAATGTCTGTTAGGGTGAGGGTGGAGACGAGCCATAGCTCTGGAGCTGAGGGTTGGTCACCCTGGCACTTGAGAGAACAGTTTCAGACCTTGTATGTCTGCAAAGGAAAACAGCAAGTCTATTTTCCAGGATTCTGTGGTTTGATCTAGCATCCTACAAAGCAAATGCAAAATAGCAAACATTAGGAAGCTCTTCAAGCCTTCTCCAAATGTCAGGAGCTAGAGCAAAATACGAATAAATTAATCCACTGGGAGCTTTTGCTATTCCTTCCTCTCTCTCAGTGAAAAAAAAAAAAAAAACAGCTCCAAAATTCAGGAATTTCTAGCAATCTCTTTAAACACCAGAAAATAGGTCTGCCAGGCAAAGAATTAAAATGCCCTTGCTTTGGACTTTGATGATGCATTCCAAGGCTGCATGGAGACATGTGTAAGGAGAGTGATGAGAAAGTTAATCCTCTAATGATAGGTCTGAGGCCCAGAGGGGAGCTTCATCACAGGGTCATGTGTGGATGCAGAGGGGAGGATGTCAGCTTGGCAGGACACGCACTTACCTGCCCTCCACCGCTCAGGCTCTCCCGCCATCTCTCACATGCCTAGGAGCAGCCTTACGTCTTCCAACTCAGCAGCAAAAATCCCAAGAGACTGATGTTGTTTCCTATAAGTCCAAAAGCTGTACCCTGGGAACTTGTTGCTACTCAAGAGAGTACTTAAGAAAAAGTGGCTTCAGAGCTGGAAGCCCTGGGGGGCTTCTGGCTCTAATTTTTAGTGGGTATTGTAGATTAGATTACTGTTTGATGGATAGTCTCTCTGGGTCCCATTTCCCTATGTCCTTGGAAGGAGCCTTCTGCCCCTCGTCCCCATGTTGGGCTTGACCGTGTGCCTTGCATTGGTCAAAGAGACGTTAGTGGTTTTGATAGAGTTAGAGGTTCAAACTGCGTTTGAGACATCGGGTTTGCCCTGCCATCACGATGAGAAAAAACATATCGAGACTAGCCCCTGGTCCAACAGGATGAAAGGTGTATGGAGCGGACCTGAACCCAACGGCAGCTTGGAGTTAAGCCTGTAGTAGCCCAGATGACGTCATGAAAGCTAACAGATGGGTAAGCAGGAATAACAGATGAGTTTTGGAGTGGCTTGTTACAAAGTTATTGTGACAACAGTTGACGGGTGCAGTAAGTACTGAGGCCTTGGGGAAGTTCCTTTTCCTCTACCTCGGTTTCTTCACACAGTAAAAGGATACAGTGATGGCGCCTCCTTATAGGGCTGCTGTGAGCATCAACAGAGACAAGGCATTTAAGTGGCTTACTGTAGCAACTAATGCAGAAGAAGCACCTAACAAGCATAGTTTGTCACCATAGTTAAGAGAATGAACTCTGGATCCAATTTTGGGGGTTCAAATCCTGGCACTATGTGTGTACTATAGAATGGGGTGGTGGGGAGAGTCAAGTGTGAGAGTAATTTCAAAACCAAGGCCATGTCTACACTAGCAAAAGTTCTAAATCCGACCTCCTCGTTCAGTTATATATTCTTGCCACCATACGTCACAAAGGCCCTACTATAGGCAAGATCTTGGGATAACTCCCGGGCACACACACTTACATGGTCTCTAATCTTAGAAGTGTTCCAAGACATGGGAGAGGCAGGGGTGAGGTTCCAGGGGCAGAGAAGAGGTGCCTGAGGAGGGGCTACAGACCCAGGGCGCACGCAGCACCAGTTCCGGGGCTGGGCTGCAAGAGGCAAGTTGCTCTTCCTGAGGCTGTGGACTGAGGAGTTGAGGACCACTGAAGTTTGCAAGAAGTTCCAGAAACTCTCATTCCAGGGATATAAATATCCAGCACCAACTCAATGCTGGTGGCTTAAAGCTCCAAGTCGAGAATTCAGACTCAGAAGGAAACAGGCTCCCCAGGAGAACACTCAGGGACAAGCCAGACGGGAAGTCTGAGCTGGGTGCTAGGTACAACTCCAAGGCTGGACATTCAGACTTAGAAGAAGCCCAGTGAGCAAGTAAGAGCTTTGACTCTGCCAGACTGCCTTAAGTTCAAATCCTGGTTCCAGCACTTGCAAGCTGTGTGACCTGGGGCAAGTTACGTAACATCTCTGAACCTTAGTTTCCTAAGCGATGTTAGGAAAATAGAGTTATTACTAGAACTCATCTTCTTGGGTCCTTATGAGGATTAAAATCATTAAATATATAAAATCCTTAGAATGGACTACAGTACTGCCTATTATTATTATTATTATTACAGGCTCAAAACCCCATGTCTGAATCATGTGAGCCAGAGATACGTGTTTTATAATTCAGAATTTTTCAGATTTTAGAAAAGAAATATGACACACATAAAAATTATAGAAAAGAAATATGGTGCAGATAAAACGATTTTAGAGAAGAAATATGGTACACATAGAAAATCACAGCAGGATCTGGGGCTGTATTCTGTAACCAAATACATGAATATTTATGTAGTGAAATATGTGAATATTTAGATCAAATAAGAACTAGAAATAGCTTCATGGCAGTTCAGGTCAGATTTTGCTACCATATAAGATTTTTTAAAAAGCAAAACAAACAAATGATACCAAAAGCAAAACTCTTTGAACTTCTAGAGCTCCAAGGATTTGGGAAATGCAGAAAAGAGATTGTGGCTTTTATCACTGGAAGTTACGGAGGCTGCGTAAGTGTGTCAGGCCAGGAGTAGGGGGCAGAGAATGGTCTCCACCCAAGCTGGTCGTGAAAGGCTGTATAGGAGGCAGGCTTGGAGCTGAGAGCCTCAAGGATTGGCAGGGTTTCAAAGGCGAGACTGGGCAGCAACACAGGAATCCAAGCCCAGGGTGTATTACTCAGAACTTGTCAAGAGGTAAACTGAGGCTGCATTGTGAATAGCATTGAATACCAGGACAAGAATATGGGCTTTATGTAGTGAGCAGGAGATGATTTCATTGGGATTGAATCTGGCGTTTCAGACAATTTCTGCCCCTGGTACGGAGCCTGGCAGCTCTTTTAGAGATTGATGGTCTCAAGTTACACCCCTGTTCAGGTGGCGACCATGCTCTACAATGCCCTTTCGTTCACCTTTGAAGTCTTACTCAGCAATACCACCCACTCTGGGACACACTTTGCCTGTCACCATGGTGACAGACACTGCCAGCTCCCCACCCATATCACCTTGGCACTCATACAGAAGGATGCTCAGTGAGACCACCGGCAAATCTTTACCAAGGGCTCTTTCTGGCTGCTGGTGTACCCTGAGCTTGTGCACAGAGTAAACTGGAAATGCAAAGAGTTAAGACCTTGAGAAGCAGCCCTTAACAGTGATGGACAGGGCACTGAGGATACATACCCCAATTCCCTCACCCTCAGGTCAGGATAACACGGAAGCCTGATTGCCACTGCCTCTTAGAATTCTCCCAGGAAAATGGGGCCCCGATGTCCTTGGCAATAACCTTCAAGGCACCCCGTGTTGGCTTCCTGCCCTTTTTGTCTGACTCCTTACCCTGTATCCACATTTCTTGGCATCACCTTCCAAATAAACTAGTTGCACTTGAGTCTTTGTCTCAGGGTCTGCTTCTGGGGCAACTTAAACCAAGTCACCACGGTTATAGGAGTGGCCTCTATGCTGGACTGACTCATCCATGCCTTGCTTCATGGTTTCCACTAGGAGAGGTTAAGCATCTCAAGGAGAGGAACTTTTCATTTGCCTGTGAATCCCCATGGTGCACTTAGAGGGTAGACATCAAACAATGTTGACTGTGGATTGACTTGGAAAATTAGGCAAGTTCCAATTACTTGCAAGTGGCTAAAGGCCAGCAACGACTTCAAGGGACAAAGTTTAGCTTCTGGGTTTTATTCACTGGTTCTCTCACTCACTAGCTTGGTGATCTGCAGCAAGTCCCTTAATCTCTCTAAGACTTAGTCTCTATCTATGAAATGAAGATGAGAAACTTTGCCCCTTAGAGCTACTGTGAGAATTAAATAAGATCATGTATGAAGCACCAAGCTTATTTCCTGACTTTCCGAGTTAGTCATAGCTTTAGACCCATCCTGTTCCCACATATCTTTCCTATACATAACCAATTCCTCAGAGTCATGGCCTTGAGGTTCTTTTACCTGCATACCGAAGTGGGTTCAAGTCCCCATGCACATGATCTAGTGCATTCTACCCCCTAAACAGAAAATTTCCATCTTTAAATGAAGACTTTGGGGCAGCGTTTCCATCTTTCATCAGCAGCCTCTGATATAGACACATGCATGCACATACATACAAACATGAATGTATTCTTTACAATGCACCTTCTCAGCTGCTTCTGCAATTGCCACAAGGACACCAACTCAACACTCTGCTGTTTAACCAAGATAACATTTATATCACCAAGAGTAAAAAGATTCCTAAGCTTGGACCCTAAGAATTAGATCTTCTCGCTCTGTTATCATCATCAAACATTTCGCAAGGTGTCATGACACACACAGCCCTAGGCTAGGTCCTTGGATGCCTGGAATAATCCAAGGAAAGGTGGTACCTGTAAGGCCAGCAGGTCCGGGGAAGGGCCCAGGGAGCCAGACGGAACCCCCGCCAAAGTGGCTGATGCAACCGACACCTGCCATTGCCACACCACTCGGCCCCGGTCTTCCCGCTCCCCGAGGGGCGGAACCAACGGCTCTGAGGCTGATGCAACCGACACCTGACATTGCCACAACACCCGAGAGATTACCAAAAAAGGGCTGCTTCACACAGCAAGCACCTCCCCTGTGTCCATCCCTATAAATTTTGTTCGCGCCCGCACCCGGGCGCGACTTCTCTGGCCCCTTTCCCTCGGACCAGTGAACCTCGCCCGGGAGCGTTCCCAAATAAAGCTTGTTTAAGCTCTCCTCCGTTTTTGGTGCCGTTCCTTACAGTACCCATGAAGCTTACCAATGGAGATTGTAAACACCACTTAAATGACATCCCACAGTCAAGCAACATATAGTATCTACCCGTGTAGTGTGTGTGTGTGTGTGTGTGTGTGTGTGCTCGCGCACGTGCGCGTGAGCGCATGCGCGCATGTGGAGATGCACGCTTGTGCAGGCGCAGGCGTAGATCTTACCTGTCTTGCTTTCCTAGTCCTCCTGCATGCAAATGTGGAGCCAGAAGACAGTTGAGATGAAGTACTAAGAGTCAGCATTCTGGTTTCTAGTCCTAAAAAGAGTAGAGAGCCGGATAGCCCTGAACAGCTCCCTTTCTGGACCTCAGTTTCTCTACCTGTAGGAGAAAGTGAAAGTGAATGTTTTCTAGGACTCTATTTATAAAGACCTTGAGTTTAGAAAGTTAAATTCGAGAAAAATCTGAAGGCAGGAAGATTCCACCACGTGATTCCGTATTTTTTTTCCTTTTGAAAACACCCAACTGAAAACTGATTTGTTAAAAAAAAAAAAAAAAGTCTGTGCTATTACACCCACCATGCCTTCTTTATGAACTGGAGTAAAGAGGAGGGATTTATTTGAAAGTCAATAGACTATTTACAGCTCTACTGTAGGTGCTAGTTTAAATTCAACATTTTGAATGGGGTAGAAACAATCACATCGGAATTTGACCAAGGATACATTCATATGTCAGTTTAATGCTCCAGCTGTTTAATCAAAATATGAATAAAAGGGCTAAAGCCCAACAAGCAAAAATATCATAGTTGTGGGATTCAGCGATTGCTTCCCCATTGTCAACCAATTACTATGTAATTTCTCCCTGTGACTGAATAAGTAACTGTTAGCAAATAATGAAAAGGCAATTACAGCGACACTTTGTTCCTATTACTCCCTCCATATTATTCCGGCTATAATTATTGTCAGAGCTGGAGGTTTACTGTACCATGGAAGCAGCACCAGGAAAGGAAATGGAATGGGCTGGTGCATGGAAAATTGCAAATGTCACAGCTACCTTCATCGCCACTGTTGGACTTCTGAGATTAAAAAATCAGAGGAAAAAGCTCTCCATGTGGGTTATACAAATTCTCTACCTCAAGCTGTTGTTGTGACGGGGGAAGTGGAGATGGAGGTGAGGGTGGGGGGCAGGCAGGGAATCAGGCACGATGTTTGTTCTTTTTTCCTGTGTGTAATTCCCAAAGGACAGTGCATTTTCACCACAGTCTGCCTGAATCCAACCCGTGGACTCTTCTTTTAGCCTTTGCTTCTCATTAATTGTCTCCATGCTGGTTCATAATGGGGAGTGGCATATAAATGATGCATTTTATGGGGTTTGATCTTTCTTCAGAGAGGAAATATGCCACATATGGACAGATGTCTGAAAGAAAAGGATGACTGTTCCCTCTTTGTGCAGTTGCTGGGACCAGTTCTTAGAAGGTGATTTTCACTGATCAATATACCTTCCATTTTGACTTTATTTTTATTAACCAGAAACTGTAAAAATAAGACCAAAGGGATGGAGGTATGGCCCTCATATTTTTATCTCTTATTTATTTACTGAACATATCCTGACTACCTACCATGTGCAAGGGACTGGACTAGGATCTGAGAAATCAAAGAAGAGTGAGACACAGTCCCTGACCAGAAAAGACTCCATCCTGAGGTATTTTCACACCCAAATAAATGTCTCTCTGCATGAAAAGCAACTTGGCATAGTTGGAAGTGTGTAGAACTACATGTTTGAAGATCTAGATTCTAATTTCAGCTCTACAACTTACTAGCTGGTTTACCTTGATGTATCAGTTAGCTACTGCTGTGTAACAAACTATCTTCCAAACTATGTGGCTTAAGGCAACAATCATAAATAATTAAACTCATGAATCTGCAGGTCAGTGGGAGGCTCTGCTCCAGGTAGGGCTTGGCCAGGGCATCTTATTTGGGGAAGCTTTGCTCCAGATGTCTCTTACTTTCCTCTTTGGAATAGCTGGCCAGCCTGGATTGTCCTTATTGTAACAACCAAAAAGCAAGAAAGCAAGCAGAAACATGCAGGCAAGCACACCAAGCACTTTCAAACCTCTGCTTTAGCCATGTCTGCTAACATCCTATGAACCAAAGCAAATTACATGGTCAAACACAGAATCAGTGGTTGGGGAAATATATTCTGCCTCTCAATGGGAAGAATTTTAAAGACAGATGGCAAAGAGGATGAATACAGTTAGAGGTGAAGAGCTGGGGGAATTCACACAATCAGCTGGGCTTGGGTAAAACTCCATGCCTCAATTTCTTTGTCTGTAAAATGGGGGCTCAGTTTACCTGCTTTAAAAGACCGTTGGAAGAACCAAAAGAAACAAAGAGCATTAATATGCTCTGACAACTATAAAGAACTATGGCTATATAATTTATCATCGCTCTTATTACTTTCTACTTATTTTTATACCATAAATATTTTATGATATTTTTTTAGATCAAATTAGAGATTCTTTATAAACTTCAAATTTAAGTTCAGCCATCAGATATTCTTTCATTCATCAGAGGTATTAAAAATGGAAAATGGAAATTAGTTATAGAGTCTATTCATTTTTGTTTTACTTGTAGAACAGGTCACTTCTCCAAGACCCTGATCTGATTTGAGGGCAGACGGAATCTCAAAGCTTTTGTTCTTGCTTCCTGTGGCAGGCAGTCAAGAGATTCCCCTGTGTGTCAGGTAGAAAAAAAAAATATATATATATATAGGCTATCAAGCTGCTTTGGCAACTACTACCCTTGGGTTATTTTTGTAGCTAAAGGAAAGCAGGTTATGAGGGATTGGTTGGTCATAAATAAATAAGCAAGGATATACATTTACAAGGACAAGAGAAAGGCAGATTAGTAATACTAAAGACAAAGGTGCAATAATAATAATAAAAACCCTCAGAAAGTCAGATCTGGGTTTGAATCCTTGCTCTACCACTCAATAACTGGCTTATTTAGTTTCTTGGAGCTTCTGTTTCCTTCTTTGTAAATTGAGGATAGAAGATCTAACTCACCGTGTTCTTGTGAGGACTAAATGAGCTATAAAAGATGTTAAATCTCCCTAAATAAATATATACAGTTGACCCTTGAACAATATGGGTTTGAACTGTGCCGGTCCACTTATATGTGAATTTTTTCCCACTAAATATGTACTACAGTACAACTGACCTTTGAACAACATGGGTTTCAACTATGCAGGTCCACATACACAACAAAGTACACAGATTTTTTTTCAATGACTACATACTACAGTACCACGTGATCCATGGTATCTGTATTGGAGGGCCAACTGTAATGTTATACGTGAATTTTTGAATATGTGTAGGGTTGCCACCCCTAATACCTGTATTGTTCGAGGGTCAACTGTAATTCCAACCAATGTCCTTGTAGGATTTTCTACTTCATTTGTATCTAAGGGAGGGAGCACCACCCATCGATAGGGAAAGTACAGATTATTTGGTAAAAGGAGAAACTGACTCATAGCATAGAGAAAAAGTTGGATTATACATCACACCATAGACAAAAACATAAGCACTAGATAAATTGGATGAATTAAAGACTGAACTGATGAACAGTAAAACTTAAGAAATATAGTAAGCAGATAAGATAAATGTGCTTGTGACCTTGGAGTAGATAATGATTTGTAGTCAAAACCCCAAAGAACAAATGACATAGTGGGGGGGGAAAAAGATGCGAAACTAAAAGGATATGAATAGGTGTTTCCCAGTAGAGAAAACAAGAAGAGCTAACATATTTACAAAGTTCATGTGCACTGATAGTCAGAGAAAGGCAAATTAGAACAAGATTGTGATGTGGCACTTTACACCCTTCAAACTGGAAAAAAGAATTAGACGATCAGATAATATTAAGTGATGGTGAGGATGTTAGGAAACAGGAACTCTCCTTCATGTCCTGCTGGCGGGGGGTTAACTGCTACAGGTATTTTGCAGAGGAATGAATCTGGCAGTAGTTAGTGAGAGTAAAAATGCACAGGTCCTAAGATCCCAGGACACCCTCTGCTCTGGGGTGTCTACCCCAGAGACTTTCTCCCAAAGTTTCACAGGAAGACGTGGATGAGGCCTGCTTTTGAAGCACTGTTCAAACTGGCAGAGTTGGAAATTCAGAGGGGTCCATCAGAGGCGGAACGGAGGAGTAAAATGGTCCACAGTCCCCTATCTGCAATTCTTAAAAGCTCTGAAAATATGAAATTTTTTCAAAACTTTGGCACAAACTTATTTGGAGGCAGAACTTGACCTGAACTGACATGAGGCCCCTTAGAGTCTCTTCATATTCCACTTAGTGTAAAGATTCATACATTTTGATATAGAAATATATTAATGAGTTTGATAACAGCGTGGTGCCCAGGGCTCGCAGAATGAGATTGGTAGTCCAATGCCACCTAATTTTAGCACAGATACAGAATGTGTTCCAGGAGATGCACATATCAGTGTATGGAGGGGCGGATTAGAAGAGCCTCAACTAAATTCACCAGCAAGGATGCATGTACGTGGAGTTAGAGATCTGGAGTCAGGATAGGACACAGAAGGGGAAAATAAAAAATGAAATGAAATAGAAAATAGAATAGAATAGAAAAAATAAAATAAAGGTACACCTAGCGTGAACTGGAGGAAAAAAATAAAATAAGGACAATAGATCATTGTGGACCAACAGTTCAGCTGGGAAGGGGGATTTCTATAGCAGTTTCTATCTATATTATATGCTGTTTCATTTTTGCAAAAGTCCCATTCTCCAACATGATAACTTATGAATTTTTTTAAACCTCTGTCCTCCCCATAGGTTGGGCACTTAGAATTTGAGGCTTGAAAGTTATGTGTTAACTGGAAGTCTGCTGCAGCCAAATAGGGCCGCCTGGAGAGAATCCTGATACTAGGGATGTGTTTTCTCCCCATGGGCAGCCCATGTGAACTATTATCCAGCCAAAAGAGTACTGGGTTTATGAGTAGACTTGCCTTCAACTCCCAGCTCTCTCTGCTGTGCAACCTTGGGCAAGTCATTTTGCCTTTCTGAGCTTCAGAACTCCCTACCTGTTCCTTTCTCTTTCTCTCTCCCGGGGGACCCCCTGTAATGGAGCCATTCTGGGTTTCTTGCAGGTGACCAAAAACACAGCACCCCACCCCAATTTCTCTGCTAGGAGAAATCCCCAATTACCTTTCGAATTAGTGCAAACCTCACTTCTGCTATGAAGTCGGTCCCCCTCTGTTCCTACTGCATGTAAGATAGACCTCGCTTGGGACATTTTCCAAATATTCTTTTGTTTATCTGAATGCATGACTGTTTTGTTCATAAGAGTATGACATCTGGAGGGCAGGAACCATACCTTACTCATCTCTATAACCCTGAGGTCCAGGACAGTATCTAACACATAGTAGGTTCTCACTTTGGTGAACAAGGCAGACACGTTCTTGCCTTCAGGCAGCCTGAATCTAATGGGAGAAGCAGATTCTGAGCAGGCAGTTGTGAATGTGATGGGCTTTTCAGAAAGGGAGCTTGGGGTGGGGGGCGGCTTATAACTGTGGCAAAATGGGACCCAGCTATGAAAATACAGCTATTTACACAGGCATCTAAAATAACACCTCCCTTCCCCAATTTTCTCCTTTCTTGATTCACCATAGACTACAGAGTTTCCATCTTCCAGGTCAAAAATTGACCCAGGGAACTGATCACCCTGGCTTTCCAAGCTACATAAATCTAGAGGTCGAGAGAGGGAGCAGAGCAGGTCACACATGCCCAGGAGAAAGGGAGCCCCAAGTTCCCTTCAGACTAGAAATACCCTGAACCTTCCCTACCCCAAATCAGCTGTCATTAGGCTCTTCCCAACACTTCCTGTAATTTCTCCCTAGTTCCCAAGAGAACATGCCACATAACATAAAATAATAATACTACATCTAAAGGTAAAAGGAAAGACATCATTACCAGATTAATACATCGTGAAAAAATTCACATTTCTGATAGATAAGTTAACAGTGCATTGGTGATTAAATTAATTGCACGTGGCGAACAGAAAGATAGCTCTTTAATGCATGTTAAATATTAACAATTTGAGATAATAGGAGTCTACAGGTCTCCTCTTTACAGCTTCCTTTGTCAATGAGATGTACTTTTGGGCCGAAGGATGAGACAGTTTGGAATGTGCTAGCCTCACCCAACGAAGGCCAGCGCTGCCCCTCACCACACCGGAGCCACCAGCAATCAGCTTAATCATAACTGACCGGAACCAAATGGATTCAGGCAGCCGTGCAGACTACTGAGTTAAAAAGTTTTATATATCAAGAGTCTGAATGCCAACTAAATCAAAACCTTTCAAGGCAAATCAAAGGGCCAGCAGCCTTCTCCCTGCTTCTGTCAAAAGCTTTGTTTCGCCATTTCCTCCCAGGGCTGTCACGAGGTGGCCTCTTCTGTGGTTCAGTTCAGCCTCATCTGGAGGCATCCTTACATGTCCCATTATCCTCAGAAAGTCAGCCCATCACCTTTACGTGAAGAGCACCAAGGGGTGGCTTGTGGGGTAGGCGGGGAACAAGAAGAAGCAAAACAAACTGATTGATTGCAAACCCAGCTATGATGTCAGCATGAATTAATGTTTCCCATAGGCATGCTAATCAGCTCCATGACATAATAACGGCTTCTATTACACCGGTGGGACTTCAAAGTTTTTCCAAAGATAACATAACACAACACTTGAAGCCCCAGGAAACTTCCACCGCACTTTTAGATGTTTTATAAAGTTACCAATCTTTTCATTGCTCGGGAAACAAAAAAAAGCTGAAAGGAAACAGAATATTGAATTTGGGATGAATCAGGGTTGGAAAGTGATTTCATTACAAATTCCAAATGTTCAAAGAGATAGTGGCAATTAAAAAGCTACAAGAGGTCGCTATTCAAAAGCAGCTCTGTGCAAACTTTTCTCAGGCAGGCAGATGGGCACAATTCCCAATTCGGAAAAAAAATTCTAAGTCTGTATGAAAGGTATTTGTTCAAATGAACAAATGAACCCACAAAAAGTGTGTAAGACAGGAAAGCACGGAGATCAAGGTTTGTGTCTCTGTTCTGACCTCTCCTAGATATTTGTCTTTGGGCCAATTATTTAATATTTCTGAGACTCAATTCCTCCTGGATAAAATGGAAATAATGATACCTACCTCACAGTAGAGTTGGGAGGTCTAAATCAGGGACTGTATTCACAGCACTGCATCAAGGTGGGCTGCCAGTAAATGCTATTATTATTATGCTTATCAATAAACATTTGATACCTCTCTCATTTACTCAACAATGATATGTGATTACTGCTGCTAATAACTAATATCCAGCATTTACATAAGACTTCATACACACGTCACCCTTCTAAGTGCACACAAGCCGACGAGCTAGATACTATTGTGCCTAATTTACAGATGATGCAGTGGAGGCACAGAGAGGTGTAAGTTACCTGCCTGAGACAGCACAGATGAGACATAACATCTGGATTTCAAACCCATGCCATCTGGCTCCATTCTGTATTCTCAGCTACGACCTTCTCCATACATGAGCACACAAGAGGACACACATGTACACTCACACACATACACACACACACTTGTGCACCGCCTGGAACACATCCTGCAGGTGTCTAACCACCCACCGTGATGATTACAGACCCGGTTTCTGCAGTTTGACCTGCCTGGGTGTGAGGCCCAGCTACTCCACTTACTCAGTGTGACCTTGCGTAAGTCACTTAACCTTTCTGAGACTCAGTCCTCGATCTGTGCAATGGAATATTCATAGAACCCATGAGAGGATACCTGGGAAGAGCGTAGCATGGTGCCTGAACTTGACAAACACCTTGATAAATTTAGCTGTCATCATTTTTTTTGTTGTTGGCTACGCCACTCGGCTTGTGGAATCTTAGTTCCCTGACCAGGGATCGAACCTGGGCCCGGCAGTGGAAGCACGGAGCCCTAACCACTGGACTACTGGGAATTCCCAGCTATCATCATTATTATAAACAAATATTATTTATAATATTTCTATCTCTCTCTGTGTCTCTCTGTCTCCATCTCTGTCCCTGTCTCTCTGTCTCTCTCTCTCTCTCTCTCTCTCTCTCACACACACACACACACACACACACACATACACAGACATACAGTCCAGTGTCAATCACAGGGATATCTGGATGGAGCTTCCAGAAAGGGACGCACCAGGCACAGGTATTTGTGCTAACAGGGATCCCCTTGGAGCATCTGAAAGTTACAGAGTGAGGAGGAAGGCAGGAAGAGAGGCTGCTGCTCTGTCTCCCAACCGGACATCCCCTCCTCTCTCAGATCCTCTCCCTGGCCCCATCCGGCAGCTGCCTACCCCCTGGAGTGTGAGCACATCCGAGGGGTCACCCACCGGCAGATTCCCGCCGTGAGGTACAGCCCGCCACTCAGGCCCTGCTTGGAGGGCAAGGCTTCCATAGCCTAGAGGTCCCCGGAGATATGGAGGGGGGCCAATGCGGGTGCCATGTCACCCCTGCAGGCCCACTAACTTCACATTTTTTTTCTCAGTATTTTTAAGTATTTTACTTTAAATTGTTTTAGTGTTATCAAACGCTACTTTTTCTTTTTTTTTTTTTTGCAGTACGCGGGCCTCTCACTGTTTTGGCCTCTCCCGTTGCGGAGCGCAGGCTCAGCGGCCATGGCTCACGGGCCCAGCCACTCCGCGGCATGTGGGATCTTCCTGGACCGAGGCACGAACCCGTGTCCCCTGCATCAGCAGGCGGACTCTTAAACACTGCGCCACCAGGGAAGCCCTCAAACGCTATTATTTTTTATTTGTTTATTTTTACAATATATCCTCATAGCTTATTTATTTTATACCTAATAGCTTGTACCTCTTAATCTCCTCCCCCATCGTGCCCCCCCCCCCCCCACTGTAACCACTAGTTTGTCCTCTATATCTGTTGACTTGACATTTTTGGATGGGTTCCTACTAGATAAGGAAGCCTCAAGGGCTGCTTACTTGCATGGCCTCCTCTCAGCACCCTGGCTGTCAGATCTTCATGTTTATTTGGGGAGGAACAATCAGCACCTGGCTTCTTGTCTTGACAAAATGTGCAGTCCAAAGTGAAAGTGGCCCCACCGCCCACTGGTGTTCCTGTCGCCCTGTCGGCTCCATACAGCAGCCGGAGTCCTAGACCTGAGGAAGGACACGAGGGAAGCAGCCGCGTAGCACAGGGAGATCAGCTCGGTGCTTTGTGACCGCCTAGAGGGGTGGGATAGGGAGAGTGGGAGGGAGGCCCGAGAGGGAGGAGATATGGGGATATAGGTATGCATATAGCTGATTCACTTTGTTATACAGCAGGAACTAACACACCACTGTAAAGCAATTATACTCCAATAAAGATGTTAAAAAAAAAAAGAAAAGAAAAGAAATAAAGGAGAGGAACAGAAACTAAATGAGAGGGCAGGAAGGACAAAGCAAAGAGGTGAGTAGAAAAGACGGAGCTGCTTCTGGGAGAAAACGCCCTAAGTGTCTCTAACTGTGACCTTGGCTGTTACCCATTTAACTTAGTTTATTTGAGGCTATTCCTTTGAATGAAACCAAGTATCAGCTACAATTTTGCCTCAGAATTTGCCGGTATCTTCAAGAAAAGAATCCTGATGGACCCAGTTTTCTTTTTGCTCCTGACAATTTTTTAATGTGTACGTGTATTCCCCTTGATTCATTTACTTTCTTCCAATTTTTTAGAAAGGGCAGAATTGGGGAGAAAAAATGGATAAATTAAAAACAAAAAACTCTTATGACTTTCCTAAGCTTAGAGGTAACCAGTTGCTGAAGCTGAACTAAATTTGGTACCTGAGGCATTCGTGCAACAGATTATTATCAAACACTGTCTCTATCTGGGGACCCAGTGGTCACACAGCCCCTGTCCTTAGGTTGCTTATGCTCTAGAGGAGAAATGAAATGCAAAACAGAGTGGTGAGTGCAGTGGTAGACACATCTGGGGACACACCTGCTTGGCCTTCCTTCTGATCTCAGCCAGGGCTGGGTGGGCAGTGCCTGGCAGATTGCTACCAACCTGAGGGACACACAGCTTCGTTTTCTGGGTGACCCCAACACGGCAGAAGCCCTGGAGAACTTGCTCATCCCGTGCAGCTGCACAGCTGGGAAGGGCAGGGAAATTAGCAGCTCCCAGGGCAACCCTCAGCCAGTGGCAACTGACCCAGGGGATAAATGCTTCAGTTCCCATCCTCCAGGCACTCATGCTGGAGTCATTCCAAACACTCCCCAGGAGGACCCAGTGGAATCGAGCTCCTGTTGCCGACAGCAGCAATTTCAACAATGCCCCCTAATATTGCTTTTCTTCCCTCCCGGTTTCACTCTCCCGGCTCCCTCATCCCTCTACCCTGGGGTCACTTTCCAAATACACTACCTACACCCAAGTCTTTGTCTAAAGCGTTGCTTTCAGGGGAACTCGAGTCAAACAGGGTGATCTAGGAGTTCACTCTAAGGGCATCAAACCTAGTCACAGGGCATGGAGGAAGGCATCCTGGTGATGTGTAAACGGGACACTGGATGTTGAGTGCAAATAGAGATTCAGGGAGAGGGAAGAGGTGGGAAAGTAACCCATGCAGAAAACACAAGTAGGAGCCAGAAAAAAGCATGACATGTTTGTGGGACTGCGATTAGTTTAGACAGAAAGTCCACCCGCATTGCATAAATACGTTTATGGAATCAGATGGAAGGATTCTTCCCTGTCCTTGATGGCAAACCCAAGAGCTACCTCTTTGACATCCCAAATAATCATACGAGCTACGGCAAATGATTTTTTTAAACAAAGCATATTTGTCTGTTGTAAAAGATACACGAGAAAGCCTTTTGTATGGCAGGTGGAGGCCTTTGGATTGCTGGGGCAGAGAAAGCAAGCAAAGACCATAGCAAATCAGGGAGAACCTCTCTGAGCCTTAGTTTCTTCATCTGTAAAATGAGCCCATATGTCTCAGGCAGAACTGAGTAACTGGTCTCCAAGGTGTCACAGTACAGATAGTACAACCAATCCAGTCTGAAAGAAGAAATACGTTTGGCCAAACCTTTTTGGACCAATATGATAGACGATCTCCACCCAGCCATCTCTTTGAAACCCATTCGTAAACAGATTCCAACAA
This sequence comes from Tursiops truncatus, assembly GCF_011762595.2. Taxonomy (NCBI): domain Eukaryota; kingdom Metazoa; phylum Chordata; class Mammalia; order Artiodactyla; family Delphinidae; genus Tursiops; species Tursiops truncatus. Next base: position 29,550,647 of record NC_047052.1, on the reverse strand, counting down.
GGAAGATATTCTGATTTAACACAGCAGGGCTAGGAAGGGGCATGGGGGTAAAAGGCAGAGGGGTTGGAAGTATAATTGTACATTTTGACATTAAATGAATTACATGGAAATTATATGCAAATCATTATGTAAATGTGGCATATGTTGTTTTCAAGTTAACAGCTTGGACACTTTTAATAATTACAGCATTTTTCAGGGTGAATTAAGAGCCCCAATAAACTATATTTAGAATCCACTTCAAGTGAACAGGATTTAATGGCCTTTGTTCTTCATTTAAGTGGCTCAGGTTAAGAGAGAAACTTGAAATTCTCTCTCTTCGCCCTATAAAGGCCACTATATATTATACAATATTCTTTTGATGACAGTGACGATCTATGACAATTAATAAGCACATTACTGCCGAAAGCCTTTGAAAATATGGACTTTTCAAGAGAGCACTGCTTTATCTTATTTTTTCCTTTTATACCTTGTGAATGGACATAAAAGATTAAAATGAAATATCCTTCTCTCTATTGCATTATCCTTCCATAATCTAAGAAAAAGAAACCATCACATCACATCACGTCATGAGATGTCCTGCCAGAGATGCCATTGTTCTCTCAGAGAGTGCAGGTGACTGCAACACCTCTCACTTACTTCTTCACCTAAAAAAGAGATACTAGATTTGCTCATCTTTCTTCTTCACTTTTGCAAAACTTCCTCAAAATGTTTATTTTCTGAGAAAACTCAGCCATGTCTCATGCAGGGTAGGTACAGCTAGTTCAACTTCCTTTGCAGACCTCTATTTCTAGGAATATTTTGGACTAGATAACCTGAAGAATCTCTGATCACAAAATCTCTAGAACTACTGGGTGACATATAATTAACATCCTTTTAAATGCAGCAAAACTGAGCTCACAAAAAGAAAAAAAAAATCAGCGAAATTCCCAAAGGCTTAAAACAAAAAAGGATCTTTTTTATTTTTTTTGCGGTACGCGGGCCTCTCACTGCTGTGGCCTCTCCCGTTGCGGAGCACAGGCTACGGACGCGCAGGCTCAGCGGCCATGGCTCACGGGCCCAGCCGCTCCGCAGCATGTGGGATCTACCCGGACCGGGGCACGAACCCGTGTCCCCTGCATCGGCAGGTGGACTCTCAACCACTGCGCCACCAGGGAAGCTCTCTCTCTTTTTTATTGTGTATCAATATTATTAGTCTTTCCATCTTCAGAGGGAAAGTACTTAAGTGACTAGAAAAAAGGAATACCTCTGAGCCTGTGTAATGCCAAACTGAAGGAGTACAAGGGAAGTAAAAAATTCCAAGTATTTGGTCAACAGGACCTCAAAATGATGCATTCGGTTTTCCACTTTCCATCCGTATCCAAAATACCGCATATTTACGCAGATATTTACCATTTACAAAGGAAGAGCTCAGGAAGGAGGTTCTTTTTTTTTTTTTTTTTTTTTTTTTTTTTTTTTTTTTTTACTGCTGGAGTCCATCACTAGAAGGAGAACAGGAAAGAAAAATAGAGGAAAAAAATTGGAGAAGGGTTGGGGTCAGAATCTGCCAATTATCTGATTGTATTGTCTATACAATTAATTTCAACATTTTTTCCCCCAAAGTGTCTAAACTGACTGGATGTTTGAGTATCTCACAAGCACTGCCACAGAATATTTTGCAAATCACCTGTACTCTCACACCTGAGCCTTGAGATGCTGGTAACGAAGTGGGTGGGGTATAGTCCCCTATCCTTTCAGAAGTTTATCCTACTTCCTTAGCATCCACGTTCAAGCTAAAGTTAAGAGCCAGGTAGACCTGAGTTCAAATTCCTGCCCCACTAATTATAACCGCATACCCTTGGACCAGTCTTTTTAAACTCCCTGGGTCACAATACCCTCATCTATAATACAGATGAGCCAAATAAAAGTTAACTTTGATAAGTACTTCTTAAGTGCTAGATATCGTGCTTGGAGGCTTAATCAGTTTCTGCATTATTTACAGAGGTGTCACTACTGTCATCCCTAGGTATTTGCAGGGCACTGGTTCCAGGACCCCACTCGAATACCAAAATTCACGGATGCTCAAGTTCCTTACATAAAATGGCATAGTATTTGCATATAGCCTATGCACATTCCTTCAACAGACTTGTTATCTCCAGATTACTTATGATACCTAACACAATGTAATGCTATGTAGTTGTAAACACATGTAAATGCTATGTAAATAGTTGCTGGTACATGGCAAATTCAAGTTTTGCTTTTTGGAACTTTCTGGAAATTTTTTTTTTTTTTTTTTTTTTGGCTGCGTTGGGTCTTCGTCACTGTGCACGGGCTTTCTCTAGTTGCGGCGAGCGGGGGCTACTCTTTATTGCGGTGCGCGGGCCTCTCATAGTGGTGGCTTCTCTTGTTGTGGACAATGGGTTCTAGGTGCGTGGGCTTCAGTAGTTGTGGCTCGCAGGCTCTAGAGCACAGGCTTACTAGTTGTGGTGCATGGGCTTAGTTGCTCCACGGCATGTGGGATCTTCCCAGACCAGGGCTCGAACTCGTGTCCCCTGCATTAACAGGCAGATTCTTAACCACTGTGCCACTAGGGAAGCCCTTGGAAATTTTTTTAAAAAACAGTTTTGATCCAGGGTTAGTTGAATCCATGGATGAGAAACCTGCAGATACAGAACCTGTGGATACAGGAGAATGGCTGGATTTATAGATGTTCTCGCATTAAGCCTTACAACCCTTTGAACTAAGGAGTGTTATTTCATTTTACAGATGAAGAATCAGGGTCAGAGAGACCTGTTCAGGCCTTAGGGAGGGGCAGCCCTGGGATGCCAGTGTGGTGGTCACATGATCAGCTCATGGCCCCCAGGAGAGGTGACTCTAAAAGCCAGGATGGATGACCCAAACTGATCACCTTTCTGTGCCCTTAGCAGCCAGCTCTGCGGAGCAGAATTTGGTCTTATTTAGAGAGGTGGTAGATTTCTTCACATAAGCTCCCATCTGTAGGACACTGGTACTTTTAATATCTATATTTACAATGGTGTTGAGGATAGGCACCAGGCCTTACATATAGAACACCTACCACTGGCAAAACGCTATGCCAACGAATCTCCATGCCTATTGAAGAAATGAAGCCAAGAACGAAACTCCAACACTCTCACAAATACTTGTCCGTGAAACAAAGATTAAGTACCCAACTGGTCACCAGGCAAAGAGCAGTGAAGTTCCAACATAGCAATAAGACCCAGCCAGGCATGTCACTGGCCTCGGTGGTTTTTCTGCACATGGGGTACAGAAAAGTGAAATTCAGGTTCCGCTATAACAGCCCCAGGACTATGTGTGGCCCCTGGCAGATTCCCAAGACCAAAGCAAGAAGACAAATGGTAGAATAAGAGATTCCCAGAGCTCGGTCTGCAAACTCCCAGAACATTTTTATGAAACTATCAGAAGAACGCCATATTTTTGCAAGAGAGTATCTTGACAAATGAGAACATTCCACTTAGGATTCAACTATTTATCTCCAAAGAGAGAATTTACAGAAGAGTGAATATATGCTCTCCATATTTATGTGTGTTTGAATTATGTGTGTTATGTGTATTGAATTTTGTCATAATTTAGCATCAAAGGCCCAATCTTGACAATGGTCCATATAATATCTAGAAAGGCAGCAACCATTTTGTAACCATGAGGACAGAAACTACATATTTAGAATGGGAGAGTGGAGAAGCAGAAAGAACTGGGTCCATGATGGTCACGTAAGCAACTTTATCAACTTTGGACCGCCTATCTTTGGATTTTGGTGTACAGGAAAATAAATTCCTATGTGTTGAAGTCAGTATTAGTTGGGTTACCTGTCATTTGCAACTGAGCACATCCCCAACTGATACACATCTTTATAGTTATAAGGCTTCAGTAGCATTAGATAAATGAGAAGCGTTTTGGAAACAGGAGCAGTCTACGTGAATATTAATTACAGTTATGGTAATGCTAGTGGTAATGCTATGGCTAAGGGGGGATATGGGGAGAAAAAAATGGAGAAACAAGGATTCAGATAATTTCAACTTGGGTTGACTATCTGTGACCACCAAGGTTCTCAATAGCCAATGAAGAAGTGTCTGGAATTAGATTTGCAGGGACTATTCAATTTTCAAATTTACCACATTTGTAAATTAAGGAAGTCGATATTCTTATTTTACCAGCTTTCCCAATTTTCTTAAAGTCTCTTAAAATCATTTAAGATGAACAGCTTTCTAAAATGTATGCTTAGCCAACAAGGACCTACCATATAGCACAGGGAACTCTGCTCAATACTCTGTAATAACCTAAATGGGAAAAGAATTTGAAAAAGAATAGATACATGTATATGTATAACTGAATCACTCTTCTGTACATCTGAAACTAATACAACATTGTTAATCAACTGTACTTCAATATAAAATTAAAAATTTTTTTAAAGATATTCCCAGATAAACAAACAAACAAAAGGTATGGTTAGCAAAAATCTTTCTTGTGAGTCCATTTCCCTTTTGTTGACTTATTTCTTCCTGAAAATTTTTCCAAAAAATACCATATTCTGCAAGTTAAGAATACTTGTTTTATATATGAATATTTCTAAATAAAATACAACTAGAATGTTCTCTGTTTCATATTCTGTATGTATTAATGTTTATTCCTTTGGTATCAAAAAATGAATAAGTGTAGCAATGGGTCAGAAAAATGGAGAAATTCTGAAAAGGCGGGAGCAGCTGTGGCATAGTTTTTTAATCTCCTCAATTTCCAGGATAAAAATAGAGAAACTAGATGAAAAAATCAAAGACCTATAAACAATATTGGTAATTACACTGTGCATCAAGTATTCCCAAGAACCCCCCCAAAACTAATGCGTGGGGATAAACCACTAAAATTCTAATGTGTGTGTTTTTTCCACACCACCAAGCAATTCTGGGACACCAGCTGGGTGTCCTACGATTCAACTCAGTTCTGACACTGTCTACCTGGAGATACCTGTCAGATGCTACAGCTTAAGGGCTCAGTCCTACAAGACTGACACCGCCGAACTTCAGAAGCCAATCATTAGTCCAGACTGTTACCTGTGCTTTTGACCAACCTGCTATAGATTAGAGGTTGCAATGACCCCCCCCTTCTTGGGTTTGAGTAATTTGCTAGAGTGGCTCACAGAACTCAGAGAAACATTTTGCCTGCTGGATTGCCAGTTTTTTAATAAAAGGATATAACACAGGAACAAACAGATGGAAGAGATACATAGTGCAAGGTATGCGGGGAGGGAAGCAGAGCTTCCACGCTCCCTCTAAGCATGTCACTCTCCCCAAATCTCCATGCATTCACCAACCTGAAGCTCTCCGAACCCCATCTTTTTGGCTTTTTATGGAGGCTTTATTATACAGGCAAATTAATAAATCACTGACCCCTCTCCCCTCCCTGGAGGTCAGGGGGAGTGAGATTGAAAGTTCCAACCCTCTAATCAAGTGGTTGGTCCCCCTGGCAACGAGCCCCCATCCCTTGGTGCTTTCCAAAAGTCACTTCATTAATGGAAACTCAGGTGTGGTTGAGAGGGATAACTTATGAATATCAAGACACCTTTATCACTTAAGAAATCCCAGGATAGGAGCTTTGCGCTGGAAACAGTGATGAAGACCAAATATACATTTCTCATTTTCAATCACAATATCATAACCACCAATGGCACTAGGCCTGTGCAGGAAGAAACAGAGGGAAGCAACAGAGCATCCGATGAACCTGGAAACAGAAGAATCTCAAAATACCAACAGTGTTCACTAGCAAGCAAGGAAGACCAATATGAGAATAGTAGCTCAAACTGGAAGAGGTTTTGCCCAGTCTAACTGTGGGTGAATAGGAGGGGTTCACACTAAGCAGTGAAGAAACTGCAGAAACTTTGCTCCTTTCAACATCCAAAACTAGTATGCCAGGACTCCCTTTCAGTAGAGGACCCTCATACTGAGGAATAACTGGCAGAAACAGATTCATAAATAAGTAGGAGTCAACACACACAAAGGAAGGAGAAGGTCCAGATAAATGTGAAGGAGGGAAACAGGGTCAAGAAGAGTCATCATACTTAATACTATATAAAAACACCAGGAAAGGGAATTCTCTGAAGTTATAAAAGCTACCCGAAACTAAACTTCTTCCAAAAGATCAGAAAAATAATTCTGTATAAAAATGATTGACAGATATGTACCAAAGATAAATCTCATACAAAATTATCTTAAAAAGAGTAAAAGGGGCAGAAAAAAAAAAAAAAAAAAAAAAAAAAAAAAGAGTAAAAGGGGCAGAAAAACATTCCTGCAGACAATAAAAGCTTGCCAGAAATATATGCTCACAAAACCAATCAAAACTATAAACTTCTATTTTAAAATGAGCTAAAAGACAATAAGAAAATATGCACAAAAGAACAGTATTGATCAGAATTTGAAAAACTTGGAGATGAGACAACAGGAATAAGAAGAGAAATTTAAAATTATTTTCAGAAATGAAAATTAAACTAGAAGGGACACAAGTATGAATAAATATGACAGATTATGCCCTAAGATAAATATATCAAAAATATTAAAAATATAAATGAAAGTAAGGAAGAACTAAAAAGGGTTTGAAATAAAGTGACAAGTATTTAAGATAGGCAAAGACTATCCAACAAAGGAATAATAAGAATACTTTCGAACAAATACTAGTATTACATTGTAATTCAGAAAAACTTTACTGAGGAAAACAAGATTTGAAACTATACGTTGAAAGAATACACTACATAACTGAGACTATTGACCCAAAGCTACCAACATTAAGACATACTCTAGTAAATAATGGAACATACAAAGAAAAAAGAAAAGATGGAATGAAGGGAGGAAGGAATGGGAAAATCCTTTAGACAATTAGGGAAAAGAACAAGTGATTTATAAGGGAAAGAAAATGAGACAGTTCAATGACAACATTTTATGTCAGAAGAAAATGGAGTGAAATATTTAAGAAATTCAAGGAAAGAAAACATGAGTCAAGAATTTTATATTTAATAATAGTACCTTTAAAGTGCAAAGGACATAGGCAAATGTTATCAACATACAAGATCTCAAAGAATATTGTTTCCACGCGCCCTTCCCATGGAAGTTTCTATAACGCGAGCTTCAGACAACCAGCTTGAGAGGCATAAACACAGGGCTGTTTGTAAGCTTTAACATATAGTTACTTGTGGAACTAAGACTAAATGAGGGTTCAAGGGAAAAAGCGTATAATTTGTAAGGGCTCTCATGCCCGGGCATTGTAGCTATCTATAGTACAACTATAAAACAGGAAGAATGAAAAGACCACATGGAAAAAAATTTTAACTTTTCTCAATAGTTATATTGGTGGTACAGTGTTAGTATTGTCCTGAAACTGTTGTGTAATTTGGGGTAAAGTAAATGAGTAATATGGGATGTTCTGATTTTTATCACTCCCTGTGTCCCTGAGAACCAAGGTTCTCAGTGTGGGGAAAAGGGGGTGTACAGATATATTACAGAAGAGGCTAAGTTAACTTAAAAAAATCAATAAAAAATAACAAAAAATAACTGGGGTCTTGAATTTGAAGTGGAATCATTAGTATAAACTCGTGAGCTCTGTTGATGAGTTCTAAAGATGACTGTCCCTAGCACGAAGATTATGATCTTGAAATACATTTCCAACTAACTGAAGAAACCAGGGCTTCTTGGAGAAATGGCTGCTTTTATGTCTGGGGCAGGAGTGTAAGAGGTGAGCCAGGAACACCTTGTCATACCAGATACCCAGAAAACTTTCAAGGACTTGGGTCATGTGAAAAGGACTCAAGAGCCAATTTTGAAGAGACCAACAACAGGACAATTTAAGCTTCAAAAACAAACAAACAAATGCAATTGATTGAATCCCATCAAATATGTTTAAATTCTTGAGATCATAATGACATTTTACAAATAAACATTTTAGAAGAGTTTTTAATTTACAGAGAGATTGTGGAGATAGTCCAGAGAGTTTCCATATGTCCCACACCCACTTTCCCCTATTAACATCTTACATGAGTATATTTGTTACAATTAATGAACTGATATTGATACATTATTTTAAACTGAAGTCCACTAACATGAACTATCTCTCCATTTATTTGAATGGTCTCTGATTTTTTTTCATTAGTATTTTGTAGTTTCCCACATATGGATCCTTCATATGTTTTGTTAGATTTATACCTAAGTATTTCTTTTTCCTTTCCCTTCATTTCCTTTCCCATTTTTTCTTTTCCTTTTCTTTTATTGCCCCTCCCTTCTCTTCCCCTCCACTTCCCTTTCCTTTCTTCCTTCCTTCCCTCCTTTATTTCTTTCTGGTGCTCAATTTGTTTCCTCTTTTTTGATGACAATTCATAATGATATTTTTAAAGACACCGGTTAGTCACCTTTGGAATGTAGGCGGCCAATTCATTATCTTGGAAACTCATAAATACAGGGGGAAAACTAAACCTTTATCCAACCTTTCGTATATAAACTGTGCCACTGGGCAGCCAAATACAGATGAGAGCAAGCATCTCTTTACATTCATGTTGCTATTAAATGGGAAAAATTATAGAGTTAAAATACTATCATTTTATAAACTCAAATGAATGAAAGGATCCAAGCATTGCATGTCTAAGGCTGCTAATATCATGAAATAGACACACACCCTCATGTGCTTTCCACGGAAAGAACACACCACCAACTATATTCTTTCTAAACAGATCACACGTGAGTCCAAGACAGCCTCTGGGTTCCCTTGCAGGAAAGATAGCAGAAGAGGAGCATGCTAAATGGCACCCTGAATTTGCAGTCAGCACAATCCAGACTGTGGGAAACTCTCAAGTCAAATGTCCCAAGTTTTTTCAACAGAAGTAGTTAAAGAATAGAAAAGGATGGACAGAAAACCTATAGATTGAGAGAAACTTTAAAAACATAAAATGTCTTTTAAAATGCGTAAGACTACAGTGCCTAGGGATGTCCACTTAAAACCATAAAGAAATGCAAGGAAGTGACACAAAAGTCAGGGTTGTGGGGAGGAAAGATGCTGTGATTAGAATGGAACACATAAGAGGTCTTCCAGGGTGACTGGCAAAGTCCTATTTCTTGATCTGGGTAGCGACTGCAAGGATGTTTCTCTTATAATAACTCTTTAAACTATACATTTTTTGGTGTTTTTTTTTTTCCTCTGTCTTATTTTACTTTAAAGCAGTTAACCAAAAATAAAGGAAGCAGAAAGAAAATGGAGTATTCTAGTCTTCAAGAAAAGCTCAAGTAGTGATAAGCAAGTTACATCCACTTACGAGTCCTGAGTAATAAGTTAAACATTTTCACTTCACATAGGAGCCAACAGTATCGGATTAGGCTCATATAGCCCTCTACAAAGTACACATATGCTGTTGCTATTCTGAAATCCTAAATAGATACTTTGTGACACTTCACTGTAATGATTATTCAAAGAAATTAGCAAGTGGAGGGAAAAAGAAAGAGAAAGAAATTAATGCATAGAAGAAGCCCAAATTTGGCATTCTCTCCTTTTGTTTTTGCAAAGATGACTCTGAGAGATTTTTTTAAAATCCAGCGAAATTGCAAACATCTCCACTACAGATGATCAAAGCCCTTCCTATGGGATACTACTTCATAACTGAATCATGCAAACTGCCGGGAAGTTTATACCCAACCTACATTTTCTGTGATGTTAACCTATTATTCCTGGCCCCCTTGTGTACTTATATTATTCTCAAAGATATCTTTAAATAGTCCCTTACCTTCCATCTTACCAGTCAAACAAACATGTACAGGAGAAGAGGAATGCATAAATAGTCTCTGCTCATCTATTTGCAGTTCAAAAGATTGGCCCACAAAGGGGAAAAAAGAGAGTCGAAATTTTCTCTTTAGAAGTGTTTAGACATTCACAGGAGCCAAGACAAAAACATTCATTGCAGAGGGAAGACACAGCAGCTTTTTCTATGTTATGGGCAATGACTATACTGCTGGTTTTTTAAGACTGGTCATAATTTTGCAAACTCTTACAGATGCATAATAACTGGCATCTTTTCAGAGATGGGAAAATCCGTATTCTAAATTCTGGTATATGATAATCTCTTTTTTAAAAAAATATTTATTTTATTTATTTATTTTTAATTTTTTTCGTTTGTGTTGGTCTTAGTTGCGGCCCACAGGATCTTCCTTGAGGCATGCAGGATCTTTCATTGCGGCACGCGGGCTTCTCTCCAGTGGTGGTGTGCGGGTTTTCTCTTCTCTGGTTGAGGCGCTCGAGCTTAGTAGTTGTGGTGCGTGGGCTTAGCTGCCCTGCGGCATGTGGGAACCTAGTTCCCTAACTAGGGATGGAAACCGAGTCCCTTGCATTGGAAGGCGGATTCTTTACCACTGGACCACCAGGGAAGTCTCCTCCGGTGTATGATAATCTCTTAAAATGGATTCATCTTTTGGGTTTGGATTTAACTTAGACCTTAGCTAATGCCTCCCATTCTATAGATGGGGAAAACTGAGGGCTTGAGAAATGAATGGACTCTCCCAAGGTCAAACAGCAAGACAGTCAGAATTGGGATTTGAATTCAGAGTTCTTGACTTGACTTGTTTCTATAGTGTCTAAGCAAATAAGAAATATTTATCAAGTAACCTGGGAATGGCGTAGGAGTTGGGGAGGAGTTTAGAATTTCACTAGTAAGGGCTGCCCTTGGGTCATGTAATCCCCTGGGTATCAGGGACTGAAAAGAGACAGCCCTTTTGGGCTCTCGGAAGGAGTGGGTAAGCCTAGGAAACACATGTTCAGAAAGGACTGAAGGATCTACCTTTTGGTAATTGAGTCCCCTGAAAGTCAGGGACCATAGTACCTGTGGGATACACACACTCAGTGTCACCACGGGACAAATGAAGACAAAGGATGGAGAGGCTCTATCCCCAGGTAAAAGTATAGCCCTGGGACAGAAATAGTGTCACAGCCAATTCCATTTTCAGGACCAACCTGGGAAGAATTGTGAATCCCTTAAGATCTTAGGTGGATGTTGACAGAGCTTGGGGTCAGCCGGCTGCCATTTGGAATTATCTGGACGACTAGAAGAGAGTATTTCACCAGTCTCCTCTGGTGGCTGAAGGAGTTTTGGGTAACATGTACTACATAATTATGTTAGATTCTGAGACCGCGAACTGAAAAAATTTCACCTCTGTCAATAGTGTACAATCTTCCTTCCACTCCAGGGCATCCAGAAAGTTAAATGTTATCAGTGGGAAAATTGCACATATTAAAATCTTTCCAACTTTAATGTTGTTCCAAAGGAAACGACATCATTTATTTCCCTGTACTTTGGAAGGAGCCAAAATCCCTCCAGGTTAGAACCAAACAGCTGCAATTAGCCAACTAATCTGGACAAATGAGAGAGGGTCTATGTGCCCACATTACCCAAATAATTGCAACTTTGTAGTCCTGGACCCCCAAATAACATCGATCTACGTATGAATCTTTGTGGTCATTCTACTAAAGAAGACAATGTATTACACTATAATTTGGGGAGATGGTCTCTTTTTTCTTATTTTTTGATGTTAGATCGATTGGAAACCCATGGTGAGAGAATTCCACATGGGTAAGGGAGAAAGAGGTCCAGTTAAATAGGAAATTCTAACAAGCTGCTTGAGTGAGCACTGAGGCATGCCGGGATATTACATGTCCACAAAGAAAATATTAATTTTAAGCTCAAAGAAAAGAAATAAAAATGGGAATTTAATGGATGGGGGAGAATAAGAAAAAAGTGTCAGGATATTTATATACACTGTCACGCCTGTGTTTTCGTGAAGGCTCTTGCCCTCTAAGCAGTCAATCAACACTCTCTCTGATCACAGACTTCGCTCTGATTGAGTGGGGAGATGTCAGCCAGGGAGAAAAACATGTGGAAAATCTGCGAACCATGTGTGTCATTCCTGATGTCAACATGGAAGGAAACATGGGAGAGACCTAACATTTGTGCATTTCCACTCCAGCTCCAAGGATGCTAAAGGGCACTGTTGGCTTTTAAAAGTATGTACTCCTGGGCTTCCCTGGTGGCGCAGTGGTTGAGAGTCCGCTTGCCGATGCAGGGGACATGGGTTCGTGCCCCAGTCCAGGAAGATCCCACATGCCGCGGAGCGGCTGGGCCTGTGAGCCATGGCCGCTGAGCCTGCGCGTCCGGAGCCTGTGCTCCGCGACGGGAGAGGCCACAACAGTGAGAGGCCCGCGTACCGCAAAAAAAAAAAAAAAAAAAGTATGTACTCCTTATCACCATTGTTCTTGTTGTTGTTTTATGATAATGGTAATGATGATGAAAATACACACCATACCACGTTAGCCCAACATAAATAAAACAAGACCACCTGGTGCCTGGGGACTAATGGATCACCAGCAACGTGTGCGCAAGTAACTGTTTGGGAGTTTAACTTTGTGTTTCTTGGCGATGGAGAGCTGAAGACAGACTCTCGTTTGGAAACACTGGGAATTTTTTTTTCGAGTCTTATCTCAAAACCTCTTTCCTGACAGGGTATAGAATTCAAGACAGCTTCAGACTAAGAGGTCAGGGAGAGCACCCGTCGCAGTTTTGTTTAGGGAATCATGTGTTGGCACGTGTGTTGGGGTACCAGAGAGAACAGCGAGCTGGTTGAAGCAGTATCAGCACTTAATCTGGGTGACACTGGAAAAGCCACTGAAACTTCTGAGCCCTGGTTTCCTGCAGAGTGAGAAGTTTGGCCTAGAGCAGCACTTCTCATAACATAATATGCATACAGATCACCTGGAGATCACGTCAAACTGCAGATCCTGGTTCGAGAAGTCTGGGAAGGGATCTGTGATTCTGCATTCCTAATAAGCTCCCTGATAATGCTGGCCAGGAACCACTCTTTCAGCGGCAAGGGCTTAGATGATATTTACAGCAGACGTCTGCTGCTTCTGCCTATCCAGCATGCAAGGATTAGAGCATCTTTGTTCTCTAATCAATTACCTGATTTTCTTTTGGAGAACCACACACACTCTCTCCCTCTCAATTAGGGCACACAGATGGGACTAATGTTGACCCCAACCCTAGCTCTTGGCATGGGCCCGTGTCTTAGGCCTAAGCAATCAGGGCGCTTCATCTCTGTGACCGGTTCATACATGGGCATATGACCCATGGCAGGTTCATATAACCTGGGCATATACCCATGGCAGAGCTTTTGCTGCTGCAGCTACCGTGAAAGTGATGCTGTCTTACCTGGGGTCACTTAACTATAACTAGGATATTAGTCAGAGACTCCAAGAAGCCACTTTATCACATCGTGGTAAACCCTGCCTGAAAATACTTAATAGAGAAGAGAGCAAAGCTGAGAGACCCAATGGCATCATTTGAACTCCTAGATATAGCCATGACTGCAGACGAGATCCCCGGCTTCTGTAGCTATACAAGCTAGTCATAAATGTAACGGCTATAGACATGATAACACGTACACATTGCCGCTTCATTATCGGTATTTTCTCCATCACTTTCTTAATACAGACCAGAGCAACATTTCTGTAAAGAGCCAGACAGTAAATATTTTAGGCCTACGGAACATACAGTCTCCGCAGGAACTACCCAATTCTGTGGCTGTAGCACAAAAGCAGCCACAGGTAATATATAAACAAATGAGCGCGCCTGTGTTCCAACAGATTTATTTACTAAAATAGACATCCAGCCCACAAGCTCTGGTTTGCCAACCCTGGTCTAAGACAATTAACAAAGCCTTGATTTGTAGTATCTGCCAGTTTCCATGGCATAAATACCTGCACCATGGCTGGTGGCAAGCTACCAATGTAATGTCACTGCATGCAGAGCTGGGAAAGGATGAAGCACCAGGTCACCATTATATAGTCTCTACCATAGAGATACGGTAGAGATAACTTCAATAACAAAGGTAATAGTAAAATGTGGTAACCCTCTATGACCTTTTTGAACAGTTCGAAAGTGAAACAGAGAAATCAGGGTCCAAAGATATCACAACAGTAGATCAAAGTTTGGAAAGGGATTAACGGCATCTTCACAAACTGCAGTTTAAAATTCCAATGTATTAAACAAGTCCTTTTTGAAATGGTAATGCCTTGTACCTGAGTAGAAAAGACAATTAAGATAATGTGTTAATTTTCCCCTTGAATCTGACAGTAATATTTTGATCCTGTTAATTATCCAGAGAACAGTAAATGTATATAATATGATAGCTCTGTGCAGAGCTGACATGCTTTCCCTGGTTAAGTAGGCACACTTATCCTATAATTAGCTGCTTGGAATGCAATTTCCATTCCTCCCTGAATACACCCACTAAAAAATAAACCAGTGTGGCGGTTCAGCGCTGATCCAGCCTGGTTTTCCCCCTGGGAAAGTGGCCAATGATTATTTACTAAAACTTATCCTCCTTTCAAAACTATCAGAAAATAGCAGTCTGGTTGCTAATGATTTCTGGCAGGTGAGGGTTAATCAATGCCTTCAGATCACCAAAAGACCATGTCATTACAGCCCCAGCATGCTTGCTTTCTCCAAGGGATAAACTTATTGATGTCACTAGCTGAGCATTTTAATGAGAGTTCATTTCAAAAGGGCGACCTTTTAAGTGGGCAAGTCAGTCCACGAGGCGGAGAAATATGGACCCCAAATTATTTTCATAAACTGGCAAATAGGGTTTTTTTAGCTAATAGTATGAGGTTCAGAACGATACTTTCTTTGGAAAGGAAATTGTGGCTGGTTTAATCATGCATTTTACAAGATGTTTTATACACGTATTTATTCTTTTAAAACAACACACTCCAACACCTCTCCAGGAAGGCTGATAAAGGAGGTGAGTTCTTCCACTAGGATGGTAGCATGTAGGCTGTTACACAATGGTAATCTACAGCTCCCCATTGTATTTAACATGTTCTGTAAAAGCACAAACCATTTCTATCTTGTTTTATTCCTATTACATGTCTGTGTATCCAATCTCCTCCAGTATTTTCAACAAGCGTGTTAGGGTGGAAATAACACTGGGTCTGGGGTCAGAACATCCAGGTTCAGGTTCTAGCTCGTTCTATTTCTAATCGCGGGACCTTGAAAAAGACACACAATTTCTCCAGGCGTCAGGTGTCCACATCTGTGAAGAGGATCATTGGGCCATCAAGGAAATACTTTCTAAAACACTGTACAGGGGTAAGGAATTGCTATTTTTGCCTTTGGATCCCTACGGAGAGGGTCTAGTTTATAACAGATGCTTTCAGATCTGCAGAATAAATAAATGCATGAAGGGATGCACGCATCCCTTCGTTTAATAGTCTTCAGACTTCAGATGAGGCTGGGTAGTAGATAGTTTGAGATCATGCACTCAGGGGAGCCTGGCTGCCTGGGTTTGCATCCCAGCTCTGCTACTGACTCAATGGCTGTGTGACCTTGGGTGAAATTACTTCATCTCTCAGGGCCTCAGTTCCTCATCAGCAAAATGGGAGGGTGGTAATAGCTCTTCACTGGATTGTTACAAAGGTAAAATGAGTTCATATAAGTTAGTTTCTTGGAGCAATGCCTATATAAGTATGAACTATTATTACTTTCATCATGATGTAGAAAATTTACCAAACAATATACTATGTTCCATACTCAGCACTTAATATTTCAGACCTATTTTTCCTGGGAATATGACACTAATAAGAAAATGTAGCTTCTCCTCTGAAGTTTTGCCTGGACAGTCAGGCCTTCATGGATGTATCACCAACCTCTTGGTGGTCATCTGCTCTCCTTTTTCTTCTCTCTGTGGCTTGGATCTGCTCATGGGATCCATTGCAAGGAGCACAGGCAAGCCTGGGGCTTAGCTAAGACCAAGGGATTAGGGTTGCGCTGTCTTGATGAATAATGACAACAGTTGAAGTTCAAGTTAAGCAAGCTTTGTCGAGGTTGGGAATAATAGGATCACTGTTTCACAGACCAAACAGTTTAGCTGTTTGTTTTACTTTAATGCCCAAACATGGGCTTGCCCCATGTTCCTGAAGAAGTCCAGCCACTCTCCTGGGGCCCTTTCTTCAATCAAAGCCAAAGCTCCACCTCTTGGGCCTGTGGTTGATGGCCCACCCTCTCCCCTGAGGAAGCCTTAGGGGTATCTTTAGCCCCTCCTCCAGGGCCCTGTGCCCATAGGGAAGGAACCCATCATTGACACGCCTATGATGTCACGCTCGCGTGTCCATTCATCCAGCATTCATTCATTCCCCCTTCATCTGCAACATGCCTGCATTCAAACAGCCCTTCACTCCAGCTTTTGGTCCTCCCATCGCTCATTCATTCACACGTTCACTGGATACCTTCTGTGTACCTGGCACCACTCCAGGCCATGGGAATACAAGAGTGAACTAGAAAAAGTGCCTGTCCATGTCAAGTACACATTGTAACAAGCTCCCAGATGATGCCCATGTGGCTGGACCACAGACTACGCTTTGGGTAACAAGGCACCAGATAGCAGGGTGCTGAATGCCGCACCCTCAAAATGAAAATGGCTTTTCTCAGACGCATGCATCTCTCAGGTGGTGATCGGTGCAGTAATCGGATCGAAAATTATCAGGCACGGGGAACATTCCCGGTCGCCCGAGTTCACCCTGCCTATTCTTAAACTCTCCTCCCAGGGAGAGACTATAGAAGGATGCTTTTTCTTGACCCATATTTCTTACTGTAAAACTAATTTGTGATAGAGGACCCAGATGAGGGCATACTTTTAGGATAGAGGGAGGTAGCAAGTACTCCTAAAATCACACCCTTCCAGCAGCTCTTTATTCCGCCTCTCAGTGAATATTTATTTTCTCCCGACCCTGCGCCAGGCATTGTACAATCTAGGAATTTAATGGTGAAGAAGGCAATTCAAACCTCTGTTCCCACAGACCACGGGGAAGCCTGACCTAGCCTGGGGGCTCAGGAAAGCTTTCCTCATGAAAGCAACCCTTGTATTGAGACCTGAATGCTGAGAAGGGTTTAACCAGGCAAAGGGCAGCATCTGCACAGAGGGCAGAGGATGTGCAAAGGCCCAGTGTGGGAGGAAAGGGAATGTGTTTGAGAAACTGAAAGGCAAGAATGGAGAAGACAGCAGGGATGTGAAGATGGGACTGGAGATGCGACTGGAGAGGGTCAAACCAGGCAGATCTTCTTAGGCCCCATTAACGCCTAGGGGTTTCATCCAAAGAGCAATGAGAAGCCCTTAGAAGGTTTAGAATAGGCCAGACAAACACAATAAGTCACTCTGGCTGTTGTGATTTCAAAGGCCTGGAGGGGACCAGACTAGCTCTAGGGGGTCACTGGGGGCTCCTGCAGTGGTCTGGGCAAAGAACTATGGAGCTGGGGCTAGAGATGACGCCTGGAATCAAGAAAAGACCTGAGGAAGGGCTGCCCTTGCCCTCAGGCCCATCCTGGGCTGCACCTCCCCCGGTACCCTCTGCCCAGATCAGCTATGCTCCATCCCATCTTCTCCCTTTCAAGGCAGAGACCGGCGCCTTTCACCCTAGCAATTCTCCCTGGAGTCTAGTCCAGCACTTGGCTCAGCCCTGAGGAACAAGCGATCCGGATAATGAGATAAAACACAGAAATGAAACTGTTCGAGAAACTGCAAAGCAATGAATGAAATGATTGTTGGGTTAGTATAAATCGAATGTGCAAGGGCTGAAAATCCACAGAGTAAAGATGTGATTCAGAGGTGCTGAATTATTAACTGGAAACACATAGGGACTCTTATACAAGAGGCCCTATAATCCCCAGGAAGCAAACTGGTCTCCCCTAAGCCAAATATGGCCCAGAGGCCTCTTTTGTTAGGCCTGCACGGTGCTCACTAATATAATGATTTTTTTTTTAAATTTTAGAGTTGAAATTAGATGCCAGTGTTTAAGAAGAAAATAAAACATTGAGAGATTTTTATATTAAAAACCTGAATTTCCAAATCCTACTGGGGGTAGCGAGAGCCAAGCTATACCCATCTGGGGCTGCACAACAGGATCTTCCCTCAGCCTGGGCCTGTGTCCTGCTTTCCAGTTGCCACAATCTCCACTGCTCCCTACTGCCTCACAACACAGAGGCTGGTGTCATTTGCTATATGTCATCACACCTGTGCTATTTTGTTCTTAGAGCAAACAGAACTGTGACCTACTTCTCAGCCCCTTGTCTCTATCCTTGGTTGAAAGATGAAAGCTAGACAGAGACGGTAATGTGTTTCAGCAAAAAAAATCAAAGCAAGTAGGTTTTGATGGGAAAGGGAAGACTTTTTTAAGTATCATTTCATATGCAAAGAAAGTATATCAGTCTTATTTTCTCGTTTTGGAACCTGCCTGCACTTGGGTTTGGAACTGCTGATCCAATCCAACTCTCTTATTGTATAGATGCACACATGGAGTCCAGAGAGGTGCAGCAACCTGCCAAGGATCACACAGCATTAGAGAGCAGGTTGGGACTAGAACCAGTAGGTGGAGGGTACAAATCAGCAGATTGGGGGGGGGGGAAGGAAAGGGAAAGTGACTGACAGGTGGGAATAACTGAAGGACTACCTGGGCAGAGGGGGGTTAAGTGCCTGAGTTAGTGAGTGGAGGGGCAGGAAAAGCTGGAAAAGAGGGATGGGAGAGAGGAGGGTTCTCAAAAGTCCTGAATCCAAGGTTCTCTCTGGGGAATTAAGACAAAGGTGATGGAGAATGACCAGTGTTACTTTGGCAGCAGCAGGACATACAGTAAGTCCAGCAAGGGTGCCCCTGCAGTAACCATGGTAAAAAAACAAGGAGAACCTGCCCAAAATGGTATTTACCAGCACAGACCCCCGTAAGTGGATGGGGATGATGAGGAAACTTGATCTAGCTCAAGTCTAACGGGCATGGCCTGGGAAGTCCAGACTCTGCCTTTTGCCTCTTTGGGGGTCAGCACTGTCTGTTCACCCTGGGACTCGGGTTGGAACGGACAGAACTGCTGGGACCTCAGTTAAGTTTGTTCTCTCTTGTTCTTGGTCAGGCAGACTCCTAAAGGGACACTTAAGACATCTGAAGACCAATATTCCTTTTAAAGCAGCTAACTGGTTGGAACAGCCTCCAATGTCATGCAAAACGTGACTTTCTTCACTACCTGGTTAATTTTTAAGTCGAGACATGATCATAAATAATGGAGACAGAGGACCATCTGTCACTCATGAGTTTCTCAATTGAGTTATTATGTTTGAAATTTCAGTTTGACAGAGACTAAAACACACAAGCTAAGGGCAACAAACAAAAGGACCTATAAGAGGTATATGCACCCAAATGTTTACTGCAGCATTATTCACAATAGGAGACAGGGAAGCAACCTAAATGTCCATGGAAGGATGAACGGACAAAGAAAATGTGGTGTATACATGCAATGGAATATTATTCAGGCTTAAAAAGGACGGAAATCTTGCCATTTGCAGCAATGTGGATGAACCTGAAGGACATTATGCTAAGTGAGCCCAGAGCACCCATAACAGTTAACTAACCCTCTCAACTTGTCTTCATAATCCTAACAGCCTATCAAAATGCAAGCGTGGTATTTGTATTCAAACTACTGCATGATTCTCAAATTATATCATCCTGCTTATAGTTTAAGTTCTAAAGGCGTCAAATAATTTAAGGGATGCTTTCATTACAAAGTGGCATTTGTTTGCAAGTCTCAAATCCCAAAAGATCATTTTTCCCAGAGCCTCCAACTAGGGTACATAGTATATTATTCATGATTACGACCATAGCTCTGGGTTATCAAGAAAGGTTAAAACCCAAGAAAAACAAACAGAAAGAAAACAAAAAGAAAAGAAAGGAATGTGTGACTATCAAAACCTATTGAGAAAAAAATTCCCAGCTCTTAAATCTAAGAGCTAAGGTCATCTCGTCTAAGGTCGAGGTATCTGGAAATTTCACTCATGTGAAACATCTTACTCCCACTGATGCCAGATTAAGGAGGTCTTCTTTACATTATTGCAGATGAATAAAGCACTGTTTCATTGCTTCTCAAAGCATTTGTAAGAGTGTGGTGACAGAGGAAATGTCTGCATTTGAAAGGAAGTCTTAAGGGGTTGTGAAATCTCAGGAAGGTTCTTAAATGACCTAACCAGATGTTTTGAAGTCTGATACACCCTTAACCCAAACTGAAATTCATAAAAAAGTCAAAAGCAATAGAGTCAAATTGATTCCAAAATGCCTTTTCTAACAAATTTAACTGTTTACACCAAATGACTTTACAAGGGCCTCATTCCAACTGGGAGAGAGTATACAGTCATGGAAACAATGGGATTCATCATAAAGTTTGAAGAGGAACTGAAATTAAAAATTCGGGTAAGTCCTTAGTGCTGGCTAAATTAAGAATCCACATTTCTGAGGCTGTATGGAATCATGGTTAAGAGCCAGAGCCTATAGCCAGACTGCATTTTGATAAGCTGTTAGGACTATGACTAGCTCTACCACTAGACTCCTAGCTCTGTCACTTGCTAGCTGGGTGACTTTGAGAAAGTTACTTGACCCCTCTGAGCCTCAGTTTTCTCAACTGTAAAATGGGAATAAAAATGGTACCCACTTCACTGGGATGTTGTATGGATTAGATGAGATAGTAATGTGCCCAGAGCATAGTAAATGATCAGTAAATTTTACCTATTGGAATTATTTTATTTTTTTAATATTAGCAATATTATGTAGACAATGAAATGACAGGGAAACTGGGTTTTTTAATATTTAAATGTAAGACATTTAAATTTTAAAAAATATTATTTCAAGGAGGAGGAAGAGAAATAAGGTTGTCTACACCTCTCCACCCAAGAAATAAAAATCCTGAGGTAAAATGTGGTTCCTTTAGTTGGTTTGTTTATTTTGTGGATGGGGAGTTATTTAAACCCGTTAAATTTGAACGGGTTTGGTTTGGTACACAGCATTTGAGACATGCACCAAAAATGTATACGCAGAGTCACACAAAATAGTACTGAGTTGCATCCACTCCAGGTCTAGCCCAGGGTTAAGAGGACCGTACAAAGTCTAAAGAACACCAGGCTGGGGTCTGGAGAACTGACTTGCCAGGTTAGTGTGATACTAACAAGACTGCTATCTTGAAGGGTGACCCTGAAGAATCAAGTCAATTCTGCTCTCTGGATTTCAACTTCCTAGTCCACAAAATGAGTGGGTTGAACTAAATGACCAATAAGGTTTCTTTAGGCTGTAACTGCTTACATGAAGCTGTGGTCTCTGTTCCAGGGAGAGACTTGGCTCTGGACTTGACCTCTGGCAGCACTACGGTTCTGGTCCAAAGCCAGCCACACACTCCATCTACACTGGATGCCTCCTCAATTCCCGCTGTTGGTCTTGAGGGACCCAGGCAAGAGGATGTGAATGGACAGTCCAAACCCATGGCCCCTCTGGGAGAAATCACTCAAGTATGTGCCCTGCTGCTTCCAACTCAAGTCACAATCCCCGGCACACGCAAAGCCCTGCTTATCCCACTGGAGAGGAGGGTGGGAACCACTTTATTTAAAGCAGAGCTGAAGACATAAATATTCGAGAAGCAATAGCTCCTTATTTTGGAGGACTCTGGAATGAAAGTCCAAGGTAGAAAAACAACACAACAACTGCTAGCATTTCCATTCTGAATAGACAATATATGCCAGGAGCTCTGAAATAAAGATAGTGTGATTCGTTTATTATTCCTTCTCTTTAAAACCTGCACTAATTCTGATTTCTATTTAAATAAGAATGATTAAATTTTATCAGCTGAGATGGAAATATTGTGATAAACACTGGCTCGTGGCCAAACTAATCTCCCAAGCCCACAGCTTACGGCCATTGTCTTGTATAGATATTTGAATGGCAATGGGCTTTTATCAGTATTTCTAAAGGCACTCATTTAATTATGTGGTTGTAAGGATTTTCAAAACCCAAAAGAATACCATCAATACATATTCATTTCTTGGATTAATTCAACATTAACATCAGAAAATATTGTTATTTAAAGGATGCTAGTACTTGGTTTTGCTTTTGCAAAAACTGAGGCATCCAGTTCTGGTTGCAATGGTGTCTTTTAAAACGTTCCCTCGAACTGAAACTAGGAAAATGCAATGCACAGTGAGGTAAGGCTGGAATTTAGAATTATAGGGATTAGAAGGAGGACTCCACAAAGTATTCTTTAACAAAGAATACTTCATAGAGGTTGGACTGTAGCAAGGAAAAAAAACAATCCCTGAACTAGGAAGTTTGTACACATGTGCGGATCTTGTCAATCAAATGTAATATATTTGAAAGCCTCAGAAAAAAAAGATTCAAGGGCAGGGGCTGTCTAGGTGTTTCCTGCCCCAAATTTCCATACCCAGAAACTTGAGCGATCTAGATTTCATCACCATAGGGGATACTGCGTTTCTTCAAGAACTGATTAAAAGATACAAAAATACACCTGACATGTTTAGCATTCATGTTTCCTCCAAAGTAGGTCTTTATTTTTCAACATTATGATGAATCTGTTTGGGAAGCAAAGACTCACACTCTACCTTAAGCTTGGGATTTCTTCTTGTATCAGGTTGGCTGAACGGGACAACTCCATTCATTGGAACTGCGACCCACATGGTTTGTGTCTGCAAACTCAACACCTACTACCCTTTTTCTCGTGTGTCTTTCAATCTGACCAAACCACCAGGCAACTCCTCCCGTGCTGATCATTTGAGGGGAGCCAGGTAGAGACGGGGACTAGATAGGGAGGGGAGGAGAGAGAAGGGGAATGGAAAACGAGCCAGTTGTCAATCTTGTTAAGACGGATCTATTTTTTGGGTTACCAACTGCCCTGGTCTGAGGGGTTTCCTGGGATGAAGAACTTTGAGTGCTAAAACCAGGACAGTCTAGGGAAAGCGGTTGGTCCCCCTATACTATTTATCTTTTGGCTTAAGCTTCCAGGTCAAGCATTCTAAAGGTTCAAACAAGCTGGGAAAGAGGAGATATTTAGATTTGGTTGAAGATTACTGAGAGGACCACCTGTCACAACACAAATGCTGACTAAAACTCGTAGAGGACATGTATTTTATAGAATCGGGGAGGTAAAGAGGACTTTTAAAAACAATTTCCCTGGGCTTCCCTGGTGGTGCAGTGGTTGAGAGTCTGCCTGCCGATGCAGGGACACGGGTTCGTGCCCCGGTCCGGGAAGGTCCCACATGCCGCGGAGCGGCTGGGCCCGTGAGCCATGGCCGCTGAGCCCGCGCGTCCGGAGCCTGTGCTCCGCAACGGGAGAGGCCACAACAGTGAGAGGCCCGCATACTGCAAAAAAAAAAAAAAACCAAAACAATTTCCCTCAGAGCATGCTCAGTAGAACACTAATTCCATGGGATGGAATTTTAGTGAAAAATGGTTTAGAGATCAAATAATGCTACTTAAAAAGGTTCCTTTATTGCAGGACTTATCAGAGCCTTGAGTAAGCTAACAATCATTGTTCATTAACATGTTTGACCACAGAATCCTCTTTCCCAAGGAGCATCTTAGGATAGCAGTATTTGGAAGATCCTACTTTAGGAAGCACTACTCTAGGCCAAAGTCCTCATTTTAAATATGGAGAATAATACTCCGGTTTGTCTAGTTACAGGCAAGGCTGGTGCTACAGCAGTTTTTCAGAGTTTAATGTGCACAAGAATCACCTGGGCCTCTTGTTAACCTGCATGTTCTGATTCCACAGGTCTAAGGTGGGGCCTGAGATTCTGCATCTTTCACAAGCTCTCAGGTGATGTTCACGCTGCTGGTCCATGGACCACACTTTCAATAGAGAAGCAAGTCTCCTAAGTTTATGCTCGTCCCACTGCCTTGTAGCCCCTTTGTGAGTGGAACTAACTAATTCTCCTATCAAAGCAGCACCCTTGCCTTATTCTGGTTTCATTTGCTGAGTTGACATCTCCACTTCTTCAAAGCTACTCCCTGTAGTGATAGGACACATCGAGATTAAGGAAGTATTTCCTGGACCCTAAAATAAATTTTCTTTTTGCTCTATTATAAATTAGAAACAGATAAAGCTTGTCACTAAGTGGTTTATTTGGAGGCTCTATACAGAAATTTAGATCAAAAGTTATTTGAAATCATCGTTTAACTGAGTCAAATCAACAAAGGACACTTTCCATGACCATTTCCAGGTATTTTTTAATTGTTCTTGGAAAAACATGGTATGCATCTAATGAAAATGTGCCCAGTAATTGTGCAACTAACTGGCTATTGCCATCATATGAATAGACAGTGACTAGCAGATGCTCACTCAGCATGCGGATTTTATGCTACAAGGAAAACGTACCCACCCCAATACTTCAAAAGCTTTTGTACCTGCATGTGTACAATCCTCACATTATCGCATCATATTGTTGATGTTGCCAGGAAAAGTCAGCTTATTGAGATGGTATCTATGTAACAGCCATATGACTTGTCAATTTAGGGCAGGGGAGGGATGGGTAAGGAGGAATGATCCAAAAGGAAGAAAAATGACTTGCTTATTGACGAAATTTTTACTTTGCAACAAATAGTTGTGACATAGTTCAAAGGACAGATGATGTCTGTATCTTCATGACACTGAAGCCAACCACAGGTAAACAGAGCATGCTGGGTGGTAAGCGGTTAGAATACTATTCCTGTTTACAGGCCAGCCTCTCCCCACAAAAAGCTGATCTCAGACATTTCACCCAACCTGGCCAGTCACCCCAGAGATCTCAGCCAGAAGGGACTGAACTTCCCAGGATCCAGATGACTGAAGGGAGAAGGGAAGGCAGATTCTACTGCCTGGAGACTCAGCCCCTGGACACAAGAAGCAGATTCTAAGTCCAGACTGAAGGCTGGGGAGCCTTCACCTAACTTTTAGTTCCCATGCAGAGCGGGACCTCAAAGTCCCCACATTCAAGCTCTATCTTTGCTGCCCACTAGCTAATGCATCATTTTTCGTCTCCTCCCTGTGAAGTGGGAAATAGCAGTCACTGTCTCACAGAGTTAGGAAGGTTAACTGAGAAAACTGCATATATTACTTTGCATGTATTACAGGGCAGATGTTGACAAAGCTGAGCTATAGTTTTTTGGTTTAGGTTTTTTTTTTCTTTAATTACAGTAAGAAACTTGAGATCTACCTTCTTAAAAAATTTTTTTAGATTTATTTTATTTATTTATTTATTTTTGGCTGCGTTGGGTCTTCGTTGTTGCGCACGGGTTTTCTCTAGTTGCGGTGAGCGGGGGCTACTCTTTGTTGCGGTGCGTGGGCTTCTCATTGCGGTGGCTTCTCTTGTTGAGGAGCATGGGCTCTAGGTGCGTGGGCTTCAGTAGTTGTGGCCCACGGGCTTCGTTGCTCCGCGCCATGTGGGATCTTCCCGGACCAGGGCTCGAACCCGTGTCCCCTGCATTGGCAGGCGGATTCTTAACCACTGCGCCACCAGGGAAGCCCCCTTCTTAAGGTTTTAATACAGAATTGTTCACTGAGTTATGTTTTAACAGTCAAACTTACATCCCATTTTGCTGTTTGCATACATTCTGATCATACATTTGTTCACACATTACATGGGTTCCTACTGAGCACCAGCCTTGTGAAACACTGGGAAGTCAAGGCGAAGAAGACACTAGCCCTGCCCTCAAGGATCTCTTGTGGGTTCTTAGGGAGGTTGACACTGAAATCAACAATTATGATACAGCAGGATGACTTGCATTGGGAGGAAACGGGGTGGTGGGTGTGGGGGAGCATCTCACCAACCCCTGCAGGGGAGCAGTGGGGAGGAGTCACGGAAGAATGAGGAAAGATGTCCCAGAGAAGGAAGCTCTCTGATCCCTCCTCTGTCTCCTTGGCTGGCTCTTATTCCAATGCCTGAAGCTATGCACAGATCCCAACCCGATCCCTTCTCTTCTCAACCTCGCGCTCCGAAATGATATCATCTCTTGTTCCACGTCTATGCTGCTGACCATCAGGTCTGCATTTCCTACCTTGACTTCTCTCCCAAGGCTCAGATGTGATGATCAGATGTGATGAGCTGGGTTCTCCAGAAAGGAGTAATGCCTATGAAAGATAAAAGTGGATGCGTTATTTAGTCATTGCTGTGTAACAAATTACCCCATAGTTACTGTGGGTCAAGAATATGGCTCAAGTTAACTAGGTACTTCTGACTCAAGGTCTCTCACGAGGCTGCAATCAGTGTCAGCTGAAACTCTGCTCTTATCTAAAGGCTCAAATGGAGAAGGATTTGCTTCCAAGGTCACTTATATGGTTATTGACAGAATTCAGTTCCTTGAAGGCTATTGATCTGAGGCCCTCAGGTGACTATTGGCTGGAGTCTACCCTAAATTTCTTGCCTTTCCATAGGGCAGCTCACAATATGGCAGCCTGCTTCATCAGAGTGAGCAACTGGGGGAGAGAGCAAGAGAGCCCTAGGGAGACCGAAGTCACAGAAATGACTTCCCATCGTTTTTTGGCTGATTTCCATTTATTAAAAGTGAGTCATTAGGTCCAGCCAATAGCCAAGGAGAGGAGATTACACAAGGGCGTGAATGCTGGGAGACTGGGAATCATTGGGAACCATCTTAGAAGGGAGACTGGTACAAAGGAGGAAGCAAGATTGGACCATAATGCAGAGCTGATACCAGTGAAAGGAAAAGTGGGGAGGAAGCAGGATTAGGAAGAAAGAGCCTCAGAACATAATGTTCATCCGATAAACTCTTAACCAATTCAACAGGAAGCTCCAGAACAATGGTTGCCGTTGGTGGAGTTCTGCATGGGGCAAAAATGGCCAAGACCTAGAGACTGCCTAGGAGGAGCATGGTCTTGGCTGAAAGCTGAGGTGGATTCTGAAGGCCAACAAATAGAGGCTTGAGGTAACTGCCTTCTTTGTAGCTGAATGGCAAGTTCTTTCTGGAAGGGAGATGTGAGTGGCACACCTTCCAGGCCCCCATCTCCACCGCATGTAGATCAATGTTTTGTACAATCTAGGCACTCATCAAATGCTTCCACCAAATTATCAAGTGCATAACTTACTAACGATGCTTATTTAAAATATCAATTATTTATTATTTGTGCAAGAGGAATATTCATAATCACACTGAGACAGTAGCCAACTGATGAACCAGTTATGCAGTCAACTAACAGGGCTGTCTAACCCTTTGCTGCATCTTCAAAAGTTGAGTTCTTTCCTGCTTCCTCCAAATGACCTTGGCTTTGTGCATACAGCCTTAGAAAAGAGGCCTATGTGGACCAAGGTAGTTCTAGATCAATGGGTTTCTCTGACTCTTGGTTTTACAAGCTTTCCACTGAGAACAGAAATGCCCCAAAGTGCTGATGGTTGGATTGTGATCATGCATCCCACCTGTGGGAAGGACTTCACACACCATTAAACACCAGGAGAACATATATTATTAAATCTGTCCTCCTCCATCAGGTCTTCTCCACTAAAGGTTTGCTAAATAAAGGTACCATTTAGCCAAACCAATCTTCACATGCCATATCCTGGGGCACCCTCTCTAGTGAAGTGTAACTACGTTGTAATATCTCGTGAATATCTGTTTAATGTTAGTTGCTCTTCTAGACTATAAGCTCCACGAGGGTAAGCACAATGCTTTGGATGTGCAGCATTTAGTACGGGTCTGGCAAAAATGCAGGGACTCGATGAATGAATGAATACTGAGATGCATGGCTCTTTGATCTGTTTTGGGAATCTAGATTTTCGTGCATCAAACTTGGTCTGGGAAGGAGGTGCCCTTGTATTCCCGTGCTCCTTGTGAGGCCAGACAGAAGAAAGCTCATCTAACTCCAGGGCTCTGGAACAATGTGCCCAGTTTGGTCAAGTTGATGGTCAGGTTACATTCTGTTGCAATTTTGCATGTTGAAAAGCTTTCTAAAATATATTAATCTAGCTATCCTGTCAACCGATATTCATTAAGCACCTACTGTATACCCATCTAAGCAATTTATGGCTGTTGGCTGACCGTCTCTTTTTACCTACTTATCCATTTATTCTCCTTCTCACTTTTATGTACTTTATCCATCCATATATCAATTCATTTATTATTTTTTTTTATTTTTTTATTTTTTTTGCGTTACGCGGGCCTCTCACTGTTGTGGCCTCTCCCGTTGCGGAGCACAGGCTCCGGACGCGCAGGCCCAGCGGCCATGGCTCACGGGCCCAGCCGCTCCGCGGCATGTGGGATCCTCCCGGACCGGGGCACGAACCCGCGTCCCCTGCATCGGCAGGCGGACTCCCAACCACTGCGCCACCAGGGAAGCCCTATCAATTCATTTATTTATGCACACTTTACCTTATTCCAATATGTATTGGAGGTGGTTTATAGAGATCCATATAATATACCACTATAATATAAATTATGAGTAGGTAAAAAGGAAAAGGAAAAAGCATAAACTCATTATGTATGGACTGAATCACTAATCATTCAAACTCTTACTGGCAAAAAAAGTGATGGACTGGACTCTACGGATCACAGCAGGTGCTCAGGTGTAAGATACTGGGGCAGATCTACCATAAAAAATTCTTTGTGGAGCGTTTTCTTCATTTAACCATTGGAATAAATCTTTCTCATGCTTGTGTGTGTTTTAAAGGGCTTTAAAGATTTCAAGTAGCTCATTCATTCATTCTTTTTTGTTGTTCTTATGTTTACTAAGCACTTACTAAGTGCTGGGCACCGTGCTAAGTATCATGGTCTAAGAAAAAGGGTGCTGAGCGCATGTGTTTTTACTGTTAGGCTCCAGGTCTGAGAGTTATAAGTCCTGAGTTCTCTCATGGCTCTGGGGTTGCTTTATTGTGTGACTTGGCTGAGTCTATCCCAGTCTCTGGACCTTGAGGTCTTCATGTGAAAATGATGGACTAAGTGAATATTCTTAACTAGATCTAAAATTAACTAATATAGGACAGGCTGGATTGAAGCAAATCAATTCAGCAATTCTTTTGGTCCCATCCCATTCCTCAGCATAGCTCGAGAAAACTGACTCCTGATCAATGATTCCTGGAAGCTGTATTTTTAGCATTTTATCCTCAGCTGGCATGCACATCACATGGAAGTGTTCCAAAACCCCAAAGTGATGTTACCTAATGAACCCTTTCAAAATATTGTGACCTAAAGAATAGGTGCTTCTATCATGGAAGTGAACTCTCAGAATACACAAGGATTTAAATGCCAACATCCTATTTTAAAAAAAAAAAAATAACCAGCGCTAACTGAGCTTTGCCGACCGGCACTCATCTAAACGTGTGATAATGCATCATCTCATTTAGTTCTGGCAAAGCCCTATGAGACAAGTTTTCATTATTGTCCCCATTTTACTGATAAGGAAACTATGGAGCAAGAAGGTTAAGCATTGGGCTTCCCTGGGGGTGCAGTGGTTGAGAGTCCGCCTGCCGATGCAGGGGACACGGGTTCGTGCCCTGGTCCGGGAAGATCCCACATGCCGCGGAGCGGCTGGGCCCGTGAGCCATGGCCGCTGAGCCTGCGCGTCCGGAGCCTGTGCTCCGCAACGGGAGAGACCACAACAGTGAGAGGCCCGCATACCACAAAAAAAAAAAAAAAAAAAAAAAAGAAGGTTAAGCATGATAACTTATGTCGCAGACCGGAGATGTGAGCCCAGGGAGTTGGACTCCAGATCCAGGCTCTTCCCTCTCACTTGACCACACATCTTTCCATCCAAAGACATCCAAAGACCTGTAGCCCGTAGGTGCTCTGTTAGCTTGTGGCTTACTTTTTAAAAATGCCTTATTACCTATAATCTGTTTCTGATGCTTCTAGCTAAGAAAATAATCTCAATGTAAACAAATATGAGAGATTCTTTTCAGAACGGATTTCCAGCTCCAATAACGTGATTTTGATTCGCAACAATAAAGTGCATAAAGATACTTTTACTCTAAACCTAGAGCTGGCAAACTTTTTCTGTGAAAGGCAAATGGTAAATCTTTTAGGCCCTAGAGGCCATAAGCTCCTCAAATCTGCTATTAGAGTGAGAAAGCGGCCAATATTTAAACACGTGATCATGGCCATATTCCAATAAAACTTTATTTATGGATACTAAGTTTTGAATTTAACGTAATTTTTATGTGTCACGAAGTACTCTTTTTCTGATTTTTTTACAACCATTGAAAAACGTGAAAACCATTCCTACCTTGGAGGATGAACAAAAACAGGCAGGGAGCTGGATCCAGCCCATTGGCTACTGTTTGCCAATCCCTGCTCTGAACTGCTCACTGACATCTGATTCAACCTTTGGGAACAAACAAGGCTTTTCTTAAAAGAAAAATAAAACCACTAGACACTCGGTTTTCTAATTTCTTTGCAATATGAATCTCTGTTTTCTTGGTCAAAATGTGTCCTATTTTCCTAGAGATTTAAAATTCTACATCAATAAATATTTAACCGTCAAGAAAGTTAAATTCCCCTTCTACTTCGGCTGTCAATAAGTGGAGCTCAGGACCGTTGTCTATACTTGTTACAAAATTCAAGACAAAGTAAAATATATATTCCCAAATATCTACAAATGCACACATGAAATATAGGTGTATTTTAAAGAATAACCTAACAGAAAGTACTTTAAATTTCACAGCCGCTGCTAATGCAGGCAGCTAATCCTATTTACATTCATATTAGCCTTGGTATCTTTTTCCCTAAGATTTACCTATTTGTATGCCTGCATGAGTTAAACTGCCTTTTGCATGATATCAGTACTTTTGTAATTTAAATCTATAAAAGGCAATTTCTTTTAAATATACTTCCTAACAGTGGGTGAAAGAGGCACCAAAGTTATTTGAGGGCTGTACACCTCGGTGAACATGTGTGCTGAACTCCAGGCAATATGCAGAATGTGGGAATTAATCTTATACTGTAGGAACGGAATAGAAAATGAAATCAAAGCTGAGAAAGAAACAGCCTTTGAAAAGGACCACTTTGCCGTTATCGAAGGAAATGGTGTGTTTTAGAATTGGTATTTAGACAGGTGAAACTTTCTCCCTTTCTGTAAGAGTGGTGAAGACTGTTTGCTTTCTTCATTGTGATATTTTTACATCCCAAATAACTTTAGCCACCTGGTAAGCAAGTTTTACGATTTAATGTTGGTGTTGGCTGATAAACAGAACACGGTTGACAATTTGGTGACCAGGGTCAATTTTAAGGTGTCCACTGTGACTCCCCATGGAACATGGAAGCAGTGTAAGCGGGTACGTATTGCGGGGCTAGGGGTGAGACTCCAAAGATACAGAACAAAGTGTATCCAGCTGGAGATACATTTTTTTCTTCATATAATTCCTATGATATGTTCACCCTCACCATCTCCAGTTGACATAAATGAGATGCAAGTAGGTTAATGTATAATCTTGCCCCAAAGAAATAGTTTCTTCCAATATGTAGGGCACACACATCAACATGCTTCTTTTCTAAGCAGGGCTGGGATTTTTTTAGCAAAATTCACTGGGGTTGGGAGGGCGGGAGGTGAAATCCGAGGGGAGGGACTTCCAGATGCATGCCCTCACTTCTGGTTACACTGAGCACGTCCTCTCAGGAGAACTGGCCCTCGGGTTCACTTCCTCTGACGCTGGTCAGGGCATGTCTCCCAGAGCTCACCAGGTCATGGGCTTGAAGGAACCCATACCAAATTTCAGTCTCATGTAGAAAGTCTTCCCACAATGAAGCCAGGAAAAGACACAGTTCCAAACTGCGCATCCAAGGTAGTGGGGCTGGTCAGACTTGGGGCCTGAGACCTGCACAGAATTAGCCCCAAGCTTCAGATGCACCTCGGGAACGGAATGTCCCTCCATTTAATCCTAAACTTCGTGCTATTCGCCCTTCTCCAACTGTAATGTCTACAGAACACCATGTATCTGGATGGAAATGGGGCATTTTGTTCACTACCCAGATAATTACACAAAGCTTCAGCCACTGGTTCATGACTCCTGAAGAACCCTCACGCACACAAGTACACACACACACACACACACACACACACACTCAACCAAAATCCACCACCCTGAAAGGAGCCATTATAAATGTTTCATGTGAAACTTTCAAAACCCATCAGACTCACCAGAGTTTTCAAATTAACTCCCTTATTGCCCAAGGGATCGCTCTGAAAGAGATTTCTCCAGCCTCAAATCTCCTGAAGAAAATTCTGAATTTGAAACAGAATGCAAATAATGCGTTTTGACTCCCTAATCAACAAATGGGATCAACTTGAATTGATTAAGAACCTTTGAAATTAGCTGTCTTTAATTCTCTCCATGGCCTGCTGCTGGTACTCTGAAGATAGGAGGGGAGTGTGTGTTGGAAAGTTTGGTCTCATTTTTTTTCAGAGCTCATATAATGGTCTTTTCTTAAAAAAAGAAAACACGTTTTAAAAATTTTAATGGTGACACAACTCTAAGAAAGCAAGCATTCACCTGGTGCAAATATATGGCTTTTCATGAAGTACGTTTCCAATAGTTGGCTGCATGAAACCTGCACAACTTTACTGAAACAAATAAAAATCATAAAATCTGAAATGAATGTATAAATAATATGCAACTGTCTAGACAGTATAGGTCACTTGCAAAGAGAGCAGGTAGGGAAAAAATTGTCCATCAGTCAGACAGCCATAACTGATTCTGATGCTAAATAATGGTGGAGATATTCAGCATTCTCTCTATGCGAAAGGCTTCGCTGAGCATTCTCCTCTTCCCAAGCCAGTGGCCTTCTGCTTATCTAGTGCTTTATGCAGTCTGGAAAACGCACTTACTATTTAAACATTAAAATTAATGCCCAAAGAACAGCAGTTGAGCAAGGCGGGGGAAGGGGTTGCCACTGACCTGTGTGATTGGCCTTTGGTAAAGCAAAAATAGCCCTTCTAGATCAACAATATGAGATTTCCATACCCACAGAATCTTAAACAGATGTAGTTATGGAAACTTTAGGCTAGCAAAAGACCCAAACACACACACTCAAATTTCATGGAACTTTTTTACTCTCCAGTAATAATGTGTAAGAATAGATTCAGGTCCTTAAATAGTGTACTTTTAAAAAATTTATAATAATCTGTGTACATAGCAAAAAAAAAAAAAAAAGGCTTGAAACTCAACCAAATGCGTTAAATAATGATTGCGGTTTTTAGCACCCTGGAATGTGATAATCTCAGCAGTCACAGAGCAGGGCGATGGCTGCTACCATCACTGCCCTCCCAAACTATGAACACAGGTGAGGTTCATCAGCTTGTGCCTAGGGGTGGGCGTTACCAACCAGCTGGCTTGGCAGCCCCATGGGCCCACACTCTCTTTGCGAGAGGAACCCAAAGTGAGGCTACCATGAATTAGGCCTAATGCCTGCAGGAGGAAAGATCCCTGCTCACCTTGCCAGGGAGAAAGTGGGTGGGCAGAGCCTGTGGTGGTGCCCTGCTCTGAGGGCACAGGTGGTGCCCTGCTCTGAGCTGAGCAACCATACTGGCCAAATGCGTCAAACCCTTAGGGAAGACGATGATAATAAAATAAGAAGAAGAGTACCAGCCGCCATTTATGGAGCGCTTACTACATGTCAGACACTGAGCAATCGTAAAGTCCTGAGTCTGGAGGACTGTCTCATTCCACCCTCACCGCAATCCTAGGGAGCTGCTCTGATTTATTATCCTCATTTGACGTCGGAGAAACTTGAGGCTCAGAGCAAATAACTTGCCTGAAGCCAAACAGGAATAAGTGGCTGAGTGCAAGTTTGATTCCAGGTTCCTTTTTTTTTTGCGATACGCGGGCCTCTCACCGCTGTGGTCTCTCCCGCCGCGGAGCACAGGCTCCGGACGCGCAGGCTCAGCGGCCATGGCTCATGGGCCCAGCCGCTCCGCGGCATGTGGGATCTTCCCGGACCGGGGCACGAACCCGTGTCCCCTGCATCGGCAGGCGGACTCTCAACCACTGCGCCACCACGGAAGCCCTCCAGGTTCCTTTAAAGCGAAGCTCACCTCTTTCCCCGCGTGACCTTTTGCCTCTCCGGCTGCCCCCCCTCGGGGCCGACTTTGCCAGGAGATGCTGCGGGCACCGCGCCCCTGGGGCCCATAGCACAAGAACGTCCGCTTCTTGCAAGAAGCAAGATGCATACTTGCACTATGTTGGCATAAAGGCAAATATTTCTCTTCTACGCAAGCAGTCGTAAAATCTCATTTTCTTTTCTTTTTTTTAATTAAAAAGGGGCCACGAACCGCAATGTTGGCGCTAGAGCAGAAGAGACTCCCCCGGCCTTCCGCTTCGCATACCTGGCCAAGCTGAAGAGAAGGGCGGTGGCCGCTCCGGAGGGATTCTGGTCCCGAAGCCGCGGAAGGGAGGGCGACGCTGTGTCTGCGAAGCCCGGCAAGTGGGCGCGGTTGGGCTCCGGTGCCCTCGCTCCGCTCTGGGACTCCTCCGAGGCCTGCAGGGACACGGCGGCCTGCTGCGCCCTGGCCTGGAGCGATCTCTCGAAGCGTCGGGGACCCTCCTTCCGCTGGCGGCCGCCTCACGCAACGCGACTCGGAAGCGTCCTTGCAGCAGCCGCTCTGACTTCCGGGTCGCGGCCACCGGTGCCCCGTGAGCCCGGGCCTCTGCTCGCTGGTGTATGAGACGCCCTTCGACGCCCAGGTCAGCCCCCACCAGGCCCGCTGCCGCTACCTGCAGCCCTGCTGGGCCGACTTCCTGGACCGGATCGCAGATGTGGGCTTCGTGGGCCGCTGGTGGCTGCCGGGGTACCAGATGCGCGACTGCGACCTCAAGGCCCACGAGTTCCTGCACCTGCCGGCACATGTGCACGCAGTCGGGCCCCACCAGCTGTACCCGGAGGCCAACGAGCGGCTCTTCGATGAGGAGAAGCCCAAGCCCGTGGTGCTCACCGCCTATCACGTGGTCCAGGCACTGTGGGAGGAGCAGGTCTTAAAGCAGGAGAAGAAGGACCAGGTCGCCCTGAGCCAGGCCGACCCGCTGGTGCCATCGGAGGTCGCGAGATGAAACCCAGTCCGGCCTGGGTCCGGACCGGGCTCTAAACCCCGGCAGACGGCTGGCCTGGGACTGTGCAGTTGGTGTGTTCAAGCCTCAGATGCAGAGTGATAGAAATAAATTACGTGTAGTGTTCTCTCCCTGGGATTTCACAAAATTGCGGGCCTCTGTCTGACCTGTTCCTTGTGAGGTGAAGCTAATTCATAGAGCCTTCTTGGTCTGGGGGTTGGGGAGAGCAGAGCGACATACCATGTCATGTTTATCACTGCCAGAGTCGGTAAGGAGCCTCCGACAGAAATAAGCCTTTTTCACTGGGCTTCACGGTTCCCCTGACTGAGGTATCACAGTTGTTAGGTGACTCCCAGACTCTCCTAAGAAACTTCAACTTTTCATTTTAGATTTTGAACTGAGGGCTTTCCTGGTGGCGCAGTGGTTGAGAGTCCGCCTGCCGAAGCAGGGGACGCGGGTTCGTGCCCCAGTCCAGGAGGATCCCACATGCTGCGGAGCGGCTGGCCCGTGAGCCATGGCTGCTGAGCCTGCGCGTCTGGAGCCTGTGCTCCGCAACGGGAGAGGCCACAACAGTGAGAGGCCCGCGTACCGCAAAAAAAAAAAAAAAGAATCCGCCTGCTAATGCAGGGGGCACGGGTTTGATCCCTGGTCTGGGAAGATCCCACATGCCGCGGAGCAACTAAGTCTGTGCGCCACAACTACTGAGCTTGTGCTCTAGAGCCCTCGAGCCACAACTACTGAGCCCGCGTGCCTAGAACCTGTGCTCCTCAACAAGAGAAGCCACCGCAATGAGAAGCCTGTGCACCGCAAAGAAGAGTAGCCCCCGCTCGCCTCAACTAGAGAAAGCCGCACACAGCAACGAAGACCAAACACAGCCAAAAATAAAAACAAATAAATACATTTAAAAAAAACCACCAACAACAAAAGAACTGCCAGCGGACATTCTGGAACACCGATCTCAGTCATCTACCTTTTGGTTTTAAATTTGTCAGATGCCCTTGCTCAGCCCTTCTCACTAGGAGCAGTGGCGGCTGGCCCTGGTCACCTGAGGCCTCCCTCTGCCATCTCTCTCTTCCAGCAGGTCTCTACCAGGTCGGTCCTGAGACCAGGACCATTTCATCCTCCCATCCCTTCCTCCTGGGCTGCCAGTGTTATTTATTTTCAATGCCTTTGATACATTTCCCTCTTGTTTTGACCAAGCAAACAGCACACATCTGCTGCCACCAGGAGGTGTCAATAGTTCATACTGCTCAATTTGTACGCCCCAAATCCACTGTAGGGATGATTTTTGCCATGCCTGTATCTCAAGTTTCAATTTCAAAGTATTATGCTGCGTTCTTGGCATTAAAAATTCATAGGTTGAATTAAAGATTTATTTTTAAGGGGGGTACCTTATTATAAGGCAAATCACGTTCTTTTCATTTTAGACATATTGGCTATTACGATTTCATCTTTTTTGCTAAAAGCTCAATTACATCAATATCACTCGAGACCCTCCAAACACTGAGCTGAAAGCCAGGCTTCTCAGCAGCCAAGTGCCTATTGCCCTGGAAGGATTAACTTTTCTAAGAACGAATCCCATCCGCCTGATGCAGAGTTATCTCCCTAATAAAAAGCTGATCGAGTTACACCTCTGCTTAAAATCTCTGCCAGCTTCCTGTTGCTTACAGAATAACGTTTAAACGCCTTCTTCTGTCTTACAAAGGCTTCCACAGATTGGGCCCAGCCTGCCTTTCACTGTTCCTGCGGCACATTCCACTCTTCTTCACACGGAAGGAGACCAGGACATGCCAAAATGTCCTGGTCTCCCTCACCCTTCAACCTTCAACCAAGACCTCGGTTCAATGTGCTTCTATAATTCAGTTTACCTGGCCATATGGTAAAATATCTATTACGTCCATCCCTCCCCCCAGACTGATTTCCCAAAGATAGGAACTGAGCATTATTCCTATCTGTAACCCCAGGTTCAGCACAGGGCCAAGCACACTGCAGAAACATTAGTAGGTGAATGAATAAATGATTGCATTGAATGAATGAATTCAACGGCCCAAGAACTCATACGCAACAGAACATGACAACAAAATCAACAACATCAATGTTTCCAGTCTTACATTTAGTAAGTATAGAGAAAACTAGTATATACAGGGAATCCATTCCCTACCTTTACTAAGTCTTCTAAGACAGGCTGTGACTACAGTAAGTGCTCAGGAAATAATCCAAATGGTCCAAGGCTTTGGTGGAGATCAGAGCTTCCGAGCTGTGTGTGCTGGGTAGAGGGCAGGTGCTTGGGAGAGGGAGAAAAATGTCTCGAAATGGGTGAGAGCCACCTGGGCTGGTGTGAGACAACACAAGAGGCCCTTCTTAGCAAGAAAGGGCCGCAGACTTTCAGTTGTTAAGGATGAAGAAAGTGACAAGGACAGGAACCTCTGGTGAAGGGGTAGGCATGATGGAAAGGGGGATTTCTAGAAAAAGCCAACCATGGCTCTCCTGACTTAAAAGCAATGGGAGGGCTCCCCTGGTGGCGCAGTGGTTGAGAGTCCGCCTGCCGGTGCAGGGGACACGGGTTCGTGCCCCGATCTGGGAAGATCCGACATGCCGCGGATCGGCTGGGCCCATGAGCCATGGCCACTGAGCCTGCGCATCCGGAGCCTGTGCTCCGCGGCGGGAGAGGCCACAACAGTGAGAGGCCCGCGTACCGCAAAAAAAAAAAAAAGCAATGGGAGTGGCTCCTTTGAAGGATGAAAATGCTTTTACTCAGGGACTCAATTCTGAAGAAAGTTTTCAAAGTGCTGTTTTGAACTGTGAGACGAAAGGGCAAGGATAAAATACGTGGAAAGTGGACAGCTATTCCCTAATGCTGCTGGTCCCTTTCTCCCCTTCACTCGCTCCCCAGAGGAGGAGGAGCTACCTGCCTAGTTGGCCTGAGCTTGGCTCGGCTGGTCCTGGCTCCGTCTCAGGGCTGTCTGCCTGGAGGGGGCATCTCCTCTTGCTTCTGCACGCACAGGATGAGTTACCTTGGGCCTGGCATCTCCTTTCTGGAGGCAGGTAGGAAGTCCATTTCTACCGGTCTGAACTCATGAGATTTCTCAGATGGGAGACAGTGACCCTATCTGCCGTTGACCAAGGAAGTGTCTGCTTTACAAAGGGGCCGTCCTAATACCTTGTCTTGGAGGAGGGAGTGAGAAGCAAGATGTGGAAACCCAATTACTGGGCCACGGATTCCAGCCACATGTTCTAATTGAGTGAGGCCAGCAATAAAGACGACATTTTGATCTTCATCTATCTGATGCTTGTAGATATTTCCTGATTAATTCTGAAATTTGAGGGGAAAGGATTTCAGTTCGCCACTTCTGAAAACCCAGCACGCTGCTTATGTTCTTTTAGCTCTGAATTAAGTGATGGGCCCCTGGACCGCTCTCTGCAGGAACCCAGGGAAAGAGCTCTTTCTTCAGCTGACACTTCTGATTTAAGGCGTCTGCCTCATTTGATCTCATTTGGGGTCTCCATTTACAGTTCCAGGGGAGACCCCTGAGTTTCACAATAGCTGGAGGTGTCAGCCAGACCGAGGGGTGACAACAACCACCTAACCAGAAGGAAACACACAACCTTTGTGAGCTATAAGCTGAACCGAATCCAATTGCTCATCATACTCAACCTGAAATACCTCGGAGACATTGTAGGTTTGGTTCCAGGCCACAGCAATAAATCAAATATCGCAATAAAGTGAGTCACACGAACGTTTTGGTTTCCTAGGGCCTGTAAAAGTTATGTTTACGCTATACTGCAGTCTATTAAGTGCTCAATAGTGTTCTGTACAAAAACAATGTAGATACCTTAATTAAAAAACATTATCGTGGGCTTCTCTGGTGGCGCAGTGGTTGAGAGTCCACCTGCCGATGCAGGGGACGCGGGTTCGTGCCCCGGTCCGGGAGGATCCCACATACCGCAGAGCAGCTGGGCCTGTGAGCCATGGCCACTGAGCCCGTGCGTCCGGAGCCTGTGCTCCGCAACGGGAGAGGCCACAAAAAAACAAAAACAAAAAAACCCCACTATAGATAAAAAAAACGCTCACCATCATCTGAGCCTTTAGAGAGTTGTAATCTTTTTGCAATAGTAACATCAAACATCACTGATCACTGATCACCGTAACAAATATGATAATGAAAAAGTGAAATATTGTGAGAATTACCAAATGTGACACAGAGACCCAAAGTGAGCAAATGCTATTGGAAAAATGGCGCCCATAGACTTGCCTGATAGGGGTTGCCACGAACCATCAATTTGTAAAAAACACAACATCTGCAAAGGTCAATAAAGCGAAGTGCAATAAAACAAGTTATGTCTGCAGAGAGATACTGAAGGATCATTCAAACAGAACTGAACTAGATACTTTCTTAAAAAAATAAAAGACCTCACCTACTGCATCAAAAGAAAATCAAAGCTTCAAAATACTTTCTGAATCGAACTATTTCATTCTCTTCAAGTATCAAATACCTATCAGGTAATATTTTTTTCCCAGCATAGAAAAATATTCAGCAAATTCAACCATGTTTATTGCTTCCCTCTCATCCTTTAAATTTCTCTAAATTAACTTACCTTCCCTTTTGGTTACCACCTTTCAATTCTGTTTCAACTTTAACAGTATATATGCATGAATGATCAATAAAAGTAGTCAAAAGATTTTATCTGTGTTGGTATAATATTTCATGTTTTTTCAAAGAAGAAATGTTGAAATTCATGGCTGAAGCACATGTGATGATGGAATTTCCTCTTCTTAAGACACTTTAAAGAATTTTTGAAGGATGATCTTTTAATAGATTGCAAGTAGATAAAACCTGTCCCATTGCTCTCCAGGTAGTTGGCCTCTGGGGCTTCTAGTCCTGACTTGTACACTGCTCAGTAGAGTACTATTTATATAAGAGGGTTGGAGAGTTGTATGCCTGTTCGGTTATTTGTTCATTAGCTGATTCATTCATTCATTCATTCAACAAATATTCAGTGAGCCCCTCTGTGATAGGCCCATAGTGGGTCGAGGAAATTAATAGTAAATAAATCATAGCCATCCTTTGAATTCACAGATTAGTAGAGAAAACAGAAACCTCAGTGGATAAATCATCATAGAATAAGGACTACAGAGAGGTAACAAGGAATTCTGAGAACTTTTTATGTTTCTGATTAATGGTAGTGTTCATTTCTTTTATCCATAGTTGAAACATCTATTTCCAGAGAATTCTAGTTCAAGGAAGTAAGCTTCTCAACTCTATTCAACTGCATTCTGTCATGCAGGAGGTACGTCTTAACCTCCCAAGGACTTCTGAACTGTGTCAGCTACATAACTGTCGGTAGGATGGGCTATGGTTAGAAATGACATGAATAATAGGCATAGCCAACTGCTCTGCACTTACTTTGGGCCAGGCACTTTTCAAAGCACTTTAACTCATTGCACCCTTAAAACCACCCTGTGAGGTAGATCCTATTGTAATCCCTGTTCAAAAATGATGAATCTGAGACACAGAGAAGGTGAATAACGCCTCCGAGCACACATAAAGGGTTAAGCATATACTTTTATTTACTCAGTGAAATATAAACTTGAGAGGGTCTCTGAATTAACTCCCTGCCATTGGTTCCTTCTCTTTCATAAAAATAATGTGCAAAATTTAAAAGCAAACAAACAAAAAGTCAAAATAATCATGCTTCCTGAGTTTCAGGGTTCTAAGTTAATAGAAATGTTCTGTTTTCTCAAAAATTGAACTTTTTATCTTCTATGAATACTCTCATTTAGGCCTAAAATATACAGCCTGTATGATTTTTAAAAAGCAGCAACTTGAAATCTAATAGATAAAAATTTATATTTATAAAAAACATATAAATTATATAAAAGTAATAATCTAATCTTTCTTGCAATGAGACAAACTAAATTTGAAAAAAAATCAGTGAAGTTCAGGGCCCTAAATTCATTTAAGAAATATGCACATAAAATAACTGCAAAATCACAGGTTATTCAAGAAAAACCAAAAGAACAAGGCCTTCCCTTGCTTGTCAAAGATACAAGAAGAAAGATTTATTGAATGCTAGTGAAATAAAGATTTGAGCATTCATTCTGCCTGAGGGACTGTATCTTAGTTTTCATGCCTAAAATCCTCACAACCGAGACAATCCTTTGATTAAAACATTGTCTGTAGGAAGCCCCTGCACTCTATGGGTTACCTAAGAGGAGAGGAAGCTCATTATAACATATTAGCATCTTGTGATAAATTATAACAGCTTAATTTGTCAAAGTAGCCAACTACAACCTTGGAAAGCATTCAGCAGAGATAATAAAAGAATAGGACTAAGGAAATGTGAAATTTAATTAATGATGAATCATTATGGCTTTTCATGGATTTTTGACCATACTATTTCTTACTGATTTGTGAGAGCTCTTTATATATGTTAGTGAAAATCTGCTGTTTTTTTCCCCTTAGCATTCCTTCTCCCTTATTCTGATAACAGAATCTCTCTGTATTATGAAAAATTCATCCCAAGTAGTGTGTTTTGCACTGACCTACCCCTTTCCCTGCCACAAGGGTAGCACATGATCCATGCCTGGGCAGAATCATCAGTGGGTAACACACTAGAAGCCCAGAACAAAAGAGAAACAGGAGCAAAAGAGAAAGAAACCTTCCTTCAGCTACAGGGGTTATTCAGTGATGGACCTGTGACCCAAACTGGGTTAGAATCCTTCCAAAAGCTTCTGTGCTGGAGCGATCAGAGAAGCAGCACTCTTGCCTGGAGAAGTGTTAGGTTGGTAGGATAGGAGAGACCGGGCTACAGGCAACCAACATGGCTTCCTTATGATGGAAGCTTCAGGCCTCTCCATCCCTGGGCTCTCCAGTTACAGAAACTAGCAAATCCCCGTGCATGTTTCAGCAAGTTTGAGCAGGACTCTTCAGTTGAAAGCAACCATAAAAAAGCACATATTGAAGGTATTAACGTTTGGTCTGTCACATAAGCAGTAAGTGTTTTCTCCAATTGTTTGTTTTTTAATTTTGTTTAAGGAGGTTTCTGTCATATGGAAGTTTTTTGTTTTTAAGGAGTCAATCCTTTTCCTCTTTAGTGTCTGGCTTTGATGATATACTTCAAACATCCTCCTTAAACTCCTTCTCTAACCAAAATTAACAAATGTAATAGTTATCTATTGTTTTCCTTGTACTTTTCTGGTTTTGTCTTTACATTTAACCTTTAATCCATCGTGAATTTGTGGTATGGTAAGGTGTGTAATAGGTAGTCATTTTTATTTGCACATAAACATCAGTTGTCCTAACGTTATTTGGTAAACAATCCAATCTTTTTCTCGTTATTGCAACGCTGCCTTTACTTTGTCCCAATCCATACTCATGCTTTGGTTTTTGTCTTGGCTCTCTATTATCTTCCATCAAGGTACCCCTCTTCCTGTACTAGTTCTGCACCAATGTTAATTAGTGGATTCTTGGGGAACTCCCTGGTGGTTCAGTGGTTAGGGCTCTGCGCTTCCACTGCAGGGGACACGGGTTTGATCCCTGGTCGGGGAACTAATATCCTGCATGCCACACAGCGCGGCCAAAAAAACAGGATTCTTATACCTGGCAGAAGAAAGTTCACTCTTCTTGCTATTCTTACACATTTAATTCCATATTAGTTTTGAATCATTTTTTTTAAATATCATAAAAACCTTGCTGCGGTTTGCTTGGGACTGTACATGTGCATGAATTGAGAAAAGCAGTATCTTTATTATTTTGAGTCCATCCATGCAAAGATGAGAGGCACTCTTGAATTATTAAAGTGATTTTCATGTCCATCAGTAGAGTTTAATAACTTTGCTTATATTGGTCTTGGGCATTTCCTATTTTTGTTAATTTTAAAAATGGTATTGTTTTAACCATTATATTTTAAAAATAGTGTTTAATATTATGTAGGAAAGCTATTGGCTTTACCATTAGGATGGTAAACCCTCTTGGTTCCAACAATTCTCATTATTTCTTGGGTTTTTCAGGTGGACAATTCCAATAACTGTAAAT
Source organism: Tursiops truncatus (assembly GCF_011762595.2). NCBI lineage: Eukaryota > Metazoa > Chordata > Mammalia > Artiodactyla > Delphinidae > Tursiops > Tursiops truncatus. Next base: position 29,507,707 of record NC_047052.1, on the reverse strand, counting down.
AACAATATTTGGGGCCACCTCCTTTCTAATACAGAAACCTTATTTTTTTTATTTTCACTAATTATTTTGGTGAACACTTGCAGAATCTTGTTAAAACATTTCACCCATAACGGGACATGATGGTCTTGTTTCCAACTGTAATGATAGATTCTAGAGGGTTTCAATACTAAGATATTGATTTACTGGTTTGAGATTTATATATATGATAAAATTGTCATACCTAGGTTAAAGAAGTATTCTATTCCAATTTAACTAAGTCTTTTTTCTTTTTTGCCTTTAATTTGTTTATCATTGAGGCAAAAATCTACATGTAAATGCACAGATCTTACTTTTTATAGTTTGATAAGTTTTGAAAAATTTGCATACAGCCATTTCTATTAGCCATTTCTAACTCACACTTCTAAAGAAATACAGAACATTTCCATCCTCCCAGAAAGTTCCTTCCTATTTTCCTTTTGATCGCCATCCACACCCTGATTTCAAGGCAACCAGCGCTCAAATTTCTGTCACTATAGTTTTTTTCATTGAGATATAATTCATATACTATAAAATTAATCCTTTTAAAGTATACAGTTCAATGATATATTCACAAAGTTGTACTATCATTACCACTATCTAATTTTAGAATATTTTCATCACCCCCAAAAGACACTACATACCTATCAGCAGTCACTCCCCACTGCCCCTTCCTGCCAGCCCCTGGCAACTACTGAACTACTTTCTGTCTGTATGGATTTGCCAGTTCTAGTGCTTTCATATAAATGGAGTCATACAACACATGGCGTTTTGTGTCTGGCTTTCAGTTACCGTAACGTTTTTAAGGTTTGCCTGCATTGTGGCATGTATCAGTACTTTCTTTTTATTGCTAAGTAATATTTTATTGTATGGATATACCACAGTTTGTTTACCCACTCATCAATTGGTGGGTATTTGGGTGGTTCCCACTTTTTTTCTACTATGAATAATTCTGCTGTGAGCACTCGTGTACGAGATTTTTTTGTAAACCTATGTTTTCAATTCTCCTATGTATCTTGGAATATAGGTTAGTTTTGCCTGTTATAAAACTTGATACAAGTGGAATCGTGGTTCTCGTGTCTGACTTCTTTTTGCCCAGCATAATGTTTTTGAGATTCATTCATGTAGGTTGTTTCTTTTTGTGCTGTGTAGTATTTTATTCTATGAATATACCACAGTTTGTTGATCCAGTCTCCCAAGGATGGACTTTTGATCTGTTTTCAGTTTGGGGCTATTATGAATAAAGCTGTTATGAACACTCTTATACATATCTTTTTATGAACTTATGTTTCAGTTTCTTTAAGTATGTAGCTAGGCGTTGAATTACTAGATCATAGAGTAAATGTATGTTTAGCTTATAAAAAATTTCAGTGTCTTCCAAGTAGTTATACCATTTTAAATTCCTACCAGAGATAGATTCAAATTCTGATCACTCCACATTCTCATTAACATTTGGTATGGTCAGCATTTTAAAATTTTATCTATTTTGTGGGTGTGAAGTAGTATACCATTATGGTTTTAATTAATATTTTTCTGATGACTAATGAATTTTTGGTGTGCTTTTTAATTACTGGTATCTGTTCTATTGTAATTGCCTGTTCAGGTCTTTTGCAAATTTAAGAAATTGTGTTGTCCTTTTAGTAATGAGTTATAAAAGATTCAAGTCCTCGATACTAGATACAAGTTCTTTGCCACATATATTTTCTGTGAATATTTTCTCCCAGTCTGTAGCTTGTCTATTCCTGTACTTAATGATACGATTTGATAAGCAGAAATTTTTAATTTTGATGAAATCTGATTTTTGTAAATATTATGGTTATTTCTACCAGTGTTCTTTCTAGGAAGTCTTTATTTACTTCACGGTCATAAAAATTTTCTCCTATGTTTTCTTCTAGGAACTTTATAGTTTTGGTTCTTACAATTAGGTCTATTACCCATCCCAAATGAACTTTTTTATACGGACTGAAGTAAGGGTCAAGGTTCATTTTTTTTCCATCTGGGTATTCAGTTCCTCCAGCATCACTTGTTGAAGGTTTTTCTTTATTGAATTCTTTCAATGCCATTGTCAAAAATCAATTTATTGTGATAATACAGGCTTATTTCTGGAATCTCTATTGTGTCTCATTGACCAGACTATTCTTACACTATTCTTACACTAATAACATACTATATTGATTTTTCTAAATTAAATATAGTTGATGTACAATGTTTTGTTAGATTCAGGTATACTACGTAATGATTTGACATTTGCTTATATTATGAAATGATCATGATCAGTCCCATAGAAAGTTACCACAATATTATTGACCATATTTCTAATAATGTATACTACATCCCTGTGGCTTATTACATAAACGGAATTTTACACCTCTTAATCCTCTTTATCTATTTCATTCACTCCTCCTACCCTCCCTCCCTTATGGCAACCACCCATTTGTTTTCTGTATCTATGAGTCTGTTTTCATTTTGTTTTGTTCCTTGATTTTGTTTTTTAGAATGCCATACGTAAGTGAGATCATGCGGTATTTGTCTCTCTCTGTCTGACTTACTTCACTTAGCATAATACCCTCTAGATCCATCCATGTTGTTGCAAATGACAAGATTTCATTTTTTATGAACAATAAACATATATACTACATCTTCTTTATTCGTTCATCTACTGACAGACAATTAAGTTGCTTTTGTATCTCGGCTATAATGCTGCAATGAACACTGGAGTGCGTATATCTTTTTGAATTAATGTTTTTCTTTTCTTCTGGTAAACACCCAGAACTGAAACTGCTGGATCATATGGCAGCTCTATTTTTAACTTTTTGAGGCACCTCCATAATGTTTTCCAAAGCGGCTGCACCAATGAACGGTCCAAACAACAGTGTGCAGGGATTCCCTTTTTCCCACATTCTCTCCAACACATGTTATTTGTTGTCTTTTTGATAATAACCACTCTGAAAGGTTTGAGGTGGTATCTCGTGGTTTTGATTTGCCTTTCCCTGATGATTAGTGATGCTGAGCACCATTTCATGTACCTGTTGGCCATCTGTATGCCTTCTTTGGAAAAAATGTCTATTCAGGTGCTCTTTCCTATTTTGTAATCCAGTTGTTTTTTTTTTTTAATGTTGAGTTGTATGAATGCTTTGTATATTTTGGATATTAACCCCTTATTAGATATATTGTTTGCAAATATCTACTCTCATTTGGTAGGCTGCCTTTTTGTTTTGTTGATAGTTTCCTTCACTGTGCAATGCTTTTTAGTTTGATATAGCCCCATTTGCTTATTTTTGCTTTTGCTTCCCTTGCCTGAGAAGACATAGGCAAAAAGTATATATGTATTGCTAAGACTGATTCTAAGAGTGTACTGTCTATGTTTTCTTCTAGGAGTTTTATGGTTTCAGGTCTTATATTAAAGTCTTTAAGCATTTTGAGGTGTCTTTGTCTTTGTTTTTTGGTTTTTTGGTATATGGTGTGATAAGGTAGACCAGTTTGATTTTTTTTGCATGTAGCTGGCCAGGTTTCCCAATTGAAGAGGCTGTCTTTTCTCCATTGTATATTCTTGCCTCCTTTGTTGTAAATTAATCAGCCATATAAATGTGGGTTCATTTCTGGGTTCTCTGTTTCATTGATCTATATGTCTGATTTTGTGCCAGTACCATACTGTTTTGATTACTGTACCTTTGTAGCATAAGGAATAAGGAAGTGTGATGCCTCCAGCTTTGTTCTTTGTTCTTCTTTCTCAAGATTGTTTTGGCTACTCAGGGTCTTTTCTGTTTCCATACAAATTTTAGAATTATTTATTCTAGTTCTGTGAAAAATTCCATTGGTATTTTGATAGGGATTGCATTGAATCTGTACATTGCCTTGGGTAGTATGGTCATTTTAACAACATTAATTCTTTCAGTCCATAAGCACATAATATCTTTCCAATTGCTTATATTGTCTTCAATTTCTTTCATCAATGTCATAACTTCTGAGTTACCTCCTTGGTTAGATTTATTCCTAAGTATTTTATTCTCTTTGATGCAACTGTGAATGTTTTCTTAATTTCTCTTTCTGATAGTTTTTTCTTAGTATATGGAAATGCAACAGATTTCTGTATATTAATTTTGTATCCTGAACATTTACTGAGTTTATTTATTAGTTCTAATAGTTTTTTGGTGGTGTCTTTAGGATTTTCCATATAGGTGACCTTTGAACAATATGAGTTTGAGCTGCACAAATCCACTGATATGTATATTTTTTCAATAAATGTACAAAAATATACGTGCAAGAGTTGTATTGAAGTGGATAGCGTATTCTTACACAGGCATAGGTGAGTGACATTCCATATAGAATTAATAATGTGCTAGTTTTCTTACTGTTTTATATCTTCGTTTTCAAAGGATTACCTTACTGTACAGTGTGCTTCTCTCTCTCTCATAATTGGAGAAACTGCATATCAGACTCTCATCACAGGTAAGTGGTTTTCTAAATAATGTAACAGTGTTTCCAGTACTGTATTATGAATATGACTGTAATATTGTGTGTCATAAAGAAAATTTATAACAATTCATTCATTAGCCTATACGCTAGGCTACCATGAAGCAATTGTATCAGTTACACTAGGCTAACATAAAGCAATCATATTGCTGCTTCTTTGTTATCAATGCATGAATCGTTATACTTGTAAAGAAATATGAATTTCTTTTTCACATTATCTTTTCATTTTTGCTGTCTGCTATTAGTAATATGTATAATATCTACTGTGCTTTGTATCATATAAGCCAATATTGATGTAGGTGCTGACAGATAGACAATTCATCTTGTAAATGGATGACATAAACTTAACAGTATTGAAAATATATAGTACAATACTGTAAATGTATTTTCTCTTCGTTAATTTTCTTAATAACATTTTCTTTTCTCTGGCTCACTTAATTGTAAGAATACAGTATATAGTACATATAACATACAAAATATGTGTTAATTGACTGTGTTATTAGTAAGGCTTCCAGTCATAAGTAGGCTATTGATAGTTACGTTTTTGGAGAGTCAAAAGTCATACACAGATTTTCAGCCATGCAGGGGGTCGGCTCCCCTAGCCCTTGTGTTGTTCAAGGGTCAACTATGTATAGTATCATGTCATCTGCCAATGGTGGTAATTTTACAGCCTTCTATCCAATTTGGATTCCTTTGATTTCTTGTCTGATTGCTGTGGCAATCCACATTTGCTCTGATACCTCACTTTTGCAGCATATGAAGTTCTGACTTTTCACCAAGGCAAAAACTACCTGTACTATTTTTCTTTTTGACCCTACTCTTCCCTAACCCCTGGATTCATGTGTTCCTAAGTCTACCCAGGCCTCAGCACAACAAACTTCTTAGGTCTACTTGGAATTTTAGTTAAACACCTATTTTATCCTGTATTTCTTGAGATTATATACAGAGAAAAGAAAAGGAAAGTGATATTTAGTGAGTAGAGTGACAGCAAAATTATTAAAACAGATGATTTGATTTTTAATTTCAAGTTTAACATACACACATATAATCATTGGTCAAAAAACTGAAACAGGTGATGTAATAATGACAGGGTATAGAAAAAGGTACAACGATGATTTTTTTAATGTAAGTATGGTAAAGTTAATGCTACAGAGTCTGGCGAAAGCCCTCCTACAGTCTTACCACCTCAGTGTAAAGTCTTCTGAAATCAGCTTTCTTACCTTTGTCTCATTTCATTTTTTCTTCCCTTCTCAGAAATATTAAATTTTTGGTCAGTTTGCCCAAGATGGCCTCTTAGCTTTGTGATAAATATTGTCAACTCATGTGACACTTAATTGCATTGTTACAAATTTTGTAATATCTACATACTCTCTGATCTTATCTGTAATGGGGTTCTTCGTAGACCTAAGTTTTAAATGTTCAAAGTTGGAAACCCATCATTGAGAGTCACAAATGTTGCTGAACTCTAGGGTAGGATTTGGAATTGGTGTTGGAAAAGAACTTTCCTTTTTTTCAGGGAGGTCCAATTTAAAGGTGTTTTAGTCAACAGCGTTTATAGGACATATACCTACCCATTGTTCTTGTCTAAAGTCCTGAATTCACAGAGTAACCAAAATTCAGACACTTCACCTCAAGGGGCTGAGTGCTCTTCTTGGTAACATCTGTGGTGTGTTTGAACAGAACTGTGCTGCTTAGGGGTTATAAACCTCTTTTCTCATGATGCGCCAGAGATGTGTCTGTGTTCTAAACTAAACATTTCTCACAAGAGATTCCAAATTATGGGGATGACCCAACCTCCCATTCATCTATCAGGCCAAGAGATTGTGACAAGAAACTGCATGGGTTTGATACAGAACAACCCATGTTAGACTCTTGGGGTCCCATACATGATGTCATTTAAGACCAAATGACTTTGAATCTGGGAACAGTCTTGTGGACTTCTGGGTTTGTCTTGTCCAGGCCATGAGGATTTAATGACATGCTAATGGAGGAGCACAGGTCTTTCCCAGCAAGGTAAGAGGTCTTCCTGTTAGTAATGAGGCTGGGCAGGGAAGGAGGCTGGTCTTAAACTAGAGGAAAGAGGTCTTCCTCTCTCTGAGGCCAAGAAAAGTTGGGTCTGGGATCTAAGGAAAAAGCATCCTTGGAGGTGACAGGGATGGGAAGAACCAGCTTAGCCAAGTGGAGCTAGACCAATAGCCAAGAGGAAGCCCTAAGTGAGGTAAGTCAGGGCTGTGGGTTCAAGATGAGACATCTGTAGGGTGAACAACTTGTCCAGGTTTGCCCATGACTGACAGTTTTCAAACTAAAATTTCCCAAGAACTCCTTTAGTTCTGGGCAAATTAGGATGCTTGGTCGACCTAGGTATTCGTCGAGGGTTCCCCTTCATGTTGTACTACCGATGCCCCCAAGATTTCAGTAAAAACTGGTTGGAAGTCCCAGCTCTCTCCTAGCTGTGCTCTGGGGAATAAAGAGAGGGGCACGCACCAACGTGTGAAGAGAGAGCTGTGACCACCTGCCCCAAAAATGACACCCCAAATGCGGTGAGAAGCAGTCTGCTGAGACGTTGAGTATTAACCAGGACTGGTTAGAGGAACACATAAATGGTCTTCACAGGTCCCAAGAGAAAGATGGGAAGATGATAGTGATAGGACAAAGGCTGGACTTCCTGTGGGTGCGTAAACTATAATTTGAGCATTGAAAAGAAGTATTGACCTTGAAGCTGGTAAACTTGGGGACATCTGGGTTACATATATTTTTAGACATCTTCCTATATTGTATGGAAAAATACATGCCAACCTCAGAACTGATTTTCCATTCATTTCTTTGGTACCAAATATATGTGACATTTTTCGTTCCTAATGCCAGGTGTTCCAATGTAGAATTACCTATACATTAAGCTCTTCTTCAGTGGAAAGAATTAGACAATAGTCTTAAGACCTGCCTCTACCACTTGCTAGCTTTAGGACCTTAGGAAAACTTCTTAAGTCTCTGAAATGTCACTTTCCAGTCTTTCAGATTTACTCAGGAGAATTAAACGTGATAATTTCTACCAAGCAGGGCCACCACATTATGGAATCCGTGGGCCCTTGCCACATTGCCTTTGGGGGCCCCTTCTTCCATAAAGAAAGGATTAAAAGACAAATATAATCCAGGTGCGATTCATTGTTATATTCATTATTATTATAATAAATTTTAACTTTATTATATGAATTGATAATGGATTATTATTATATCATTGTTTTCTTCTGACTTTAAAAGAAACCAAAACATTCCTGTGGCCCCTAGGCACTGTGCCCTACTGTGGCTTGTGAGTCAGCCCTGATGTCAAGTGCCTGCTATGGGATAAGCACGTAGTAGGTGCTCCACAATTTTTATTCCCTTTCTCTTCCATTGCACGTCAAAAGAAAAAAAATTTCGAAAACTTCAAGTGGCAAATTAAAATTCAAGAAATAAAGTCAAAAGAAAATGTTCCCCAAGCCAGTGGATATCTATAACAGCAGGTTTCACTTATAGTGAATATCACTTTACTGCTTTTAACAAACTTCAAAGAAAATGTTGTAAGGCCATTCATTCTACATGTCTGTTTCACATCAGTCACAATTATATCCCAGCTTCACTTCTCTCCCCTTGTTATACCTCATAAATTGTATAACTAGAATGTATGTGTAGTGTATGGATTACATTAGGAATTGTCAGAAGTAGCCTGATAGTAAGCATTTGCAATCACCCCCCTTCTGGCATCTCTGAACCCCTCTGAAGGTATGTGAATACGCTGCACCCCCAGTAACGGGGGACAAAAACACAGATCAGGGAAGGGACCCTACGTGCTTAATAGCTCCTCCAGAGAACTGAAATTGTCACTGTGATGTTTAAACAATAGCGCTACGGTTCTACGACAAATACGTTGCTTACCTGTTGAACGGTCATACAAAAATACAAACAAAAATCAAATTTCCACTGAGAGTGAAACCTTGTTTGTGGTAAGTAGGGACAATGTAGGTTTCCAGAGCAGGTTAGTTGAGCCCCAGAGATGTCCTTCTGGCAGTGAGAAGTGAGATGCTGTTATCCTATAAGAAACGCTGTCTGCCAAATGTCTCTCAATGCAGGAAACTTCTCTGGGCTTCTAGTTTGGTTGTCCTCTGCTCTTTTCATTTATGGCGAAGACCCCTGGGTGTCAGCCGCCATCCTTCGCATAAGGAAACAACTACAGAGATGAAATGGCAAACTGGGGCCTCTCTGGCAACCATTTGGACAGCAGCAGAGAAATTCACCTTCTCCCCAACTTCCCCACCCCCAACCACGGGTCCTTTCTCTTCACATTGTAAAGAACCAAGGAAGTGACTCATCCGTGGCCAGCAACTTTTTCTGTTTGAAAGTTGCAGTAAAGAAAAAAAGTTCTATGGGCAAAGAATACAGATTCCTTGTTCTAAATGAAAGCGCTTTAATAGATTTATATTTATCATTCCTGTTGCATTTATAAGATCATTGAAATTCAAGACTGTCTCATTTATCTCACACTGTTAGAGAGAGAGCTGCTTCCCACATGTGCGTTTCCTGATAACCCAAGCTTTCTAGCCTTTGAAGCACCATCACTTGTTAAAGTTGAATCTTTTTTTTTTTTTATAGAAAAATGTCCAAAATGTTACACGTGTCTCCCAGCCTTTTAAAACAGACTTTCCTGAAACATAATTTAGCCTTTGTTGAGGGTCATCCTATGGTGCTATGCTAATGCCTGAGAGGCATGATGGTGAAAGGACTCTGCAATCAGACAGGCTGGGTTCACGTGAAACTGATGCTGCCATAGTGACCAAGAAACCTCGGGCACTTACAAATCTCTCTGAGTGCTGCCACAGAGATGGGAAAAAACCTGCCGCTTCTGAGAGAGGCTGAGAGTGTTAAGTGACCTGCTACACATTCAAAGTGTTCAGCATGATGCTTGGGAGATAGTAAGCATTAAAAAAAAAAAAGTGTAGTGAAAACTAAATGTACGATAAAATAAAGAAAACGAATAAGCAAGATAAAAATGTAATGAAACTGTAATAAACTGAAAAAGCGTTGCTGCGATACAGAGATGGCTTCAAAGGCTTTTTAGTAAGCATCATTAATTCCACCTATCCAAAATGGCCCCAGATCATAATGCTTTTTGAGTTCTTTATCTTCTTATCACAGTTTTCCCTTCTCGTTGGGGTGAGTGCCTACCTCTGGTGACATCGCCTCTAATATTGTGCTCTAAACATCCTGTGAGATGGGAAACCACATAAACAAGTTGGAAAGAAGTGCTTTAAATAAGAGCAAATGAATTCTAAAGTATGGCTTTAGGTAGGTTTTTTTTTGCAGGGGGATGGTGGGAAACTACAACTTTTAATGCATTATATTAATCAGGATGGGCTAGGTTTTGCTGCAGGAACAAAAAAACTCCAAAATCTCAGGGAGTTTAACACATCAAAAGGTTGTTTCTCATTCATTTTATGTGTCCACTTGGGTTGCAGCAGAGCTCTCCTCAACATGGTCATTCAGGGACCCAGGCTGGCAGAGGCTCCATCTCAACATGTGCTTCCCCATATAGGGGAAGGTGAAGTGATGAATTGTTCAGTAGGTCTTACAAATTCTGTAGGAAACGAAATATGTCTTTATGATTACATTTTATTGGCAAACATAAATAGCATGGCCACACTTAACTTCTAGAGGGCAGACAAATGCAATTCTATTGTGGGCTGGCAGCGGGATGGGAGAGAACTGAGTTATCTCATGCATGGTTTTGGGTTTACATATTTTAGGTAATAATAATCCCAGGTCACGTTTACTGAGTGCTTTTACTACGTTCCACGTGCTGAGCTAGGTGATTTCCAGGCAAGAACTATTTTCCCTTTCTACCCATGAAGAAATTAAGACTCAAACTAGTTAGGTTGCCTATTCATAGTCATAAAGATAGTAATCACATGGTTAAACTGATCTGTCTGACACCAAAGCACATGTTTTTAACCAACTTTTTCTCAATCTCAAATATATTCCAGATCACTGAGATTAATCAATAACTTTGAAATAAGTGACTTTTATTATTGTTTAGTCAGTGCAATTTATCCACCAAAGAATGATCAAAACTTGCTTGTTCATTTTCTTTTCTTATTGCCTTTCCATCAGAGGGACTGCTTTCAATTTAACAAATACATTCTTTACAACGTGTTTAGCTGTAGAACACGCCATGAGGGATTTCAGGGCAGGGTATCATAAACACCACAGTTCTTGACCTCTGAGATTCTACAATCTTTTACGTTAAATACTGAATAAAAGAAAGCAATTAAAAGGAAATAGAAAACATAAATGTAAGATAGTTATGTACAAATAAGAGAGAGCTAAACAGAATGTAATTATGTATTATGTGCTACAGACAGTCCTATTTGCTGTTGTCAATATTGGGTGATAGGAAGAAGGGTGTTTAAGGACAGGCAGGATTTGGACAACAGAGATATGAATCCTAAAATAAGCCAAGGATTATAAAAAAATGGGGAGACTGGCCTGATGGAAATAGAAAATATGTGTTGAGAGGTGGAGAGGGAGCTAAGCTGGCTGAAAAATAGAGGCAGGTTATGAGGGACCTTGAATATCAGGGAAAATCCTGAACATATCCCAGAGGCAAAGGGGACAAAAAGGCTTGTTTCTAAATGTTTTAAAAATGTAGACCATTTCAGATAAAGTTGACGTTTCCTTTACCCCCTGCCCCAGCCCCTCCTGGTGGCCATCGCCTCTTCTCTCTCCCAAGAGGAAACTACTATCATGATTTGGTGGACAGCATTCCAGTTCATATTTTTCTTCTACTTGTATGCAAATTATGCATTCCATTTCTGTTCTGTTATGGCTACCCTTATATTCATGTTCACACCTAAAATGAAGTCTAGAATTAATCAATATCACTTACCTCCTTCTAAATAACATGTTTTAACTCTGATCTGCTCCCCCATGTTCCATGGTTTTATACTTACAAATTTATTTTTCCCTTATTTTTAAACACATAGGCATTTTAATTTGTATTATCAAATGTTTGTTTATATTTACCAACATATTTATCCATTTTAAAAATACTTCTTGCATCCCACTTTTTCTTTTCAAGGTAATATTCTTTCTTGCCAAAGTAAATCTTCATGTACATGCCAGAGTACTACTGGTCAAAATAGTCATTTGTGTCTGAAATTGACTTTATTTTACTTTCATTCTGGAAAGACAGTTTTTCTCTCAGCAATTTAAATGCATTATTCCTGTGCATTTGTAACTACATTTATAACACAACAGCCATGTTCTGCCAGCTATTTTTGCTTTGAGAAGTATGCCCTCAGTCTAAATGTCATTCATTTGTAGGTAAATTTGTGTTTCTCTCTGGTAGTTTTTAAGGTTGATACTTTGCAGTTGAACTAGTGTTTAAAAGTAGGTTTGTTTTTAATTATACTGCATGAGGCCAGGTGTCTTCTTTAAAGACTCATGTCTTAGATAATGGAAATTATTGACTACTATCTATTTGCTTCTAACTCCCTTGTTTTTCTGTTTGGAACCCTTAATAGACATAGGTAGGACCTGCTCATTTGATCAACTTTCATATTTTTCATCTCTTTGTGTGTTAAATTCTGGGTGATTTCTTGCAATGTGTCTTCCAATTCACTTAACCTCTCATCGGCCATCTCTACCTTACAGTCCAACTGGTCTATTAAGTTTTTTATTTCAATTACTATATTTTTCATTTTTAGAATTTTTTCCCCAAATCTGCCCTTTTTCAAATAGTTTTATTCTTGGTTTGTGACTACTATTCCTTTCTCCATGTCTTGAAATGTTTTTTGTTTTTACTTACTTTAAAGTCTTTTTTAGATTGTTGTTCTATTATTTCCAGTTCTTGAAGTACAAGTTCTCCCATTTGTTCATCTGCTGGCTCCACTGCATTGTGGTTGGCTTTCTTCTATGATTTCTTTTTTTTCATTTCTCTTTTTTTCTTTCCATAAACTCTTGCTTAAAGAGATGAGATTGAAAGGGGAGGCCACAGAATTTTCATGTGCCCTAAAACATCCTTTTGGAGCATTTTTACCCTTACCAATTCTGGACAAGATTTTAGGATAATTTCTTAGTTTGGGGTTCCCATAGTACATGAGTAATCAGAATTCAGGCCTCATACAACTTGTGGAACAAATTTCCCTTTTTTTTTTTTTTTTTTTTGGTGATTCCTATTACTTTCACAGCCCCAAGAAAATTAGACACTTTCCTGCAATTCCCCTAGGCTAGCAGAAGTTTTCTCTAGTTCCAGATTCAGAGGATACTAGATAATCTCTTCAGGACCCCTGGCTTTATGCAGGTAGCCTGGTTCCTGATTATGGTCTCACGGAGCTCAGACCTACATAATCCTGCTCACAGAGCTTCAAAGCTTCAGCTGCTAAGGTCTCTCTCTCCTCCTGATTCACATGTGAGCATTTTTATTTCACCTCCCTCTTATCACTGTAACTTTGAGTATTCTCTTTGTGCTTGGCACTTGAGGGTTTTTTCCCCCTAGTTTTGAGTTTTAAATTGTATTAAAAATTGAGGAGGGGGTATATTTTCACCAACATTCATATATGTGTGAAGTGGGAGGGTTCCTTTTAGCTTTTTTTTTTTTTTTTTTTGCATTAGGTCAGGTTGGCGCTATTGAACTGCAACCATGGAAATATAATTTCAAATTAAAAATACACAGGATCTGGCACCTGGTTATGTGGAATTGATCTAGTTTGCATCCTTCCTCCCCCAAAAAAGGAGGTATTGAGACAAGGATTTAAGAACAAGTCATTAATATGGGAGGTGAAGGAAACACCAGTAGGGACATGAAGAAGTTAGGGGAGGGAAAGTAGTCAATAAAGGGTGTTATCAATCCAGTTACTATCCCAGGCAAATGGAGTTTCCCCTGGGGAAACTCTGAGAGTTCAGTGATCTACAAGGCATGAGGAAGCTGTGGTATTTATACAAACTACTGCATGTCATTGGTTGAGGGATGCTTCCAAAAGGTAATCCACCAAACTTTCCAGCTTGCCACACGGATAAGTTTATATATTTAGTTATATACTGATGTGCAATGAATTATCCCAACACTTAGTGGCTTAATACAACCATAAATATTTATTACCTCATATTATTTGTGAGGGTCAGAGATTTTGGAATAGCTTAGCTGGTGGGTTCTGGCTTCTGTTTCCTCATGAGGCTGCAGTTAAGAAATCGGAAAGACTTTCATTATCTAAAGGCTGGACTGTGGCTGGAGGATCTGTTTCTAACATGATCCACTCACATGGCTGGCCAGTCAGGGCTGGCTTTTAGCCGGAGGTCTCAATTCCTTTGACCCCTTGAATGTCCTCAGGACAAGGTATAGGGCTTACCGCAAAGTGAGTGATCCGGGAGGGTGAAGCCACAGTGCTTTTATAACCTCCTCTTGAAAGTCACACTATCTCTCCAACCTTCCATTTGAGAGGAGCGAGACAAGTCATGAAACATGGCCCACATTCAAGAGGAGAGGAGGGAGGCATGTCAAAGACTGTGAACATATTTTAAGCCATCACAGTAGGCAAAGACAGCCTCAAGCAAAGAATGCAGGTGCCTGTGGAAGTCAGGCAGGCGGAGGCAGTAAGGGCCAAGGGGAATGGGTGGGCACCAACGTGCCCTCTACAAGAACAAATAAAGATAAGACCCACCCATTTTCCAGGCTTAGGGAAATAGATTTGATTGATGGGGGAGTTGCAAAGTGACATCTTTGCGAAGGACATGGAGACAGAGATGGGTGAAGATTTGGGGTACTTTAAGTGTCAATCTGCTGCAACCACTAAGAAAGGAAAAACAGTACCAATTAGGTTAAGATTCTCCATTGATTATCAGCTGTATCCCAGTTTTGGGGACACAAGTATGAGAGAAAAGTACATCTTAGAATCAGCAAGTACAGAAGTTGCACAAAGAATTTCATATTTTCACATATACAACTGTTGCAAAAGCAAACACCTCTAACTTTTATCTTCCATCTTATATAGAGATCATTAAAAATTAAGCATAGGCAACCGTGTGATATGGAGTTTTCCTTTTTAGTTGGCCATGTCCCCAAACCTGAACAAATCACTAACCCTCTCTGAGCCTCAGTTTTCACATCTGAAATGTAGATAAGGTATTGCTTTGATTCTCCTACAGATCAATTCAAAACTGAATTCAAAATAGCTTCAAAATTAAAATGTTATCAAGATACAAGGTGCTATGAATGGGCAGAAGAAGCTATAAAACTCACAGGCAGCATGAAAGAAAATGATCATTTTCTCCTTGAAAGCTCAAGAAAAACTAATTCCTCATGCTGCTAGTCAAACTGGAATTATTCCTGCATTTTAAAGAAATTTCACTGCTTAAAGGCATCAGGGGAAAAAATGGGAGGTGGTGGGTAGGAAGTTGAGGATGGTCCTATACAAACAGATCCTGCACATAAATAAATTAAAGCCCCAACTGTTCATTTTCTAGCTGGTGCAATAATCCTAGGCCCAGGAGAGCCACATCCCTCATTGGCTGGAGCGAGCAAGCCTGGTTATTGTTCACACATGGCCGTTTCCTAATGCTGTCTGTGCAGCCATAACAGAGAACTTGGGGCTGTCAGCCAGAAAAACCCAGGCTGCCACTTGGGGAGCTTGAAAGCTCCCAGTATAAAGAAGTGACACACACCTGAGCAGGTCTGATATATATTCCTTTCTGCAGAGGGCAGTGGAATACATTCCCGGGCCATTCATCTTGTTGCTAAAATTAGATCCTGCTTAGAAGGAATGATATATTACTGATTACATAATAAAGATAGCTATATTTCTCATGAGAAACAGAAGGGAGAGATATAGTTAGGCACAGGGCAAATATATCCTTGATATGAAAAATGGATTCATTAAGTATTTAATCTTTATACTATTCCTGTGAAATAAATGCACACATATATCACACGTGTGTTAAAGTGACTTGATAATTAATATTGTTACACTTGAGAAAAATCCTGGCCCTCCATCCTGAAGTCATGTCATGAGTTGGAGAACACAGGCCAAGGCATGCCCTCTGCCGAACTCTGAATGGGGCGGCTTGGCTGCGCTCTGAAAGCCAAGGGAATCAGAGGGTGAGTCGTGGGTTTGCATCGAGATTTCATCTTATTTTGGTGAGGCCCAGCGGGAGTCACCAGGGATCTCCTGGAGTAGATGGATCACACATTTCTAAGCGTCACGGAGAGATAGCTGAAAAGAGCCCATGTACTAAAGGGCCTCTGGTAACTGCGTACAGCCTTCATGCTCTCCTCTTTACAAATAAACCTTCTCCCTCCACATCTCATCTCATTCTATTTCCCTCCTCCAAGATCCTTGCCAGAAAGGGCAAACCTCACATTTTTAAAAAACCCGTAGCCGCGGTAGAAGAATTTCCAGACATCCTGGTGATGATATTCCAAATTAAACGTGAGTGCGTTTGGTTGGAGTTTAAACAAACATGCAGATTTGTAGCACCTCAGGTGTCAAAGATCAGTAAAAACAAATCTGAGTGAAATAAAAGAAGAAAATAATTCTAAGAATAATAGCTTGGAATAATAGCTTGATCTAACTAAAGATTATTCCAAAGAGATTATGGTCTGGAGAAAAACACTAACAGGCTATCAGGGGTTAAAAGCTCATTACTTGTATATTTATTTTACAAGAAAAGAACATAGGTTTTGTAGTCAGATGGACTTCAGTTCTTCTCCTGGCTCTGTCATCTCCTAGCTAGATTTACAGACAAGCAAGTTAACCTCTTTTGAGCTCTTCTTCCTTATCAATAACATAAAAATCAAAATCCTTTAACCATACTGTTCTAAAGACTGGCTGCATGCACAGCACCAGCATGGTGCCTGGTGCAGAGCAGGAAATCAACAAACATTAGTTCTCCTCCATTCTCCATTAGTCCATCCACCTTAGAGGAGCACAGAAGGGTAATGCCAGAAAGTTTTTCCCCCTCTCAGTGATAAAAACTGGTTCCTTCTACTCTACCAGGCTGGAGGGTAAGCAAAAGTTCTAGAGAGTTAACAGGGGCACGTTCATGGGGAAAGTCCTTGCAGTAGTCAGGATAGGCTAGGCTCTGCTGCAGTAACAACAACCTCTGATGCTCCGTGGCTTAACACAGTAAAGGTTTATGTCTCTTTCATGCTATTTGTCCACTGTGAGTCAGCAGGTGGCTGTGCTTAATTTAGTCACCCAGGGACCCAAGACTACCGTTTTTTGATGCCACCATCTCAATGCAAGGTTGACAATTCATTGTCACAGGAAAAGAGAACACCAAAAAAATACAGTGGTGGCTCTTCATGGCTTCCACAAGGAAGTGACGTATGACACCTCCTCTCGTATTGCAAAGGGGCAGGGAGGTATAATCCACCCAGGTGCCTGGAGGAGAGGAAATTCAGAGAGTTGAGGCTGCTGTGCCAGAAGCAAAGGGATGAACTGGGTGTACGTCGTACAACCGAGTCCACAGAGGCTCCCAAGAACCACACTGCGGTCGCTCTAGCCCTGACTCCCCCATTCCTTTCCTGGGAGGAAGCAGCTTTGCATGGCGGACCCCCCAGTGTTTGCCAGGATCCCATCCAAGCCCGTTCTCTCCCCTGGTTCACGCTTGTGAGCAGCACTCAAGTTGCCATTATTAACTTGTCTAAATAATTCATATACCTTTCTCGACTCCCATCCAAGTTGCCGAACTTTCGGATGCTTCATGGCAACGTGATCACAATTGTCATTTTGTCACCTATTTTCACCTCAGATCAAATTAAACTCCCTGTAGAGCTGATGTTCACACAATTTTTGCTTCTTCCCCAGAAATGCTCAGTCCATATCTCCCTTATTTGCTTCCCATCTGTGGCTGGCTGACTGCATTAATTGGCCCCCATTTTTCACCCCTCCCTGTGTTCAGGCCCCCTTGCACATAGCTTTGCACAGCCCCCTGCTAAGGGCGTGCAGTTTATTTCTCCAGGAATTCAAAGGCCATGTTGAGGGGCCATGTTCAAGGAGATTGTCCCACTGGGGCTTTGGCAGCTTCTGAGTTTGCCAGACTGGGATGAGCCAGGAGGGAGCCTCCACTGTGATTCTGGGTGGTTCAATCTGTTGGAAGCCAGACCCCAGCTGGCGGCTTGGACAGAGGGAATAAGGCCCTGAGTCCATGAAAAGGAAGCCAGCAGGAGCTAAGCGAAGAGTAGCCAGGCACAGAGGAGCCGGAAAAGGTCTGGGCTGAGGGTTCAGGAGGGCAGCTGGAAACCAATCAGGAAACTGAAACAGGGCAATTCCCTGGTGGTCCAGTGGTTAGGATTGCGAGCTTTCACTGCTGAGGCCCGGGGTGTAATCTCTGGCTGGGGAGCTAAGGCCTAAGACCCCGCAAGCCACGTAGTGCGGCGGGGAAGAAAAAAAAGGGAAATCGAAACAGGGGACCAGAATGGAGGAGAGGGTGCCGTGGTGGCAGCGCTAGGCTCTTTGAACACTGTTGAAGATAGAAAGACCAGTTCCGGAAACCACCGGCAGAGAGGGGGACCCTAGGTTCTTTCCAGGTTCGGTCAGAGCTGGATGAGAATCAGGCGCCTCTAACTGGCAGGCGTGGGGAAGGCAGGGTGACAACGACTACCCTGGTAACTTCCTCTTCTCAAGACTGGACTACAGCAGCCTGCTGATCCAGTGGCTTTCACCCCTGGCCAGCTCGCCTGGCACAGTACACAAAACACTAGTGCCTGGGCGCACCCTCCAAGATCCTGATTTGATTGGTCCCGGTTGGTAGGATAGATCATTATTAATAACATACAGCCGGGGTGGAGAACCGCATACCTAATCTGCCTGTCCCCCAACCCTCCCTCCCAGGGCAGACCTCTATACTTGTCCTTCTAAACCACAGTTTAGTTAGGCACTCTACCTTCAATTCTTTAAAGAAAAAAGTAAATTTTCACACACACATATACAAGGATGAGAAAAACATTTTTTCTGAGAGTAGATTTTTAATCTACTGATTATACACACAAGTTATTTAGATTTAGAACCTGTAAGGTAACCAAACCTGGGCATTTGCCCCTAGCCATATATTGGCATGCCCTCCAGAATAACGATCTGAGTCTAAAAAGACAAGGAGTGTATTCCAAACCTTGAGAGTACTTTGCATTAAAGAGATTCCTTAAAAGATTAATTTTAAAGCAGATCATAGCAACTTAAAGTGACAAAATATTAGCTTATCAATATATATATTTCTATCTATTCTTCCCAAACGCTGGAATTCTAGGGCTCTTAATAGTCTTATGTGCTAAAGAGAAAATAAAAGAGCATGCCAGGATACACTGATGGGGGTGTGATTCTTTGGGATCTGAGATCAACGCAGGCCTCTTGGGGAAGGTGCTGTTTGATTTCAGGCCCGAGGGAAGGAAGGTAGCAGTTATGGGACCATCAGTGGAAGAAAGATGTCCAGGCAGAGGGAATCATCAGTGAGAAAACTCTGCAGAGGCTTCTGGCTTGGTGATCAATGAAGAAAGGCCAGAGTGCAGCCTCTTCAGATGCTACGCACAGCAGTTTATTATCCAAAATGTGGAGCACCCCGACCAGCTGAAGGGCAGAAATGAATACCACAAAATCAATGAGGAATAAGAGTTTCAAAGTACCATGAACAAGCGTAGCTGGTGCTACAGACAGTATGCTGGGGACGATATTATGCGCTTTTGCATAACATTTATCAAGAACAGAGAATGGCATGGCCCTGCTCGGTTTTCCCTAGGAGTGATATAAAATAATCTTTTATTAATCTTATTTTAAATTTGTTACCATTGTACGTGATCTCAGAAGACCAAGTGGAGAACATTTGATATAAATCAAAGGAATAAATGAATATGAAAGAAAGGCAAATTATATGCCCCAATAAATACTTCTGCCCATTCTGTTATACTATAAAGCATTTTGTAAATGTAAATATTGTACATAAATGTTAAATAAATATATTAATATAATTTCCTCTGGGTTTTTAAAAATAAGAATCTCAGTAGGCAAAGAGTTATTTCATATTTAAAAGTTCTCTCAGGCCCACATTTTCCAGCCTCTAACAGTTACCACAGGGAAGCCATTATCACAGTAGAGACAATGAGGCTGATGCTGGAAAGCCTGGGGTTGGGGGCAGACAGACCCAGGCTCAAATTCCTACTTCGCCATTTAATAATTGTGTGACCTTGAACAAGGGACGTAATCTCTCCAAGTCCTTGTAAGGGAATATGCAAAATGTGATGATTCTTTTCACTGAAAATTGTTGTTGGAACAAAACTGGGTTCTTCTGAGAATATGGCACAGTGGTGTGGCATCCTCAGGTTCACTATTACCGTCATCATCTCATCAGAGGGCAGGGGTGTGTGCAGGCATCTCATACTCACGAACTTGGAAAAACACAAGACTGGCTCAGGATAGAAGAAAACTGTGGCGTGGCGGCTCCCCTCCCGTTCGAAGATTTGTAATGGATGACAAGCCCTCTGTAGCTTTATCCATCAATTCTCTCTGACAATTAAGAATCCAGGAAGGATGAGCTCAGCCTGTTGCCAACTGGTTGTCTGTGTATTTAGCCTAACCAGTTTGGCTTCTTCTTTTTTCTTTTTTTTGGCCACGCTGCACAGCTTGTGGGATCTTAGTTCCCCGACCAGGGATTGAACCCAGGCCCTTGGCAGTGAGAGTGCGGATTCCTAACCACAGGACTGCCACGGAATTCCCTGGATTCTCATTCTTGATTAAGGAATTTGACAATAATCTTAAGAATGGTTCTGGAGAGAATTCTTCCTGCAACAAATTGTCACCTGGAAACTCACCCATCCATACAAACAGGAATTCAACTATACAGCAATTAGTTACTTTGGAGAACTGCAAAGATTAATGTTATTCATGACGGAGAAAGATATTCCACTTTAGGCATACTTCGTATGCTGCTAGCAGGGGTATAAACACATTTTTTCCCTTTTCCATTCAAAATAAAGACAACGAGTGCATTAATTAGAAACAGTAGGATTTATTCTAGGTAACAACTCAGAATATAAATGGAGAGATGAAAAGGACTCCATAATCCGGAGTCATCTATCACTACCTCATCTGCTGGTGAGGTTACACTCCTAGATTTCCAGTGCTGTCTGTCCTGAGTTTATTCTGCTTAAGCTTTGGACCCTCCATTGAGTGACTGATCAAAACGACCGTGGCCTTGTGCTTCACCAGAATAACCATGGCTTCCTCTGGACAACCAGTGGTCCTTGAGGGCTCAGAGTCCTTTTTTGTTTTTTTTTTGCGGTACGCGGGCCTCTCTCTGTTGTGGCCTCTCCTGTTGCGGAGCACAGGCTCCGGACGCGCAGGCTCAGCGGCCATGGCTCACGGGCCCAGCCGCTCCGCGGCACGTGGGATCTTCCCGGACCGGTGCACGAACCCGTGTCCCCTGCATCGGCAGGCGGACTCTCAACTACTGCGCCACCAGGGAAGCCCTAGGCTCAGAGTCTTTTAACCAAAGGGTGGGCTGTTTCTTTTATTGACATCATTAAAGACCTGTGTATCAGGATGACCAACTTTGTTCTTTGTTGGACGAAAAAGACACACAAGGTTAGCTGCTGTTACTGATTACTAAATGATCTTATAAACACAAATTCTCAAGGGTCTAGCATGGGTGCAAGCACACTTAATATTCAAAATACGAGATGGATTATGTAGAACAAACAAGCTGTTTGTTTGATGGAAAAAAAATAATGATCCCAGAGTGAGAACTCAGGTTCAAGTCTGAGGTTGATTACTGAGCAGCTATGTGACCTTGGGCATGGTCATTTTGCTTCTCAGAATGTATTTACTCATCTATAAAATGGGAATGATAATATTTATTTCAGGTTCCTCGTAGCATTGTGGTGGAAATTAAATCACATGGTGTATGTGGAAGTGCTTTGAAAACTGCCAGAGGAGCTGCTGTGTAAATGGTATCATTATTACCAATTTTTAGGAATTACTGAACACCATATCCTTAGACCATATCGGCAAGCTGACACCTGACAAATGAGAACGCATTACTGTGTCATATTCCATTGTCTCTGGCTGTTTTCATCCTCAGCTGACAGGGTGGGCCTATGGGGTCCTGTTAGCATAAATCCTTGGTAGAGGGCATTTCTCTAAAAGTAGAAAGAATTTCTAGCTCCTGTCCTATCGCACCTCTTTCCACACGCTCATATAGTCAAACAAACACCACTCAAAATTCCTGAAGCAAGAAAAGACAAACACAGGAAGCATATAGATATCTCTGTTTTAGATTTCCCCACTTTTGTCAAGATTCTTTACAGATCAAAATGGCCACAGCCTCAACTCCTGAAATCTCTGTAGAATAATAACTATTTATCTACCATTTGTTGAGCACTTCCTGTAGTTGTTCACAGTGTGGAGTATCTTATTCAATCCTCACAACAAACATATGAAATACTGTTACTGCTCCAAACTGAAAGATTGGGAAATTGAGACTTGGAGAGGTTTAACAACTTCCTGAGGTCACACGGCTAGCTCCTAAGTGGTAGAGATGGGACTAGACTCTAGGTCTGCTTGGTTTCAAGGTACATGGTCTGACTATAAAACTCTTAGAGGCAAATGTAGGCAGAACATTCTATGACATAAATCACAGCAAGATGCTTTTTGACCCACCTCCTAGAGAAACGGAAATAAAAACAAAAAAAACCAAATGGGACCTAATGAAACTTAAAAGCTTTTGCACAGCAAAGGAAACCATAAACAAGACGAAAAGACAACCCTCAGAATGGGAGAAAATATTTGCAAATGAAGCAATGGATAAAGGATTAATCTCCAAAATATACAAGCAGCTCATGCAGCTCAATATCAAAAAAACAAACAACCCAATCCAAAAATGGGCAGAAGACCTAAACAGACATTTCTCCAAAGAAGATATACAGACTGCCAACAAACACATGAAAGGATGCTCAACATCACTAACCATTAGAGAAATGCAAATCAAAGCTACAATGAGGTATCACCTCATACCAGTCAGAATGGGCATCATCAAAAACTCTAGAAACAATGCTGGAGAGGGTGTGGAGAAAAGGGAACACTCTTGCACTGCTGGTGGGAATGTGAATTGGTACAGCCACTATGGAGAACAGTATGGAGGTTCCTTTAAAAACTACAAATAGAACTACCATATGACCCAGCAATCCCACCACTGGGCATATACCCTGAGAAAACCATAATTCAAAAAGAGTCATGTACCACAATGTTCATGCAGCTCTATTTACAATAGCCAGGCAATGGAAGCAACCTAAGTGTCCATCAACAGATGAATGGATAAAGAAAATATGGCACATACATACAACGGAATATTACTCAGCCATAAAAAGGAACGAAATTGAGTTATTTGTAGTGAGGTGGATGGACCTGTCATACAGAGTGAATTAAGTCAGAAAGAGAAAAACAAATACCATATGCTAACACATATACATGGAATCTAAAAAAATGGTACTGATTAACCTAGTGGCAGGGCAGGAATAAAGATGCAGACATAGAGAAGGGACTTGAGGACACAGTGGGGAAGGGGAAGCTGGGACGAAGTGAGAGAGTAGCATTGACATATATACACTACCAAATGTAAAATGGATGGCTAGTGGGAAGCTGCCGCGTAGCACAGGGAGATCAGCTCGATGCTTTGTGACGACCTAGAGGGGTGGGATAGGGAGGGTGGGAGGGAGGTTCAAGAAGGAGGGGATATGGGGATATATGTATACATATAGCTGATTCAATTTGTTGTACAGCAGAAACTAACACAACATTGTAAAGCAATTATACTCCAATAAAGATGTAATATATATAATCTCCAATAATTGAAAAAAATTAAAAAAATAAAAACACCAAAAAAAAAGTACATGGTCTGACTACTACATTACCAAGTTTTTCCTGAAAATTTTTTCTATTGTTACTGTTTTGTGTAGAACCTACTGTTGGGATAGGTGGTTATAGAGCACTTAGACTTCCTTCAGCCTCAAACCAGATACTGTCAAATGATTCAACTTTCCATCCAACAAATTCTAGGTACTGCCCCAGGGAGGGAGTGGTCATAAGCTATGAGTGAATCCCGTCCCTTAATCCTGAAGAGCTTCCAGGTAAGGATAATGAATCAACTACAACAACTTTCTCCCTAAGACATGTTGATGTGCATTGAATTAGGAAAATTCCTTCAAATTAAAATACAAACTCATGAGGATTTTCCTCATTGTCTAAAAAAGATTCACCTTAGGATTTAATTTCATTCATTCAATCCATGAAACAATAAATATTTGTTAGGTATCTATTAGGAGTCAGTCCCTGTGCTAGCCAATCTAAAGATAATATTGCATCTATCAACCCTTTGTTTACTCACAGCCATTCCAGAAATACTAGAGAACACCTAACATTAATACATGTTCACTCTCAGTTATCCATCTTGACAGAGAAAGAAGATAGTTGGAATAAAAGGTATATCTATATCTATATATCACTGTGACCAAGAATTTGAGACTCTTCCCACTTTACACTTTTACAAAGATCTTTTGAGCTTATAAACAATCCTCTTAATTTGCTCTGCGGAAAAAATATTTATAACAGTACAGTAGCTAAAATTAGGCTGCAAAAACAAGAGGTAAAGGGAGAAGTGAAAGGCAGCATGGGTCAGCCAGAAGCTAAGTATACTCTTGAATAACCATCAGTGTTTTTAATGAGTTTTTCATGGTTTCTGACCACCCAGATCAAATCAAGCTTTCACCTTCCTGAATGATGGTACTACTTTGTACCATTAAGCTTATTTTCAGACTAGTGGGGGCCTTCTCTTAGAGAGATGTAAACTCCCTGAAGGAAGCAGCCCTGCTGTATTTCTTTTTTGTTTGTTTTTTTTTTTTTGCTGTATTTCTTTATACCTCCGCAGTGAACAAAACAATTCTGGTCGCATAACAGGCACTAAATATGTTCTTACTGATTCATAGATTAAGACTCTTGGAGAGGTAACAGTAGTACACGAAGGATTGCAGAGACCAAAAA
The DNA here is from genome assembly GCF_011762595.2 of Tursiops truncatus. Classification (NCBI taxonomy): domain Eukaryota; kingdom Metazoa; phylum Chordata; class Mammalia; order Artiodactyla; family Delphinidae; genus Tursiops; species Tursiops truncatus. The sequence goes on along the minus strand of NC_047052.1, from coordinate 29,483,171 downwards.
CAAAGGTATTACCTAAAAGCCACCATCTTCCAATTTGTTGGAGGTAGTCAGAATACATATAGTGGTTAAGGAGCCAAGTTCTGTCATTTTCTATTTCTGAATCTTTGGAAAAATTACTTAATCTTCTGTGCCTCAGTTTATCTTCATCTGTAAAAATGAAAAAAATAAGGATGTCTATATTATAAAGCTGTTGTGAGAATGAAATTAGTTAATACAGTAGCAGCATTTACAACACTTAACACATGATAAGTGTATAATAAATGTTAGCTATTATTATTTGTGATTCTTTTATTTTGCAGAATGTAAAAGTCCTTTAAAATTAGAAAATATGATATAATAGATTGATTTATTTCAAAGATAATAGGAAATTTAGTTCCTTACCACCACTAACCTTAATTTAAATAACTAAACTCACACTTGACTTCCAGGTAAAGATGGTAGATTGACTATGTGCATCTCCTTTCACTCCTTCCCAAGACCACTAAAATGGCAGAAAACAATCTTTTAAAGGGATAAACCCACAAGGATTTGGAGAATAAGAGGAGAACAGCAATGAAGTTTCTTCAGTCAGACCCTCACATCTGTGGAAACTGGATTTATAACAATTCTGGCATGGATTGCAGAACAGTGGGGAAGGATAGAGAGTGGGTGGAAAAACACAACAGAGCATCCAAGAGATACGATATAATAACAAAAGGTCTAACCTGTGTGTAATTGGCATCCCAGGAAGAAAAAATAAGGAGAAATAATACACGAGAATATTCCAAAATGAATGACAGATATGAAACAACAGTTCCAAGACATTCAAAGAACACCAAGCAGGATAAGTGCTACCCTACCAAAAGTACTCCCACACCATAGGCATATTATATACAAGCTGCTGAAAACCAAAGGCAAAGGAAATTATGAAGGCAGCCAGTGAAAAAAGACACATACCATACAGAGGAATAAAAATTAAAGATAAGAGTTACAGTAGACTTCTCCAGAAACTACACAAGACAGAAGATAAGGAATGAGGTCTCTGTAGCTGAACAACAACAAAAACCTGTCAAGTCAGAATCCTATACCCAGCAAAAGTGTCTTTCAAAAAGGAACAAGAAATAAAGACTTTCCTGAACCAAAACCAAAAACCAAACCTGAGCGAATTCATTGCCAGTAGACCCATGCTATAAGTAATATTGAAGGAAGTTCCTCAGACAGAAGGAATATAATAGCAGACAGAAGCTTGAATCTACACAAAAAAATTAAGAGCACTGTAAATGGAATAACTAAAGGTAAGCGAAGTTCAAAATTTACTTTTTATTATTTTTAATTGCTCTGAAAGATAATTACCTAAAGCAAAAATAGTAGTATTGTGTATTTACAGCATATGTAGGAGTCAGTATGTGGCAAGAATAGAAGAATGAGAGGGAGAAATTGGGGATATATTGTCTTTGTACTAGACATGACAGGATATTATGTGAAAGTGGACTTCAATTAAATAACAGGTACATTGTAAACCCTAAAAGTACTAAATTTTTTTCAAAAGAGGTGTGCATGATAATTCAATAGTGGAAATAACATTGAATCATGAAAATGCTCAATTAATCGAAAAGGAAGCAAAAAGAAAGGAAAAAAGAAACAAAGAACAAAGGGAAGAAACAGAAAAGAGCTGGTTAGATGGTAGATTTTAATTCAACCATATCAATAATCACATTAAATGTAAGCCACACTAATTCAAAGATAGATTGTTAGATTAGATAAAAAGCAAGGCCCAACTATATGCTGCCTACAAGAATACCACTTTAGATATAAAGAGATAACTAGATTAAAAGTAAAAGAATGAAAAAAGATATTCCATGCAGACACTACTCAAAAGAAAGCTGAAGTTGCTTTATTAATCTCAAGGTAGGCTTCAGACAAAAAATATTACCAGTGATAGGCTTATTACAAAATGAAAAGGGATTCAATTCTCCAAGAAGACAAAAACATTAATGACTTCATGCCTATAATTTCAACAACTTAGAGCAAGTGGACAAATTCCCTGAAAAGCACATCTTCCCAAAATTAGCACAGGAAGAAATAGAAAAATGCAAAGAGCTTTATATCCATTTTCAAAATTAAATTCATAATTAAAAACCTTTCAACAAAGAAAACCCCGGCCCAGACGGCTTTACTCATAAATTCTATGAAAGGTTTAAGCACAAAACTAATACCAGTGTTATACAAACTCTTTGAGAAAATAGAAGGAAATGCTTTTCAAGTAGTTTAATGAGGCCAGCATAACCCTGTTATTACAACCTGACAAAGACATTACAAGAAAAGAAAATTATAGACTAATATCCTACATGAATAAATATACAAAGTCCTCAAGAAAATATTAACAAATCAAATTCAGCATTATATGAAAAGGATAAATGTTATTAATAAATGGAGCTTATGCCAGGATTAAAGGTTGGTTTTACGTTATGAAATCAATAGTTCTAATTCATTACATTAACAGAATCAAAGAGAAAATAAAATCTCAATTGATGCAAAAACATTTTTGAAAATGTCAAAAAATGTCACACCATTCATAAAAAAAAACCTCTCAAAACACTAGGAAAAGAAAGGAATTTCATCAACCTGATAATGGGAATATATGAAGAAAGAAGAGTTAATGGCATACTTATTGGTGAAATATTGAATGCTTCTTAGTTCAGGAACAAGGTACCCACTGTCTCCATGTCTATTCAGCAGAATAGCTGAAGCCCTTTCTAGCACAACAATGTAAGCAAGAAATAAAGGAATAAAAATTTAAAAGAAAGAAGCAAAACAGTCTTTTTTGCAGTTGACATGATTGTATATATAAAACATTCTAAGGAATCTACCCCGAAAACTACTAAAACTGAAAAGTGAATTTAGCAAAGTCACAGGAATTAAGGTCAATACACAAAGTTTAATTATATTTCAAAATTATACCAGCAAATTATTAAAAAATGAAATTTAAAAGCAATTCATTTACTATTGAAGGAATAACATAAAATATTCAAAAATAAATTTAAGAAAAGATAGGTAGGGGCTTCCCTGGTGGCGCAGTGGTTGAGAGTCCGCCTGCCGATGCAGGGGACACGGGTTCGTGCCCCAGTCCGGGAAGATCCCACATGCCGCGGAGCAGCTAGGCCTGTGAGCCATGGCCACTGAGCCTGCGCGTCCAGAGCCTGTGCTCCACAAAGGGAGAAGCCACAACAGTGAGAGGCCTGCATACCGCAAAAAAAAAAAAAAAAAGAAAAGATAGGTAGGACTTGTATTCTGAAAACTACTACGTACTGCAAAAAGTTATTAAATAAAAAACTTAAACCATATAACACATTTAGGGATGGGAAAAATTAATATTGCTAAAGTATCCGTTCTTCCCTAATTGATCTACAAATTCAGTGCAATCCCAATCAAAATTCCATGAGGCTTGTAGTAGAATTTAACAGGCTGATTTTATATGTATATGAAAACACGAAAGATTAAGAATAGTAAAAATAACCTGAAAAAGAAGAAAAGATTTGGAAGACTTACACTACCTGCTTTTAAATTGTGCTTAAAAACCACAATGATTGGGCTTCCCTGGTGGCGCAGTGGTTGAGAGTCCGCCTGCCGATGCAGGGGACACGGGTTCGTGCACCGGTCCGGGAAGATCCCACATGCCGTGGAGCGGCTGGGCCCGTGAGCCATGGCCGCTGAGCCTGCACTTCTGGAGCCTGTGCTCCGCAACGGGAGAAGTCACAACAGTGAGAGGCCCGCGTACTGCAAAAAACAAACAAACAAAAAAACTCCACAATAATTAAGACACTGTTACTTGTATAAAGATAGATATGCAAGTCAGTGAAGCAGAATAAAGTTCTGAAGTATACACACACACACACACACACATACACACATCCAATGGGGAAAGGAAAGTTTTTACCACAAATGATGCTAGAACAATTGTATATCCATATTTTAAAAAAGAAAGAACCTTGGCCTCTACTTCACACCATAACACAAAAATTATATTTAGATAGGAATCTTTCATGTAAAATCTGAAACTAGAAAGCGTCAATGTTTTCTAAAAGAAAACATAGAAGAATATTTGCACGAACTTGTGGTTGGCAAAGAGTTCTTTGACAGGATACAAAAAGCACAAGCCATAAAAAAAAATCATAAGATGCACAAAACCAATATTTAAAATTTCTGCTCATCAAATGATACCATTAAGAAGATGAAAAGATGAAGCACAGACTGGGAGAGATATTTGCAAAGCTGATTTCTGACAAAGAACTTCTTATCTAGAATATATAAAACTCCCATGAATCAATAATAAAAAGATAACCCAATAGCCCCAAAATGGAAACAACTGAGCATCAACAAGTAAACTGATAAACAAACAGTAGTATTTTCACACAATGAAACATTACTTGGTAGTTAAAAGGAATAAATTTCTGCATGAATCTCAAAGATGTCACTTTGAGCAAAAGAAGTCAGGCACAAAAGAGTGCCTAATGTGTAATGCCGTACAGAAAGTTCTAGAGCAGGGAGATCTAATCTACGATGAAAGAAATAACAAAAGTGATTGCTTCATGGATGGGGACTGATTGCAAAGGTGTATAAGGGAACTTTCTGGGGTATTGCAAATGTTCCGTAGTTTGGTATACAGTTACGTGGGTACATTCATCTGTTAAAATGTATTGAACTGTACGTTGAAAATCTGTGCATTCATTGCATATAAATTATACTTTGGTTTTAAAAAAGAGTAATTAAAAGAAAACCCACTGGGACTTCCCTGGTGGCTCAGTGGTTAAGAATCCGCCTGCCAATGCAGGGGATGCGGGATCGAGCCCTGGTCCGGGAAGATCCCACATGCCGTGGAGCAACTAAGCCCGTGAGCCACAACTACTGAGCCTGCGAGCCACAATTACTGAAGCCCGTGAGCCTAGAGCCCGTGCTCCGCAACAAGAGAAGCCACCGCAATGAGAAGTCCACGCGTAGCAACGAAGACCCAATGCAGCCAAAAATAAATAAATAAATTTGTAAAAAAAAAGAAAACCCACCTTCATGGTAAGTGGAAGAAGTGAATCACAGCAATGATTCCATGTATGTAACATCCAAAAACAGGTACAGTGAAACAACCTATTTCTCACTGTGAAGTTATTTTTCTAAATAATCTGCTGCAGGAAATGAAAGTGGTTGTCCGTGGCGGTAGGGGTGGGAGATTGGGGACATGGCTATTTTTGGTCACAAAACCTGGAACTACTTGACACTTCAAAATCTGTGCATATATAACTTCAATAAAAATAGAGAACAAAAAAATCATACCTATTTGCAAGTTCATGATATTAGCTTCAATAGAGAATTGTTGACATTTGCTTTAAATAAGAAATTATTTCTGATGGGTGAATCTGGCAGAAACTTCAGGCTGTTAAGTCCAGGAGACAGAGTTCATTTGCTGGTGGTTGTATAATGTGGGCCACCTTGTTACTAGGCAAGCATAAAAGACAGCGGGGGAACTCAGCACACCAAGTGTGACAATACACTGGAAAAGGGGGCATTAAATTAGGGTAAGTGAGTAGAATGGTGACAAAAACCTGGTCTGTACTCCCTAATTACAAAGTCTCACTTTCACCAAACTGACACAAATGTTAAGTCAAATTAAATATTGTCTAATTAACAAGCATACACGAGAAGGCAAGCCCAGTGACTGGGCAGTATTCAGCCGAATAAAGGAAACACAAGGACTTGTAAATTCTCAGTCACCCCCCATCTGCCATCTCAGCCAACTGCTACAAGATTTGTCCATTTTGTTTTCACACATCTCCACTTTCAGGGCTCTGCTTGTAATATTTACAGAAAAAGGCAATGGTGGTAAACAGTTTCACACAATGAGGTGTGAGAGCTGATAGGGTCCTATTCAAGCTCTGAACTCTCCTGATGAGCTGCCAAAAGTTGTTATGAATGGCCCGGCTGACAGGGTGATGACTGATAAAGGAAAAAACAAACAGCTCTGGTAATTCATGAAAACACACAGCTCCAAGACAACTCAAAGTGGCGAGTGACAGTTAAGATAATGGAATTTTGGAAGCTTTTCTTAAGGGATCCTCTCTATACAATTACTCTGTTAATAGATTCTCCCTTAATGTAGCTGGATCTTCAACTTTTTTTTTCCACCAAAAAATACTTATTATGATCGCTGGCAGAGAGGTGCTGGCCTGTGCTTTTATACTATGATCAATTTTTCATATAATTTCCTTTTCCTAGAGCAGGATGAATTTTAGTTGAGGCCTGTGTCTGCCATTTAAAGAAATAAAATATCCTATTTCCATTTCTATTACTAGAAGCATTTCAAAGCATTCTTCCCTCATTCCTTTCATTTATAGACCATTTGCCACAAACCTTTGATTAGAAAATAAATATTGGTTTACACACTCAACTGCTAATATTTTAAAAGGGAATAATTTAAATGTGGTTGAAGTCAATTTCCAATTCACATAGCCTATTTTGGCTTCATTTCCTTAAATCAGGCATGACCAAGCAAGAAAGTATCAATTTGTCAATGTTTTGCCTTTGTATCCAATGTTTTTTCCATGAAGCACATTGCGGTTTCTGTAACAATGGCCTATTTCCCAATTAATGTTTGAGAAAGCAGGAATATAAAGATATATACAAAGCATGTGTATATGCACATACAGTACTATGGAGTAGGGGACTGTGTTCAGGAGAGTTATATTTTAGAGCCTGGCTACTGAGAGGTCTGGGGACAAGCAGCTTGCTAGAAATGCAGAATCTCAGTCCTACCTGAGCCCCCCACCCAATCACAGGATTTGCATTCAAACAAGATCCCCAAATGATTCATATGCACATCAAGGTTTTGAGAAGCTCTCTATTTAGATAACTGAGTTTACCTTAATAGTTTAAGGAGGATCCATATTTTCCAAAAAGTTCAAAACTATATCATAAATCACTGAAAGCTATCTCCAAGTCATTTAGTGTCTGCATTCAAAGTTCTTACTTTCTTTTCCTCCCCTTGAAGAAGTGTGAGAGCATCCTTGAGCTCACCAGGCCTTCTAGGGAGGTTCATCCTTTCATGAATCACATTCCTTTACCACAAACATTGGTAGACTCATCCAGCACATTCCTGAGGGGTAGGCATGGTGCCAGAGCCTGGATTTTAAAAATTCAATCACTGTAGTGAAACATACGACTTTTATAACACTAATAAAAACATTTTAAAAACATTTTAAAAATCATATCTTGACTGTAATGTCAACTGTTCAGCTGCTACAATGCAGAGTAGAGTATTTTACAGGAGAGATGACAGAATCCTTGGAAAGGCCTAGACAACAGAAGCGGCTTTCACCCACCTGCTAAAGTCTGCAAAAAATCCACCACTGGACTTGCGCTCCTTTCATTTTGTGGTTGTTAGTATTTGTAGAATCTTCTTTAGACTTGAAGGGATCTTGCGATTTAGTCCAACTCTCCACAAATTTCCTGGGTGTTGAGAAATTTAAAAACGTAAATTTAAAAACTTAGGATGGGCCAAAATACTGTAAACAAAGACAAAAGACAAAGGGTAAAGTGGGGAAAATATCTGCCTTAAGGGCTCGTTTCCTTAATTGATAAAGGGTCTATATAATTCACTTGGAAAAAGACACACCCAGTGGGAAAGTGGGCAAAGTAATACAGTCTACTTAACACTGGCTAAAAGTCATTTACTATTATATGACATCATATTATGATGTAAAACTGCATGTGACTTTGGAAAGTTCCTTTGCTTCCTGGTACCCATGCACCTACAAGGCCGCACATGTAGTTAAGTCCAGGTTGGAAACTGATGCCATTTGGACAGAAATACACAAAAGTCATGACAAAAGGAGAGTGAGAATATCCAAACATAAACCAGTGTAGAGCAAAAAAAAGTAGAACTCTGAAATTTCCTTGAATGAAGCTACCTAGATCAGAGCTGGTCTATAAATGTCATCTCAAGGGCCAATTCCAATCCCTTGACTTAAACTTGTGCTGAGGAAAGGTTCCAATGACACATCTGGGCTTGCGAAAGAGTGCCAGGGTAGATGAGGAATGGCTGTTTGAACATGGGGAGACAGATAGTTACATCCTGGATCTGGACATTGACTGATGGGTCCTTCTGACATCCATCTTTTAAATTTAAGGCCTATCAGAGATTCAGGCTATTGTGCATATTGGATGTATTTCAATACCGGAAGGCAGCAATTTTGAATTCACTAAAAAGTAAATGTTTTTCTTTATACATCTATTTCTTGGGATGTTTAAGCTTTATTATTTAAGAACATAAGGAGAACAGTGCCTTGAGCCAACAAAGGCCATTAGCCTAATCACTGTTCGGGTTGCTCTAAAACTCAAGCCAACAAATCCATCGACTCAGAGAAGAGGAAGACAGTTTTTCCTCAAAAAGTCACCAGGGTAGCCTTTAGGTTAACACCCAAAAATACGCGTGTGGCTCACACATCTGCATCAATCTCTAGGTGCTGTTTAACTTAACTCCTGATGAATGCACGTTCTCGTGGAGGAGGCCAGGTTGTGGGATGTGTCGCCCACTGAGTCGTCCCCTGGAATGTTAGAGGGACATACTGGCCCTGCAATGCCTGTACTTCATTTGTTTCTACACAGAGGACCAAAGCTCTCACTGTAACTGTGAGGCAGGGCTGATGCAGCAGCCAGCCAGCCCCCCTGTCTCCTCTGGGACCCCAATGGAGAAAGTCATTCCTAGTGATCAACAATTAGCATTTGCATCCGAAGTTCCAAGCCCACTTGTCTACAGTAAGATACTAAGAGGTCTAAGAATCTGGGTTTAAGCCCCAAATGGGCCAATTAGCTTCACACAGAGAAAGCTCCAGCTCCACTCCAACCATAGTCCACCCTGTGGGTTAGACCGAGGAGAGAGAGACAGAAACCCAGAGTGACAGAGAGACTGACTCAAGTCAGGTTCAGCACCAAAGGGCAGGTGCCGCTGAGAGGGCCCTGCCTCCTTCCTCCCCAAGATCATCACAACCAATTCATAGTCCACACTCAATATGAGGTTCCTTAAAAAACTAAAAACAGAGCTACCAAATGATAAAGCAATCCCACTCCTAGGCATCTATCCAAAGAAAACCATAATTCAAAAAGATACATGCACCCCAATGTTCATTGCAGCACTATTCACAATAGCCAGGACATGGAAGCAACCTAAATGTCCATCAACAGAGGAATGGATAAAGAAGATGTAGTACATATATACAATGGAATATTACTCGGCCATAAAAAAGAACAAAATAATGCCATTTGCAGCAACATGGGTGGACCTAGAGATTGTCATACTGAGTGAAGTCAGACAGAGAAAGACAAATATATGACATCTCGCTTATATGTGGAATCTAAAAAAAAATGGTTCAAATGAACTTATTTACAAAACAGAAACAGTCACAGATGTAGAAAGCAAACTTATGGTTACCAGGGGGGAAAGCCAGGGAGGGATAAATTGGGAGATTAGGATTGACATATACACACTACTATATATAAAATAGATAACTAATAAGGACCTACTGTATGGCACAGGGAACTCTACTCAATACTCTGTAATGGCCTATATGGGAAAAGAATTTTTAAAAAGAGTGGATATATGTATATGTATAACTGACTCACTTTGCTGTACAGCAGAAAGTAACACAACATTGTAAATCAACCATACTCCAATAAAAATACGTATCACTGCAGAAGGAAAACAGAAGATGTCTAACGTTCTAAGTTAGTCATTGTGTCCTAAACATGTGATGCCTATAGGGTCTCACACAGTTCCTTACATGCAGGTATGTCCAGTAAGTATCTGTTGACTGACTACATTTGAAAATAAAAATCAGCCTATTTGATTTGATCTAACAAATTTTGCTCACATCTCATTAAATTGGTTGGAGGAGGTTGGCTCACGCAGCAATTTATGGTACTGTGTTATGAGTTCTGCCAAAAGTTTGCAAATTAAAAAAAATCAATTATTATTTTAAAATTTCATTCAAAATATAAAGTAGAACAAAATAAGAATTATGTTGGTTTATTTTCAATGTCGAAATGATCTAGAAGACTTGAAAGTCCTCTTCAAGCTTTCAGAAATTCTAACAGGCAAAACAAATTTTTTTTCAAAAATTCAACAGGGTAGCTGCTGTTAAGATGTCCCCCATCAGGGAGTGTCCAGCTTATATTTATTCCAGCCTCATTCCTGCTTTCCAGCTATGCACAGCGAGGGTTTGTAAATGACATGCTTCTTACGCCATTCTGTAAGCAGTGCCTTCTTGGGCTGGCTTTGCTTGCCACCAGCAGAATTGCTATACTGTGGAAAACTTTCCAAATGACTGGGTTTTTCCCCAGAAAGATGCAGAGAGATGAGCTTTCATATATAGCAAGGGATCCCTTAACTGATTCAGCATACTTTGCACATCTGTTACAGGAAACTTTCCCAATTGAAATTACATTTAGTTACGCTTTTAAAAAAAGTTGCTTCTAGGAGAATGCAATCTCTCATTCAAATATCGGGGTTTCTAGCACCTTATCTGAAGAAGCCCTCAAATTCCTCTGCCCTTCTGTTGTCTCCTGCATGGCTTTAATAACCAGAAAGCACAAAGATGGAAAATGAATTCAGGCAGCGTAAGTGGTAACCCTCTCCCACATTTCCTCTTCTCTGCAACCCTGTGGAATGCTTTTTGAAGTCAGAAAGAGCTCCATAGGAGGTGAGGGCTGACTTTGGCTGCCAGCAAGCAGAAATGTTCAGCTACTTAACACTGGGCCACATGTGGCAGCTACAAAAACATCACCAGGACTTGAAATCTACTTACTTCAGTGGTAATCCCCTTGCCTTCAAATCTTTGCAAACCTAAGGAACTATGGGAGTAGGTGAACTTGGAGGGAAGGGTGGGGAGAAATATCCTGTGATTTTAGTCCAAAATTTGTATCGTATAGTGAATCCTGGAATCATGTCCTGCTGTTTTTATTCCACATTGTCCTTTGAGTCTGCAGTCTCGGGCCATGTGTGTTGTATTTAACACAAAGCCCAGTGGCACAGGGGATTCGGAAAGCTGACCAATGGAATATTAGGTGTTTTATATCAACTATAAGTCAGAAGGAAATCTATGTCAGAGTAGATTCCCAAGGTGCCTTTCTCAGGACAAGCACTGTACTTTCTTAAGTTACTCTGGTGTATAGCTTCATTCACCCTGTGGACAGAGGGCTGTGTGCACTTGCCAAAAATGATCTGGGGCCAGCTTTTGTGCCCTTCTTTGCCCTGGTTAGCTACAGATTCTGATCCTACTGTTTCCTGTGAGGCATCAATGCTAAATGCAGCGCTCACCGTGCAAATGATACGTGGCTGGAAATGTCAGGCTTACATTTTCTCCTCAATGCCAACAGGAGTTGGAACAAATAGATGACCTCTATGATCTTTTCTTCCTTTGAGATGTCATGACTCCAGCCAGTGATTCTGTGATGCTTAAATGTAGAAGGAGGAAAACATCACAGAAACCAGTAGAACATGACTGTACCAGCAGAAGCTTTCGCATCAGACAGACCTGGGTCCAAGTTTAGTTCTTTCATTCACGAATCCCATGGACTTGAGTGAGTTACTCATCTTCTCTAAGTCTCAGTCTCCTCACCTATAAAAACAGAAATAATAGGGATAATCTACCCCAGATGGGAATTAAATGAGATTATGCGTGTTGCATACGCAGTATGGTGCCCGGCACATAGGAGATGCTCAATATATGTGCGTTGTCATTATTAACATTACGAATCAAGTCCCAACCCCAGAGCACTGATCTACACACTTTTCTCCAAAAGGGACAGGGCTTAAGTCATCACAGCTGGAACACAGATGTGGGGGAGCGAGGAGCAGACATCATCCTCCTCTCTGCATGGATCCCAACTTCACTCGCCCAACTTCACTCGCCGTAAAGCAGTATGTGGTCCCAGATCTGGCTCTTTAAAGGCAACGTTGGGTGCTTCTGACGGCAGCTTCCTCCAGGCCAGGCAGAAGGAAAACGTCACACTTCTTCCAGTCTAGAACAACCTAGCTCTGCTTTGTTTATTCACTCAACAAGTAAGTATCAAGCAGGTGCCAGGATTTGAGTAAAGAGTGATGAAAGATAGAGCCTGCAGCCTAGAGAGGCCAAGGGACAATACAAGAGGGAGAAAATGGAGACCCAGGAGCCGCTTTCTGAGGAGGTGACAGTACAGTGAAGGAAGAGACAAGGGTTCCAGGCAAAGAGGACACCAGTACGTAAGGAAAAAGAGAGGATGAAGACATCACTGCATGAAAGATATCAAAGTCATCTTCAAAGACATCAAAACAATTTTCAAAAGTGGAGAGTGGGTGGAGAGTGATAAGTTGGCTTTAAAGAGCAAAGGAAGCTAGAAGCTAAATTCTGCAAACGGGAGCAAAAATGAGAATGTAGCCCATGACACCTAAAGGCTCAGGAATGGCAGGAAGCAGGTATGGTGGAGCATGAGGGCTGAGCGTTAAGGTGGACATAGGCTCAAAGTCTGTGTACACAGCAGACTCCCAGATCTCCTCCCCTCTCGTATGTATTCAGGCAACTGTCGGGGGCAGGAGACGTTAAATTAGAGGCTCCAGACTCAAAGATACCAGGCAGAGAGAAGGGCTGCAATAAGGCACAGGGTTTAAAAATGTTGTACTGAACGGGGAGCTCCCTGGGCCCTTCCTCCTCTCTGCTTCCAGAAAGTCAGTCACTAAATCATACCTCCCAAAGAGGAGATTGGAAGGTTCATCTCTTGAGACCCAAGCCTAAGGAAAGGGACACTTTCAGATCCAGAAGTTCAAGGGTCCCCCAGAGCCAAGGATGCCTTGCCACTTGATCATCCAACAGTGAAATTCATCCACCAACAAGCTCCACAGATGAGCACAGAGCTTCCATCAGCTTTTGAGCACCTTTCTCTTAAATATTATAGCTAATGACTACAAGACATTTGAGCAGATGCTCCAACATGAAAGAGAAAGACCTAAATTTACATAAAAATGGGATCTGGAGGAAACTTGAGACCATGCAGAGCACAAAAGGAAATAGTGCTTAAAATCAAGTTATTAACAACCTCAGAGAAATAAAAGATGCTATATTGATGAAACAAGAATAGACAGTTGAAGAATAGGAGCAATCAGGGCATAAGATAGAGCTCTTGGAAAAGTGTGGCACCTCCAATAAAGACATTTTCACATGAAACTATTTTACTTCCATCCATATTTCTGTAGAAAGCTGTGGAAGGATGTGCTCCATGAAAATGAGAAGCAAGAAACAGGAAGACATAAAACAAGAGAAAACACAGACTCCAACACAGGAAAACATCAAGATAAGTTTCAGGATGACAACCAGGTGGCAAAGCAAGAAAGCAATCGATCCAAACTGGAGAAGGAGAGAAAAACGTTTCCAGAGAGAGTTCCCTAGAAAAGAAAAACTAAATAAAAGAGAATTGATAAATTATTATCTGATAGATATAACTGCTTAGAAACTGTTGATAGTGAGTAATGGATTTGATGGAACACATGGAAACTAATCAAATATAGAAACAAGTCCATTATTAGCTTGAAGAAAAAAAAGTTTAAATGATTAAGGAAGTATAAGTACACTATTTTTCCCAGCAGTAAAAACCAAATTTAGCCAAAAATTATATTGGGAGAATGAAATTTTGGAGCAATGGGGATGGTAAAGTAACAAAGCTATATACTCATATGTCACGAGTGGAAGTCAATAAAGCATTCCTACAAGTGGTAAGCAAAGCAGAAATCATATTATTTAGAAATGTGAAGGCAAATAATAGAAGAAACAGCTAGAAATTTTTCAAGGGTTATCTCTGACGAGTAGAATGGGAGTGAAGAAGGGCAAGGTAAAGACCTTCTGTTTTTCTTTTAGGGTTATTTCATTGTTAACTAATTTATCATTGTTACCCTGATGAAAATAAAAATTAAAAAGACAGGAATAGATTAACAGAAATACCAGAGTAAACCACAATCCAAACAGGTATAGGAATAGCTACTATGGAAATGAAGGTCGTCCTTCTCAGTGGAGTGATGAAAGAGCAAACTCAGAGATGACAGATATGAAAGACCCAGAGTGAGTGATGGGCAATCTCTCAAGATCCCTGAAAGGCCCACCTGGAGGACAATGGATTCTGTTAGCAGGACTGGGACTCTGGGGAGGCAGGTGAGGCCCCTAGAGTGCCAAATTCAGGAAGGCACTCACTCTCAGCAGCATGCAAGGTCTGCCTGACTTTGCAGACACTGACAGTGATCAATTTTGCACCCTCTGGGCCTCCCTTGGCCCACCCTAGTGCCAGCCTTTCTCCACACTCACCCACCCTCACCCATAGGTACAGTGGGTTGTAGCAGCAGTGTTTGCTGCTGAGAATTGCTCACCAAACAGAAGGAGAAATGTGCCTGGGGAAGGCTCACTGCTTGAGGGCTGGAGCAGAGGGAGAAGCAAGAAAAATGTGAAATAACTCCAGGCTCTTCAAAAAAAAAAAAAAAAAAAATCACAAGGAATGCCACACTAGGGAAAAGGCTTCCTTTAGTAATCAAAGGGAACAAAGAGAGAAATTTTGTATCAATTAAATGTACAATCTACCGAGAAGATACAGTGGAAACAAACCTTTACTCCATGAAACAACAAAGCCTCAAAATATATAAACACATTATTGGAAATACAGGAGAATGTCTGAAAACCACAAGCTCCTAAAGACTGACAGGTTAAGATATATGGAAAATAAGACTGTAGAGCATTTGAAAAACATAATTAACAAGGTTGATTTAATAAGCAGACTTAAGATACTTTTCCTAAAGAGAGAATGCACATTTCTTTAAACCTGTAGAATGTTTACAAAAATTAACTGTTTGACTACAAAGGAAATCTCAATATACTACCCAAAGGGGAAATCATATAGGCTCTATTCTCTACCTATAATGAAAAAAAAAAAAGACCCTAGAAATAAACAATATATGGATAGCTCTCTCCTCCTCACCTGTTGCCACCCACCCCCCCCCAAAAATATTGCTCTAACCACTTATTTTTTAACGCTATTTTCAAAATAACTCTTTGGTTAAAAAAGAATAAAAGTGTAAAATTATGGACTATTCACTTATGAAAGACAATGAAAGGAATATATATAAAAACTACTGGACATAGCCAAAACAGAAATTAGAGGATGATTTATAGCCTAAAAATATGTATTAAAAACTAAGAGAGAGAAAAAATAAACACACTATACATTCAGCTAAAATACCCAGGAAAAAGTCAATCATATAAACTAAAACAAGTAAAATGAAGAATTAAGATGAAAGGGCAATCAAACAAGTAAAAAAGAGAGCATATCAATAAAAGCAATTTGTTAAATATACTTAAAGACCAATAAAGTAAAACTCTGTCAAGTCTGACAAAGACAAAAAGTGGAGAAACCAAAGTAAACTACATTTGGATTAAGAAAGCAGACATACTTAGAAATATGGGGAAAATTGTTAAGTGAAAATATTATGTAGAACGTTACAATGATAAATTGAAAATCTAAGTGAAATGATCATTTTTAAGAATTTTTAAAACATCTAGAAAATGATCAAATATTTACTCCCTCTCCTCATCTCCAAAAACAAAACATATATTCATTCATTCAACAAATATATATTAGCTGTTATTCTGAGATATCATAAGGAGTAAGGATTAGAAAGATTCATCCCTTCCCCTAAATTAATCTATAAATTCAATCTATTCCCAATAGAAATCCCAAAGGAATTTTAAAATGAAATTTGAAAGCTGATACAAATGTTTATCTGAAAAAGCAAATGTATGAGATGTTAAAATATCTTTTGAAATTTTATATTATATACAATTTTGTTATATAATATTTATAATAACTTTTATAATTTAAGATTGAGTATTTGATAGAGATTATCTTTTTAATTATAAGATTTTAAACTTACTTTTATGTTATAATGGTAAAAAGTGTGACGCTGCAGGATTAGACCAGTGGAATATTCCAGAGAATTGGCAATCCAGGGACATATATAGGTGGAATATAGCATTAGACAGAGATTATCTTTCAAACCATAGAGAAAAAAATGGACAAATTACAAAAGTAACCTGTGGGTGTTACTAGAAATAAAAGGTTTGATCTTCATCTCACACTGCACACCCAAATAAAACCCACTTGAGTGAAAGATCAAACTTAAAAAAAATTAAAAGTAGTAGAAGAAAATGTAGGAAAACATACTTGTAATCTTGCAGGTGATAAAAGGCTTCATTATACCTCAATCCATAAAGCAAAACTTGGTAATATTAAAATAAAACAAAGTAAAAATATAAGCAACAAGCTTAGAAAAAAATTTGATAAACTATAACAAAGAGTCAATAGCCATGATCAATAGAGATCTATTGTAATTTGCTAAGAAGACAACACTACCGAAAAACAAGCAAAAGACAGAAACGGACCAATTCTCAGAACAAGAAATGTAATGGCAATAAACATATGAAACCACATTTGAACTCACTACTTAGGAAAGATAAATCAGAAGAAAAAACAAAGTATTTCTGCAGGCACACTGGTTCGGTTAAACACTCAGACTGGTGTGCCAGACCTCCTGCGTTTGAGCCCAGGCTCTGCTATTACCTGCCTGTGGCCTTTGGCAAGCAACTCAACCTCTCTGTGCCTCAGCTTCCCTATATGTAAAATATAGATAACACATTTTAGCTCTTTATTGTAATGATGCAATGAGTTAATACTGTATATGTAAAGTGCTTTGAATAGCACCTGGTACAGAGTAATCACTCAATAAACGTTAGCTCAATATCTTTTCATGACATGTGCACAAAGATGCACACACACCTGCTGCAAACACACACACACACCCAAGCACAATCAGAAGTTCACTGCAATGCTATCTGCCATAGCGGAAAAACTGGAGGTGACTTCAAATGACATCAATAGGCAATAGATAAATTTTATACTTCTAAAATACGAAATGACAACTGGCTATGAAAAAGAATGAGGAAGATTTGGACACCAGTATAGGAAAATATCTATGATGAGTAAGTGTGGGGGAAAAGCGAATCACTGACTTCTATGGGGTGATCCAAATTATGTTCTTTAAATACGCTTTGTGTACTATGTATAAATAAATAGCATCTGTATGTGCACGTGTATAATATGCACAGAAAATGTTATGAATGCTTGATATGTTATCAAACTGTTAGCAAAGGTGATCACCAGAGAGGGAGGGAGGATTGGGGGAAAGGGTGAAAGGGAGACTATCAAATAAATTTCTACGTTCTTCTTCTCTCTCTTTTTTTTAAAAATAAGCATGTATGTTCTAAACATTACAAAAAATAAAATAGAAATCATGATCAGTTAGAATAAATTCTCAAAAAAACTGACTCAGACAATGGTAAGCAAAATAAATTATGAAATCAAAAAGTCCTGCAACTTTTTCTTTTTTCAAGAAGACAGAATGATTGGCAAAGGAATTAGTTGAGTTATGCTTCAAAGAATGTCAGTTTAGCTACGGTTTTTCAAATACTTTGAACATGGGCTAAACATGTCAAAGTCATACATCTCTCACAGACAAAGAGTCTATAATAAATAGTCTCCATTAATTGTTTCCATTGTCCATAATATTTTGTAAGTTTTACATCCCCGGGAAAATAACGTTTGCCAAATTCAAACCAGGGACCTTCAATATTACTTAGATGACATAAATTAAAATGAGACTGACCTAAGCCAGTTGTGTTTATCAACCTGATCTCCTCTGAAAAGGAGAAATGAAGTCAAATACCCTTTAATACTATTTATTAGTGGAGTAATATAATACATTTTGACAAGTTGAACAGTTGTAACAGGCGGCCATTAAAGTCTCTACAGGGCCTGTTTGGAATGAAAACAGGAGTGAGAGACAGCTCTATAACTGGGTTTTAAGAACAGCTCAGCCATCAACTATATCCTAACCAAGTACTTTTATCCAGTTAATTTACGGAGGGAATCCCTTAGGGTCTCCAGCCGTCTACCACTGTAGCTCATTAGAGTCTAATATCCAACTTTTCTCATTGTAACACTGAGAGCATTTATGCTTAAAATGTAATTAAACTTAAAACAAACAAGATCTTTATTCCCTGACAGTCCTGCTATTTTTAAATTAACAAAGGCATGAACTTATATAGGATTATTTAGAAAGCACTATACATTTCAGCCACTTATGGCAAGACATTTGCCCAACTGTTCATCCTGCGTGCAATTAGAAATCTAAATACTTGGGTAACGGGTTTCTTTTGGGAATTAAACTTGCAGATCTCTTACAAACGAGTAATGTGGTAAGACTTGCTGTCCAATGAGGTGTCTTATTGAAATATCCCAGGCCGTTTCACTTGTCACAGCTGTCGTTTCAGCCGCTTGCACTCACAGTGTATAGCTTTCATTACGAAAATAGAAATTTGTGTCCTAAGTGCTGTTACATTACTAATGCTAAATATTTAATTCCCTGGGGTTCCAATTATGGTTGAGCACTGGCAACACTGATTCTACTTTTTAATAACAACTGTAAAAGCAATTTGAGCATTTTTCAATTAATTAAATACATAGTAAACGAGTAACCTCTTGTCATTTTGCCCTCCAGGACCTGAGCTAATTGGTGTAGAATAAAATGTTTTGAAAATTAACCAATATTCCGGTCTGCACGCTGTTATACCATTAAATTACAGTTTGCAAAATGAAGTTTGTCTTTTAATAGTTATGCTCAGTATAGTCTGCAGATATGAGAAGGTACCTGCGTTTTATGTACTTAACCGTGCCTCTAATTAGAGCAGAGTTGAAAGCTGAGTGTCGTTCCTCTAAACACCAGTCCGTATCAATAATACTTCTCATTGTTCACATATAAATGCAACATAGGAGAGTTTCCCAGCTTTCAGGATGCATATTCACAACTTAGCTTAAACAGTTTTAAAAGTTTATCCATAAGAATTCCTATTGTCAATTATACTCACAGGAAAAAAGTTCAAAAATAAATGTTTAGATTTCTTTCACGAAAGAAAGTTACAAATCAAACATCTCGGAAAGTCCTTCTTTGCTAAACACTTTGTTGAAGTTTCTCCTTCTGCCATAGAACAATGTCGTAAATAAACTCTAAATTGGTTTCTCAGCTTTAAAAGGATGGTGAGGATGAATCATAAAAGCAGATGCTGTTTTACCCACATTCTAAAATGAATATTTTTCTGAAGTGCAATGAAACCTGATTAAAGACACCATCTCCTTGCAGAAAAACGTCTCTGACAGGTGTTCCTCCAGCTCCAAGTCTTGATTGGCCATAATCTAAAGTCCATACTTGGAGAGTGAATGCCTTTTTGGCAGCTGTCTTTCTAACAGAGATGATCCCCTAAACAGGTTTCACTGAATTAGGGATCTCCACAAAAGCATTATGGTTCATGGAGGAAGACACAGAAAGTGAAATGAATCACTCTGGGAGAGAAGGAAAAAAATAGGGAAAATCTAATAATTTCCATACCAATTTTTAGGGTTTAAATCTTTAATATTTCTAAGATGTTAGTAACATCTTTGAGAAATGAACTTTAATTACAGGATTAACTTGATAGCACCAGTCTGTTAATATAAATAGATCGGACTAAATTTCTGATTTTTAAAAAGCTAAACTGGATAATGAATTCGAACATTTTAGAATTTGGGGGTTGGGTTGACTTCTCAGGAAGCAATCTCTACTCCATCAGCAAATACACACCCACACACCCACACATATATAAATGAAAAGAAAAATATAAATTTGTTAAAGGTTTATTTAAATATTATTCTATTTGGAATGTAACATCTTAATAGACCTTCAAAAACATTGGTTTAATATAACCTATCATTTACAATTCTTAAAACAAAAAGCAATAGAGTTTGTAAATGACAAATTAAATCCAGTTACGCAAATTGTTTTTGCCAAAGACTAATTTTTTCCAGCTCAAAAACAGCTATATTTTGAAATCTGAAAGTAAAAATAAAGGAAACTTGTGATTTGGATACAAGTGGTACAGATATATTGTTTGTATTAAGAAATGGATCAGAATACACTCCCAAACTCTTTAGCACCTGGTTTTGAAAACTAATAATTTCATTAACTGACTACTCATATGTGGCCAAAACCACTAAACAAAACAATATTTGGTTCTCTGAAAACACTGGACAATTATCTACAGTAATAACTAATGCCACTATATTTAGTACCAGAGTCCCCAGGTTATTGTACACAACTGACCATCAGTCCTTGGATCCCAAACGGGCAGTCTCCAGCCCTCCAGCAGCAGCAGGGTGACGGCTGGTTGAAGATGACAGACTTCTCCCTTAGGATCACATGCTGATCAAGTTCTCCTCCTCTCTCTTTGGAAGATCTGACACTTCACATACTCGGAGGGGTTGGCAGCCCCAACTGCACACTGAGAACTAATGTGTCTGCACACTGTAAACTAATAAGTCTCACCTCTTACTCACCAGTACGATAACTTAGGAGCTAATGGGGGAAAGCCCACAGGTCTGGGAAGCAGAGCTGCTGAGCTCAATCCTGAGAGCGCTAACAGCAGTGTGACCTTGGACGCGTCACTGGACACCTCTGTACCTCTGGTCTCCTGGCTCTGGCATGGGGCTCTGACAATATAACCACCGCATTGCTCTGAGGATCCAATGAGAAAACATGATGAAACCCTGCAAAGCACCATGGAAATGTCAGACAACCAACTTTCTAGTCTAATGGTCACCTGCCAGCATCTTTAATAAAGAATTTTTCATTGTTTTTGTGCAAAGAAACTAAAGTAAAAAGTATATGTAACGCATCCATAATAACGTGCATTAAGAAAACTAGACTCATTAAGGGCTAGGCAGTTTTGACTAGAGATGCTTTCTTAGAATTAAGCCTTTAGCTTTAGTCCCAATAAATTACAAGCCCAAAGAGCATATGTTTAGCATTTTACTTTTTTTAAAAAAGGAAAAAGATGCAATAGGATAAAGAGAAGGAGAATTTGCAGGATATTATCATGATATAGGCATCATTTAATAAACTATGAACTTAAAATGAGGCCTGTTTTAAACCTGATTTTCTTTTCTAAGGTGTATTCAACTAGCTGCCTTAGTTCCCAGACACAAGGCTCAGAGCTCCCCTATCCTGGCTAGAATCAGCTTCTGCAGAGCTTTGCTGAGTAGAGAAGCATGTTGAGGGGAGGAATTACAGCAGATCTGCCCCATTGTACCACCCCCTGGCTAGAACGCAGAGAACCGACAGGCTAAGGAGTGAGAGTTTTCAGGGAGGCAAGGGTTGCTTGCAAGTTATTAATACACAACTGAGGCATCTGACCCGTTAGTGGGTCCCCGGAAGTCCTTTCTCATGCCTGCCTATATTCTCATGAGTTCCGTCACCTGTTTCCAAGTCCACAGAAGTATAAAAGCAGTAAATTGAAGGGCAGAGGGAAGGCTACCAGGAGGGCACGTGAGAAACACAGCTGACAGCCACTGAAGAAAGAAGACTGGTTTAAGAAATGCCCATGAGAATTAAAAACCAACAACAACAAGAAACTAAAAACAAAAAAGAACACCTAAGTCCTTTAATGAGAGCTGAGTTACGCAGTGCAAGTCTTACTGAAGACCATGAGTTATTATCAAAGTGCAGTGAGACTCTACCTTTTTTTCAAGATAAGAGGGACAGGTATGGTCCATTTTACAAAGGTTTCCATCACAAATAGTTAATGTTCATTCTTAAAACTTGGCTATCTTGAATAACCTATTCCCCGAGGGTTCCAGATTATCGTGGTTTTTTACTGTAGTTAGATAGTTTTATGGTTAATGTACTGTGGTAAAAATAAATATAGCTTAGCCTAAGCGTCTCCACTGAAAATATGCATGTCATAAAATGACAAATAAAATAGGTCAATAACCAAACCCACAGTAAATAATTCAAGCCCTAAAGTACATAACATTAGAATAAACTAAAACTAGCCCTCTTCAACACTGACGATAAATATATTCAATATGGACTTTTCAAAATGAAAAGTGAAAATCTCCAAAGGTAAATGGGGAGAAAAGAGACATAAAATTACTAATTTATACCCTTTTGATAAAATCTAAATAATCACACACTACACTCATGAGAAGAGGCTGTAGGAGAACAAACCTAGCCTATGCATCTGGGTGAGGATCTAGTAATATTTCACACCATTCTAATTTGATTTCACATCATAATGGCCTAGTAGGTGCTCAATATATTGCTGTTTATCTGAAATACAATTTGCAACTGGTCTGGTTGTCATATAAATAAAAGAAGAGAGATACTGGGAATATCACCAACTTTTCTTGGGGGTGTTTAGTTAGACGTCTAAGACATAAGGAAAGGGAAAGAATTCAAGATTGTAAAGGAAACCACTCCACTGCTGGCTATAGAGCACACATTGATTTTGACCGCATCTGGGGGCAAAAACTGCCGGGTGAAGAAAGTCCCATCCTGGTTATTTTTCAGAGTAGGAGACTGTGGCTAATCTAAAGATACTCCAAATAGCACCAGAAGATGATGAGGACCAAGTCAGAGTCCCCCCGTCACAGCTCGCATGAGCCTTGCTACTAGGTCGTCCTGTTCGGTTGGGCCACAAAAGATGTCCTGATTTGTGGCTTTGGGGAAATAGCGTAGCAGGGTGACCTCCATGGGGCCCCTTGGGGGCAGAGGGAGGTGACAAAGGCTATCATAGCATTAGCAAGCCTCCTCTACCTGCTTCCCTGGTGCTGATGATGTCAGGGTTTTAGTAACCCCGCTGTTTTCGACTTTAATTTACATGGCTATTTGGCTTGAGCATTTTATAGAGTATATGACCATCTGAGCCAGCTGAGGCAGGTATACTTGCCTTTAATGTCTACTGGCCTAGTTTATGCATTGCTACGCTATCTACCACTCTGTTATCTCAAAGATAAGATATCGGTAAGCTGTGCAGTTTTTCCCATCGGGTGTGAATTCTAGACAGTATACTGGGCCATGGACATGGGCATCCTCTAGGTCCCCATCCTTACCCCAGTTTGTGAAAAGCTTAACTCTACTTTCCAGGTCGAAAATTCACATAGCCCACCAAAAGGTAGTCAGAGCACCAAGGATATTACCAAATCACTTTATGGCAAGGTTTTAGCTCTCATACAGTTCATAGTCAGAATGTCATGTGTCTATCTCATAAAGACCTGGGTTAAGGGTGAATTTTACAAACACTTATACATGTTCAGCGCATGCCACTGCATCTTTCACGCCACCAATAAAGAACATTTTAGGCTGCAACTGACTGGCAAGTAGGGGCAGATTACTCATTGTTTATGCCATTTGGAAGGAAAAAAAATCCAGGAATTTAGAAACTGTAAAGGTAAACTTAGCGAGGCCTCCGAAGGCTATTTAGAGACAGGGCAGAAGAAAGGGGACGTTTTCTTTCCTTCGAGCAGGGGTTGGCAACGACAGCCCGTGGGCTAAATTCAGCCTGCAGTCTGTTTTCATAAATGTTATTGGAACACTTTTGTAGAAGTGTCACTGGAACTCAGCCACACCCACTTGTCTACGGCTGCTTTTGCGTTGCAATGACAAAATAGTCACAACAGACATTGTCTGGCCCACAAAGCCAAAAATATTCATTATCTGGCTCCTTCGGGAAAAAGTGTGCCAAGCCCTGCTTTGGAGGCTCTCTCTCTCTGAGAAGGATGGGAACCCCAGGAAAGCTGCCCCAGGAGAGCCCGACCTTCAATGGCCTCTTCTCTGGTCTCCCCGCAGCCCTGAGGCATCCAGATGCTAGTTTCAGTGTTATCTGGTAATTGCTCCTACCTAATGGCCTGAAACACAGCCCCCTTTCCAGTCATGAGATGCCCAAAGAAGACACAAGAACATGAAATCATCCGAAATGTAGCAGAATCTGTAAGTTTCCCTTCCAGCTCCACACTCACCCCACATTGACTGAGCACCTGGGCCCGCCTCACCTGTGCATTTGACACCAAATGCAGGAAAACCCCCAAGAGGATGATGTTAAAGGATATGTGGGATTTCACCAGAGAACAGTGAGAGGAGGGAAGGCCTTCCCAACAGAAGAGGTCACAGATGCGTAGTTGCTGCACATGCATGACTGAGGTGGCAGTGCATGCCACGATCCACTCCAGGAAAACCAGCTGCTGGAGAGAAGGGTCACAGGCTGGAGTGGTAGAAAACGATGTGAGAGGGGTCCTCTGGTCAGGTGGAGAGCAGCCTTAGGAATGGTGCTGAGAAGCTGAGGAGCGTTAGGCAGAAGGTGTCTCTAAAGGATTTAAGCAAGGGGGGTGACATGATCTGATCTCCATGTTAGGAAGATCACTCCGACAGCAGGGGCGAGGTAGGTGGGGGGTGGAGGATGTCTATGCTCTCCCATAAGCCACTGTATCCTGCCCAGCACAGCCACTCTGAAAGGCCCTAATCACCCTCTTCTTTGCACTCCAAGCAGTTTGACTTTCTTCCCCTGGCATCTCAGAGCACCTTCTGGACAATTGATAAAGTGGTATAATTCCCATCCCCAATCATCATTTTCTTGACTGCCTCCCAGTTCCAAGCTCCTCCACCTATCTGTAGTGAAGGGCCAATCGTTCGTTGTCTTTTTGTTTTGCTTCTAATTTCCAATCTTCTGCAGACCAATATTTTTGTAAAATATAAAATCGTGCACGTGGATATCATGGCAAAGTCAAATCGCCATGTAAGTTTCTAAATGCCTTCTCTTATTATTTGGTATTTATCTTGTCACAGGCTGATAAACGTTTGTGGATTTCTGGTTTCTGGTCCAACACGTAAGGAGCTTAGATGTCACCAACTCCAATATAAAACAAGTAAAAAAATGAACAAACTGAAAAATCAGCCAATCTTGTGAGATGCATAAGGGAAGTGCAGTTACAGGGCAAACTTCTGCCCCTAAAGCTGGAGTGAGAGACAGATGAGTACAGAAAATCACAACTCACTAGAGCAGAAACCTCCATGGGAGCCAATGGCAGGTGGGAGAACCTGAACTGTAATTGCCCAGTTGCTGGAGGCTCAGTGTGGACAACTCTGAAGGCAAAAGTTCCAGGGGGGGCCAGTCACAGGGAGTTCCCACCCTTTTGTGAGTTTCACCTCCAGGAGCTCAACCAGGTCCTCACAGTGAACGTCCAGGAAAAATCCCCTCATGTTTCTGGCAGGGGGAGGGGAAAAGGAAGCATTTTTGAAACGTGCCAGAGCTTTCTTCGTAACAAGGTCTGCTCTCAGGAGAAACTATTTTCGTAGAGCCTAACCTAACTGACCTGAAGGAAAAGAAATACTCACTTCCAGTTGGCCATAGCCTTCCACAGGGAGGAAGGGAAATATGTAACTGCAGCCCGCTCTAGCCACCCTGTCCTACCTAAGGGGGCGGGAGACTGAGGAGTGCGAAGTTCTGACAAGAGGTGCAGCAGGCTTATTAAAAGACAGAGGCCTAATCATGGGTCTCTCTCATTCCTTGCTGGTGGGAACGCAAAACAATACAGCCACTTCTGCAAGACAGTTGGGCGGCTTCTTATAAAACTTAATACTCTTTATACTTCTTATAAAACTTAATACTCTTACATATGATCCAACAATAGCACTCCATGGTATTTACCCAAAGGAGATGAAAATTTATATCCACACAAAACATCTGCGTACAGATGTTTACAGCCACTTTATTCGTAACTGCCAAAACTTGGAAGCAACCAAAATACGCTTCATTAGGTAAATGGAAAAACACTGGTACATTCAATGAAATATTATTCAGCACTAAAAAGAAATGAGTTATCAAGCCATGAAAAGACAGAGAGAAACCTTAAAGGCATATCACTAACTAAAAGAAGCCAATCCGAAAGGCTAAATACTTGATGATTCTAACAGTATGACATGATGGAAAAGGCAAAACTATGCAGACAGTAAGAAGATCAATGGCTGTCAGGGGTTAGTGGAGACGAAAGGATGAATAAGCAAAGCACAGAGGATTTTTAGGGCAGTGAAACTATTCCGTATGATACTCTAATGGGGGATACATGTCATTACACATTTGTCCAAATCCACAGAATATAAAACACCAACAGTAAACCTTAATGTAAACTACGGACTTTGGGTGATGGTGTCAATACAGGTTCATCAACTGTAACAAATGCACCACGCTGGTGGGGAATGTTGACCCTTTTGAGCAAGTAAGTCACAACTCCACTTCTTAGCTACTCAGGAATAGCCAGGAGCTACTGTCCACATGAGCTCCAGTCCCCTGATTTGAGGAACAATTCCAACTAGCCCCACCTCAACAGATAGAAAGTCAAGGCAGCCTGAATCCTTTCTTTTTCTTCCTCCTGTGAACATGGCAGTGCCCTCTGGAGGCATAAACGTTCATTTTTATAGGATTTGAGAGTCGTAAGTTGTCCTCGCAATGTATGTCAACTATATTAAACAAACATGGACAGAAATAACATAAAAAGCTACCTTCAGGATTTATAACCCTCCAGCTAGACTATAAACTCTGTGAGGGAAGGACCATGCCCACTGTGGTCTCTACTCGATGGCCAACGCTGTCCAGTACCCAGTACATGCTGAGTAAGGACTTGTGGGTGAATGTTGGAAGAACATGATCCAGATAATGTTACTTACTAATCACTTAAGCGTATGTTGTAATCCAAACTCACCAAGTGTCTAAAAACAAAAATATTCTCCAGTGCTTTTTTCTTGGAAATGTTTTGCCCCTCCCTCTCTATCTTTAAATCCCTCTGCACAAATGAAATTGAGTATACTTAATCCATTGAACGGTTTAGGGGACAGCTATAGCCAGGAATATTCTTTCACTTTCCTTCCTTCGTATCCTGAACCCCATCTTTTTTAAAAAACAAACGCTGCCCAATAGTATTGAACGGTTCATCTCAGACTTGCTTTTCATAGGGCCATTACAGCTGTATCACATAAGAAAAAAAGGAAAACAACATTTAATAATGAAAGAAAACACATTTTTGGAGAAATGTGCCTTTCAGAGAAATGAAAACAAATGGATATGAAAGAATAGATTGTGTTCCCTGCCTGCTGCTAGACTGTGAGTTCCAAATCCCCTGCATATTCTACTAGCATCTCACCATCTACTCGGCCCACACTCTTTTCTCCCATTAGACTTCCTTGTCCTAGGTTCCCTGTCTCAAAACACCACCACCACGAACTAACTGCTGCAGCCTTCTGGACGCCCTCGTTGACAGGCTTTTCCTTTACCCCCATACATAACCAGTCAGCCACAGGTCCTTTAATTTCTAGCATCTTAGTATCTCCCATCAATCCACCGACAGCTCTCCTTCCCCTGGCTCCCGCAACTATTCTCACCCCTGGACAATTACTTGCAAAAACCACCGAACTAGTCTCTCACCACCAGTCTTGCTGGTCTCCAATGTACTCCCCATGCTGCCACCAAACATGATACCTCCACAACGCAGAGCTGGTCAGGTGAAAGTAAGATGAGGTCCAAGCTGCTCTCTCAAGCGTATAAACCATCCTTTGTAGCCTGGCCCCTGATTACTCTCATCTCTCCTTCTAATCTCCGCATGCACCTCTCCTGCTTCTTTCAAACTCCTTGCTGACTCTTGAAGTCACGTGCTCTCCCTTGTCTTTCTTTGCTCCCCCTTCCTTCAAGGCTCAACCCCAATGCCCCTCTCCTCTGGGAAGCCTTCCTTGACTTTGCCCACCCTCCGTCAGGCTTGTGAGGACTCTGCCCCTGGGGTCCCATGGCACCTGGCCTTTCCCTCTCACCGTGCTGTGCTGAAATGGTCTGATTATGCCTCTGTAGCCAAGATAGATGCTAAGCTCCAAGCTCCACAAAGGCAAATACTGCATGCTGTTCACCATTTCATCTCCATGCCTGAGCCCAATGCCCACGTTGTTGAATTCAGGGAACATATTGTATTCATATTTGATTCCCTGGATTTATCATAATGTTAAAAGCCAGCAGGTATGTATAAATAGTAATGAATACATGGAACATTCTATTGGTTAAAATTCAGTTCTGAGATTAACATACTTTAACTTGTTACTTGTACCCATACTGGATGACAAAATGTTTGTATGACATCTACAGATGGCAAGTAGACATTTATTTCTGATGTGTATAGAATAAAATATTATGAAGAACAGGGATGTGATACAACCATCTGCAGATTGAATTTCCAGAACTGGGGACAAGCATCTTCAAGATGGCAGCATTTGCTGTGGAGTCAAAAGATCCTTATTACCACTTAGAAGCAAGGCATTTCATCTTCCTGGGACTCAAGTTTCTTCACGTGAAAAACACATCTTCTCCAGCTTCAAAAGCCTGCAAGTGGAAGCTGCCTGCTATTTTTATGCATAGAGTTTGCAAGGTGTTTTGAATAAAAAGACTCCGGGAAAAAAAAATTAAATAGTCTGCTAATGTGTCTTGCAACTGACACTTCAGTACATTCATACACAAAGTTTAAAAATGGCAGGTAGGTTAAGGTAATTTAGCAATAAGTTGTTCTAAAAACATTTTGTGGAGAAAATATATATAAACAATTATAGACAAAATTATAAAGTGCCTCGTATTTTAAAAGAATACAGAGAGAATACAGCAATCACAGCAGAGTCAGGAAGTCTAGTGGTAACCAACCTATGATTTGCAATATATGTAAAAAAATTTTTTTAACTGTCTAAAATAGCACCATTTTTTTTTTTAAACTGCTAGATAAACAGTATTACAAGATGATTCCACAGTGCTGGCTCATTATACATACTCAGAACTTTTAAGTCGTCCACCTAATGTAGCACTTTCCTAAAACACAATTCATTTTGGCCTCATTGGCAATGGCATATAGTTGGGGGCACTAGAATCTGTAATATTACACATAAAATCCTGAGTATCTTAATTTTGATGTCTTTTATAACCACATTGATCAAATCTATGATTTATATAAATTTAAAGAAACTCTGATAGTCCCTTAGGTGTCTTCCTTTTTCCAGGTTCCTGACTTAAAGGGCCTCAGGCATATTAGCACTTCCTAGTTCAGCCTTCTAAAATTGGATGCATACTTAGAAAAGGCTCTCAGCTCTCTTACTACCTTGAACACTTGAAAAGAATGCACAGAAATGCCTGTATTTTCTTAGGGTGCCCAAAATAGTTTCTTAGTAAAGCCATCAGCTCTATGTACCATCTTACAAATGTATTCTTTATGTAACTTGTATCTATATGTGATCTTGCAGTTTTAATTTTGGAGCTCTTCTAAAAGAACTTTAAGTTCTTTTATTTTAAGCCTAAAATAAAACATTTTAAAGTATTATAGTCTTACAGATTATGCATTTAAGACATCAGAAAGGTACAAAATATCTTATTCCTTATCAAACACAAATGGAGGAAAGTAAGGTTGTTTTTCACATTCACACACACATATTGAGCCTCATAGTCTAAAAGCTACTTCCAAGTCCTAGTTTTAAGAAGAAGAGTATCCATTTGTTTTTCCACTCAAATATACATATTTAAACTCAAATATTACTCTTAAAGCATGCCACATTTCTGGTGAGTTCCTGAAACATAGGACGCTGTTAAGTATACTTTGGGGCAGTCACCTACTATTCTGATGACCAGACCAGATTGCACCTCACTTCCAACAACCACACTGCAGCTCATTTCCCTCCGCTGCTGATGTCCTCCTTCTCTGTGTCACATACATGCTCCTTCCCAATTCAAGCCCACCATTTTCTGTGAGGTCTGCTCCAGCAGTTTCAGCTTTCCTAGTCTCTCTCCTAAATTCCGAAGGTTCTAGATTTCTAGTAACACATAATCATGTTGGACTCTATCTCAGTTTCTTTTTACTTCTCCCCTGTCCCCACCCCCCAATCTAAGAGCCGCGAGAACCCCGCAAAGGGATCAGGGCCTGTATTGCTCATCTTTACTGTTAGGGTCCCAGTTCCTAGAAGTGCTAGACAGGAGATGCTTCCCTAGCTGCTTCTTGATGAGTGACTACTGGTATTCAAAGATTCTATATGTCCATACTATCTTTTGTCCAGGTCATTTTTAAGGGCAAGGACTATTTTATTATCTTATGTCATTTATATCACTGTGGTCATGACCATATGGACTAAAGATGAACTATATTTAGAAGAATTGCATGATTGGGGTTCCCCTGGGCCTAGGGCCTCACTCAAAAAGGTTAAAGATTTAAAATATTGACTTTTGTTAGAAGGATTATTGTAACCAGTTAAAGGCATCCAATGTTTCTAAAAAAGAAATGGAGCTACGTCTTCAGTAAGAGTTCCAAAGTCAATATATACGGTGGAAAATTAGAATAAAAATTATCCTTGAAAATACTTTCAGTAAGTCTCTCCCAAAATATAGCATAGACGGTTTCATACATGCCTCTCAGGAAGTATAACAGTATAATTTTCACCAGGGTTGGGAACAGAGCTGTTTCTTCCATTAAGCATCATGTAAAGTGTCAATAGTTGCCTTTTAGGGGCCATGTACTAGAAAAGATACTTATTGTTTTTTATTTCCTTCTTTTCTTCCTAAGTGCATATAGTTGAATTAAATGGACATTACATGCAATACCGCTGAACACAAATTGTAAAGATAATGAATTCATCCTACAAATAAAAACTACAGGCAACATGGTGGTGACAAAAGCTAGAGTCTACCAATTGAAAAACTATTATAATACATCCTTGAACGTCAAGTCTCTCTATCAACACTTGGAAAATATCCCCAAGTAACCTGTCAGCTTTGCAGCATCTTTTCTATAGTGTATGTCTACCTTTATTCCTTTACATAGAAATTGTTTACCCCCCCAAAAGTAATTTTTTCTCAAAAATATTTCTCTAAAAATAAGAACAAAATCTACGTTGTGGAAAAAATGTTTTTTGATATCTAGCTACAAGTTATTTAAGATAGTCTGCATGTTTTGAAATCATAAACAAATCCTGTTAAAGCAAAAATACCACAAAAATGTAGATGTTCTCTTTGTCTCCCCTTCCATACACACAAAATCAATTCTAGTCTTAAAAAGAAATGCTCTCTGTAATTATCATATGACCCACAATCACACTCCTGGGCATTTATCCCAGGAAAATGAAAACTTACGTTCACACAAAAATCTATACACGAATGTTTACAGCAGTTTTATTCGTAATAGTGAAAAACCAGAAACAACCCTGAAGTCTCAACTGGTAAATGGTTAAACAAACTGTGGGACAACCATACCGTGGGATATTACCCAAACATAAAAAGAACAGACTTGAAATATTCAAGTTCAATCTCCAGAAAATTGTGCTGAGTGAGAAAAGTCAACTCCAAAAGGTTATATACTATATGATTCCATTTGTATAACATCCTTGAAAAGAAAAAATTATAGAAATGGAGAACAGCCTAGTGGTTGCTATGGTTAAGGAAGGGGAGCAGGACAGAAGCAGCTATGGATACACAAGGGCAACATGAGGAATCCTTGTGCTGAAGGAACTGTTCTGTATTTTGGCTGTACTGATGCCAATGTCCAGGTTGTGATATGGCACTATATACCATACTATTTGGGGAAACTAGGTAAAGGGTACAAAGGACCTCTCCATTATTTAGTACAACTGCATGTGAAATCTATAATGATCTCAAAATACTAAGTTTAATTAAAAATAAAAAAGAAACACTCTAGCCTAATAAATTTACTTTGCCATATGGAGACCTGAGCTTAAGAATTTATCATAGCACTTCCTTTGTAAAAACTACAGAAGTGGATGAAGTACGAACTGGGTCATTTACAAAACAGTTACTCACAACTGCTTCTTCGAGTGTCATCAGCATCTGTGAATCTCCCCAGTTCCCTCGCTAAGGGCCACCTCTAGTGACACATACCCCTTGACAGTGTTCACACCACAGAAGCCAGAGGCCTGCCTACCACAGAGGAATCCTTCCATTTTCCTACAGCCACCACAAAGGCCACAACAAGGAATTTCCCAATGGCAAGGCAAACGGTCATTATTCAGTCTCCCCAAATGTAAGAACTCTGTGAAAGACTGGATGTCAACCTTCTTTACATAACAAATGCTCAAACACGTAACAAATGCTCTGCCAGTTATGATTTTTATCTTGTATCTGAGTTGAGCTAATAGATTTTTTGAGAAGAAAATGTTCTATTCCAGAGGGACTAATATAGAGAATTAAAATATATATAAGGATACCTTTCAAGTCTTTTTTCTCCCATAAATATAATACAGTCACATTAGAAAGTGATTTTAAACCTATTCTAATGATATCAGATTGCCAGAAGAATTGCTAGGTTGGAGAATGTGATTTTTTTTTTTTTTGGAACGCTCTTTTTCAGGTATAAACATTCATTCAATCCAATAAAGTCGTTTTAGAAAAAAAGTCAACATATAAAATTGATTTTATTTTTTCTATACTTTGATTAAAACAGATAGCACTTGGTAATACATTACAATGCTAAGCATGTCAAATAAAATTGGTGATCTAGAAGGGCATAACCCTCTTCTGCATGACAACTGTGGATTTTAAGTGGAAAAATACTGTAATCTATAAATAAGAACATCCAAAACATATTTAAACCACTTGAGCACTTGATTTTTCCATGGCCTTTGCATCTAGACTGAACAGACCACAGGAAATTTCAGACTGACAGCTGAATCTAAAGGAAAAAAGAAATCCATTTAGTTGCCATGATCATTGTCACCACCAGTCCCTAATATCTTCTTATACTTCACCAACCTCACTTAACTTTGCCCTGTTGCTTTATGCTTGGGAGAAAGACAAATCACTAATCAATTATGCACACTAATTTAAAATGCTACCTTTAGGAGGCATTTTGATACCTTAGGAATAGGGGTATTTCCTCTAACTGCTTACTTTTAAACATTTTCGATAACACCTTAGGCAGGATGCACTGAACATTTGCAAACACTTAAAAATGCTACAGTCTACATAGACTATCAAACTGCGCCCCAAAAGTGGCGGTACAATTCTGCAACTGGTTGAGGTCACATGGAAAATAGAATTATATGCTAATTTGTTCCTATATTAAGTTATCATAGAAGGTCATACCAAGCACAGTAAAATGAATTCTGGAAAAAAAATTAACTAAGTAGATTGGTATGTACCGTATCAAAGTAAACTGTTTATCTTAATAGATACAAATACAAGAAAGATTTTTAAAACAGGGGCATTTTTCTTCTTTTCAAAAAAGTAAATGTTTTAACCAACCCCAGGCAATGACTTGCATGATTTAAAAACACTTTATCTAAATAGTTTTTCCTTCAAGGAGAACAAGGGCAAGATTTTTTTTTCCCAAGGGGAGAAAAGAAATGGAAAAGGGCAGAGTATCCAAAAGAGAATAATTTCCTCAGAAAAAGCTTTACTTTATCTACATATTTATTGAATTTTATTCACGTAAATAGTTCTGCACATGTACTATAAAATGAACAGATAGGTTTAAACTAAATGATGGGGTCAGGAGGTACTTACCATATACATTTATTATTTTACTCCAAAATAAACTAAACAACAATATAGATGTTTTCCTTAACGTAGATTTGTATGAAGAAAATACGCTTCATTTAAAAAAACTATTGAGGAAGAAAATCTATATTCATTTTTTTCTGGAGGGCACATCTATAGATAGGTCTTAACCACAGATAAGTTCTAAGGATAAAGTATCAACTTAGAAAACTATAAACCAAATTAATGGTTGAAGAATTCGGGCTACCAGTTTCATATGTGATGATAGTGCAACCTTTATATTTCTATTTTCAAAGGTCCTTTATAGAAAAAAGGAAAAAATTGGGGGGAGGTGGTGATGGAGAACTAAAATCTTACAGCATTTGAAACCAAGGGACCAGTATTTTATAAAGCATCCAGCTTATTGCAGGACACAACTAAGAAGAGTAACAGAGGTCATCTGTGTCACACCCTCAGGCAAATTCCTGGGAAAAAATAAAACGATAATTTTCTGTTCTAGAGTCTATCCTATTTTCCATGAAAAGATATGTTTATATTTTTCATTTTATTGCAACATTTCCAATGCAATGCTACAAAAGAACTAGCACTGACAAAGAGCCATCTGAATTTTCTTTAAATCATAACTCATTTTTAATTTCTAAAGGGACTTTACCTATTGCTTTCAATAAAATTTTATTACTATTAGTTATCATAAAATACGTTAGGTTCCCATGGAATACAAGTTAGACATCTTCAAATACTGACTTTTCTACTATATATTATGGGCATTGTCTACCCTATTTTCTCCTTACCAAGTTAGATATGGAGATTCTTAGTCAGGCAAAGATCTTTGGCTTCTTGATGAACTATAAAATAAAGCAATATACTACTTTATTATCATTCTTGTTTGAAGGACCTTATGTATTGGGATCTTAATCCATTAAAAAGTTGAGAATTACATTTGAAAAGGGTGGGCGGAAGTCTGACAAAAATGAAAACATGCAATGATGCCTAAAATATCAGGGCTTAAGTAAATTAATCTTCATTCCCACTGAAAGCAGTCTGATGTCCAGGGACAAGGAATTATTCTACCATAACACACAGCACATTAAATACTACAATAGACCCATTTGAAATGTCTTAAGATAATTATTATGTCATCTACAAATGATCGTATATAGACTTATATTTTAATATTCAATACCAGAGGTTCTAACGCAAAATATGCTGAAATGGTAAATACATTTATTTGGTTCAAGATAAGAGCAAGCAAATCAGTAGCTATTCTATGACTGAAAGTAAGACTCCAAATAAGATCTGAAAAAGAATCGATAAAAGCAAGGGCAAAATATTTGGACCCTGGTTATCACAAACAACACTATCATTCCTGATGGTTTGCATATAAAACTCCTTATCTCCACTACCTAGTTGAAAAGAATGAAAAGCTTCTTACAACCAGCTAAAAAGAAAGTCTTTACCATGCTCCTTGAAAAAGCTCATTTTCACATTACTCAGGCTTCATTATGCTAAATCAATATTCGTTTAGTCACTGGGGTTATTGACATATTTTAAAATAAAAGTATACCCTTCAGCTACTGCACTCATTACAGGTAATTTGTCTTGTCAGACAGCAGGGAATATTATCCTAGTCTTTCAGGGGCTGACAGCCCGTGGAAATACCTCCCCATGGTTACAACTGTAAATAATTTTAAGGTAAAATATTGAAAAATCAATGACTGTTTCCTGCAATCTGTCACAAACAAATCAATCATAATCTGTACTGCCAGAGAGTATGATTTGAAGGAGATGGGAGCAGATGTAATTCTTGGCTGGAATCTCTCATTTCAAAATCACTTCACATAATGGTGTCATCATTTAAACACTTAACAGTCAGCGCAACTGCCACTGCAACATCTAGTTGGACAAAACCACAAGGAGGAGGAGGAGAAAATGCCATCACTATTACGTTAACAAACATTTAATTTAAATGGTTACTGCATTAGTAAATTTCAGCCGAAAACAGTTTTACCTGCCCCCTTTCACAGTTTTAAATTAATCAAGGCTGCTTTTCTGTGTACTAATGCTTAATAAATTAGTCCATGTCTAAAGTACATATTCTTTTTATTTTAAAAGTCCATTATAGAGAACAAAATTTGGAATTAATAAATAAATCATTTGGATTGTAGAATATCCATAATTCTATCTATAAACAAAGACAAAAAATAGTGTCACAGATGTCAAGATTATACTTTTAAAGTAGGTTTAAAGGTCACAGTTGCCCAGATATTAAATTTTATATTTTCCTTCTATTAATAAATATTACATTTCAACTTTGTAATACTGTAGCACATTTTAGAATGACCAGCAAGACCTAGTCAATTCAAAAATACCCTTGCATTCCATACACAAGCTACACCATAGATTGATATTTTAAACGCTAGAGTAATAACCCAAGTATATGAAGTGT
The DNA here is from genome assembly GCF_011762595.2 of Tursiops truncatus. Taxonomy (NCBI): domain Eukaryota; kingdom Metazoa; phylum Chordata; class Mammalia; order Artiodactyla; family Delphinidae; genus Tursiops; species Tursiops truncatus. Next base: position 29,447,204 of record NC_047052.1, on the reverse strand, counting down.
AAAAGTTGGTCAAGGACATAATATTGAATTGTTCTGCAAATGTAAACTGCCTTCCAAGTAATCACTTTTATATCATTTTTTTTCTAGGCTACATGCTAATAGCTCCTCAGCTGCTTCCAACCTCTACCTAGGCAAGAATAAAAGAATCTGAGATTAGTATATTTCCTCTTCCCGTTGTATTAACCAAAAACATCATATGATTTAAAGATTAAAGAGTCCCCTTCTTGAAGGTTTTTGTTTTTAAATGTATACTAGCTCTTTAATAGAAGAAATTGATTTTATCTACTACTGTTGCTTACCAATTTCCCAATTATATAATTAGACATCATAAAGCCCTTTATTATTACATTAATATCCCTCCATAGATATAGTTCAGGGAGTATTTTTGATGACTAGAAAAGTATATCATTTTTCTTAAAAAGGAAAAAAAATGATATAAATACCATTACACAATTTAAGCCTTTATAAACATTCTTAGACATAGCGATTGATAATTTATAAAGGGGTTTGACTCTGTTTTTAATTTAACTTGCATGGGCAATGTAGCAACATAGCATGAAAAGATGGAAGATTTTCATATTGACACAGATTTTTCATTTTTGTTGTTCAAGAATCTTCGATTCATTCTGTAACACCAGCATTAGGTTTCTGAAACTGGAAAAGCATGTGGGGAAATGATCAAAGATCTCATCCAGAATAAAACAGAGTCCTCCATTCCATGTGAATCCCTGCAACAGCTGCAAAGAAAGCAACAAGCCAACCTAGTGAGAGGAAACGGAAAGTATTACCCATAGCCTAGGATTACACAAAAAATGGAAAGGGACCTAAAGCTGACAACTAGGGAAGGAACCCGTGTGTGGGAGCTCCTGGCCTCCAGTGCGCTAGAGCAGCCCAGGCTGGGCCTGGTGAGCTCTTTGGCAGAGCCCTGGAACCAGTTGTCAACCAGCAAGTCTCCCACTCAGAGCTGGGTGGTGGCTGGCAGTAAACCACCCTGCCGAGAGCACGTTCCCCCAGAGAAGGCAACAAAGCCAGAGAGGTAAATGAGGACAGCTAAGCAACGCGCTCAATGCCTGCACATCAACCACATGCTAAAATGACATCTACTAGAACGGGGTAGGCCACCATCACAGATCTAATTCTCAGAAAGAAGCTATTTTAAGGGTGCTGAGTATGCCTAGATGAGATTTCTCAGCTCTCCCAACATAGCCTATTACCCCAGGAGGAGGAGCTCGAAAACTCAGCACAGGAAAATCAGATTGTTTCCATACCCCAAATTTAAAGAAATTGCTCTCTACTAGATAAAGTTCTTATATGTAATAAAGGCACAGGATTACAGAGGAAAGTATTCTTTTAAAAGAGATAATATTACCTCCCTATCTTCAGAATCTCCTTCTTCCAATAGCCAGTACAGTAGTTCCATTATGGGCTGTAGATTCTTAAAGAGAAAAACAGCAAGAGTTAGCTTCATCTTTCCTACCAGTTCGTTCCTTCATTGAATGACAATTTAATTACCAATACTTCAATTGATTTTATTCCTGAATGATAGATATAGTTCTCAAAAAGCATACTCTAGCCATTTCCACTAGAGAACATTTAGTATAACCTTCTCAATTAATCAACCATAACCTATTACTGTTGAAAGGACATGCTTTCTTCATATTTTCAAGAGTGGGGAACCCCCCCTCACACCACCTATTTTATATAAAAGAAGTATCGGTTTTAATACATTTGAATACCATTAATATATAAGAAATAAACATGAATCTTCATAATAAATTTTGGCTAATTACAGATATAAAACTCAACCAATTTGCATATATGTTTAGATTTTTCCTATATTCATCCTTAGGAGGGAAGAAAAATCTAATCCTCCTGTCTTATAAATTCAACAAGTTTACATGTGGTTAAAAAAACAAAAACTAAGCTTAAAGGCAAACAAAGAGGAATCAGACTGCTCACTGTTTAACATTTTCTTCATATTTGTGTGTTTCCTAAGTGACTGTAATGCCTCAGCTCTTGGTCATACATGAAGCCCCATAACGCCCAATCAGTGATAGAAGAACACAAGTGTGTTATTTAAAAACAATTATATAACATTAAAAATCACTTTAATACCTTTGAAAGTATCCACAGAGAAGCACTTATTCTACTGCAGGCTGTACTAGAGTTGCCTTCTGTAGAATTAGCTTTTTTTTTTTGGTCATTCAACCATCTTTTTTACTTAAGAAAATATTCTCTATCACTAAATCCAGTACTTGCTCTCCCCACTAGGCAATGCAAATATTCTGCACAGTATTTTTTTTTTCTCATAGCTTTTCTCATCTGCTTGTATTCAGCATCCCCTATTTTGATGAGAAGTGACAAGTTTTGTGCACACCTGTATATCCTTTGTCTTTTTAAAAGAGTTTAGTACCCATGACTAGAGCTGATACTCCCTCTAAGTTTATTCTTAAAAGAACTGGGGTAATGAAAATAATCAAAAACTGTAATTTGATATAAACATTATTTCCTTTAAATAATAATTCTATTTCTATAACATATCGTAACTTTAGTCTTGATTTTTACAAAAAGCACTGAGCTCAAAAGTTTCACTATCCGACGATAACATTAAAAAATAAATGCATTTTAAGTGCATTTCCATGAATCAAAAATTTTCCTACTTACCAATGCATTGGTAAAATTTTAATAATCAAAGGCCTCAAGTGACATTCTCTACATTCTGTACTTAGACCATCCCCATTTCCAATACAAATACTTTGGTAAAACAAACGCTAATGCTATTTTGGGTTTACTCCACACACAAGCACAACTGTGCAGACACTCACTTGCAGATGAGCCTGGGGATGCACAAGGACAAATTTCAGTCAACATTTGGAGGAACCCCATGGTTCAGAAGTGAGCTTAGCTGAAAACATCCAAATGTATTACGGAAACATCATACTTAAAACCTGCACAGAAAATGGAAACGATTCTGTTTAAGGAAACACAGAAGTCTGGTTAAATACTTTAGGGATATTAGATATGAATATCTAATCTAATTTTCTCCAAGGTATCACTCTATATTATCTCAAATAAACAACTAAAGACTGTATCAAGGTGTGGAATATCATTAGCCTGAGAAAAGGCTAGAAAAATGGATTACATAAATGACAACTGCAGGAGAAAATTATATTCTATTCTCTTGAACAAATGTTAAGTGCATCCTTACTCATAAAGATTTAAACTTTAACTACATTTGAATATACTGGTTTTCAATTTTGAAGCATCTAAGTTAATTTGCCAAGCTAAATTGGTGCTCAGGTATACTCTAGCTATAAAATACTGCAGATTTATGCAGAAATAAGTCATGAGTATCACACTCCAGAGTAGTGCTAAACCAGAAAGCAAACCAGAGTCATTACTGAACAAGAAAAAAATAATTCCAAGATTTTACATCTTCTTAGAGTGGTATCAGCTGCTATTCTATTAAGGACAATTATTCTCTATAAAACAGCTAACATTTATACCGAAAAGATGTTAAACTACAGGAGCCAACACAATGTAGACGCTGAAGGGAAATACACAAAGATATTGAGATATTACCACACAAAATAGGCTGTGCTATCTCAGAGGTAAAACACTGTTCCAAAATATGATCTTGTTTTCATAATCTGTTTTAAAGAACATGTTTAATTCACTCAGGATTACACGATCTCATTTACTTGCACATTATCAACTGAAGAACACTGACATTTTCCACAAGATTTCTATACTGTAAAAATATATTATATTATTATATATTAATATAGTAATAATTACTTGGTGTTACTTATTAAAACAGATGACAGGTAATTAGCTCATATTCCTATTTCATTTCTTTTAACACAGCATATCAAATTTGAAAATAATGTATGGATAATAGCATTGGGATGCTGATCTTAGCTGCCAGAAAAGAAATTTTTGAAGGGGAGTTGGGGGATAAGTAAAGCAATTATGTCAAAATTAATGCTCTTGTTTTCGTTTCAGCAAACAAATCTACATAAGTCATTCTCTGATTTTAGTTTACCATGTAATGCTCGGCAGCTCATTATCCTTGGAGTCACGAATGAGCTGTGATTCTACACCTGGCCTCTCCGATCATAACGCCTATAGCCTCCTCCACTTTCATTTCCTCTTTCTACAATGAGTTTTAATATTAAAGAAAAACACTCACACATCTTACATACACACTGATGGACAGCCAGCTTCCAGGAAATCATGGGCTACAAAGAGAGGGGGGAAATCTTAATGCAATACTTATGTTGAAGGGTATTAGGTGCTGGGTAAGCCAAGGGGTAATATAATCAGCAGCATCCGTCCTGCTATTGTTGTGGCATTTGGTATTCAGAGATTTGAAGTAAAGGACAGTAATACTATTCTAGTGGTCATCCAGGTTATGATTCAGATCCTTAAACTAATAAGAGTCTAAATGCACTATCTTCACTTGCTCATCAATTCAAGTTTACAGAACCACATTTTGGAAGAAATGAAACAGTTTTCTTCTACGTCTGGAAATAAAAACAAGACATTCCATAAAAAATGTAGTTAAGTACCTGACAATAAGAAAAAAGAAATTGTTTTAGATCATTAAAACATTCTAGGAGACTGTCTTCTAAAAAAAGTGAAGGGACATAAATTTCTTATATATTTACCTTTTCATTACAATCCTGTTTCTGCACATTAAGCACGCCTTCCTCTACATATTTTTACTGAACACTAATAAACGTTTGCTTAATAATATACTATGCTATTTATGCTTTTCTTTCTAAATCAGGAACCATTACTCCACAAAGATGGAAGCACAAAAGAAGTCGACAAAGGCATTGCCAAAAAGCCACAAGTAGTATTAATACATGCCAGAACACTTAACATTGAACTATCATTTCTGTCTAAAACTTCTGCTGCCAGAGTGCTGGAAGCTCAAAGACAGGTTTCTATGCAATTAAATTCTCCAAAAGCAAAACTGTACAGAAATATGCCGCCCTTCTTATGTCACCGTTTTATAGACAACATTTTCTCAAGATCTTAATTAAGATAACGATGCACACCTGTGTCAACATTCTCTGGCAAGACAGCCTTATCAATCATAATCCTTTAAGTACACTCCAAAACTGCAAAGCGATATGACAGAAGCAATCTGTTGCCTTTCCTAGCGTCAGTGTTGTGTCTCTCCCACAAGAATGATGAGATCTTTAAAATACAGCAGATCTCCTTTTATGAGTCTTTAAAGTTTTAACTGTAAACAGTTATTACACTAAATAAACAGGAATAACCTCTTTTGCACTTGATTTAAACAATGACAACTGTACAGCCAAAACTCGAAGAGCAAGCTCCACGACCATGTCTTAACAATACAATTGTGGATCTTATTTTAAAGCTCTAAATTTTAAGAGTTATGCCTAACAGGATCCGTGCAGACATGACAAACCAATAAACTCTTAGGAAGTTTTAAAATTAGATTTTTTTTTGAAGTCCTTCATTAAGAACAATCAGGGAATACCTATCCCTAGTGTAAGTTAAAATGTTCGGAAAGATACAAATGCAACAGTAAGCCGAAAAGAAAAGGAGTCGTCTTGGTAACCTGGAACCAGAGGGAGTTAGCTCCCACCTCTGCTGGCGGAGAAAGCTTCAGTGACAAGAGACGAGTTAAACTACTGCTAAAAGCACGCAGGCTCCCAAACGGCAAAGCTGATGAATAAAGGAGGAAAAGGGGCGGGGGCGGGGTGGAGAGAAGGGAACGTATCCTTATCGTCACTGCTACCAAGACTAAAAGTTAAAACCTCCGGTTTACCAGCAAAAACGTGAAAGCTTTCACATGAAAACGGAGAAAACCCGCCAGATGTTATCTGAATCCCGTCTGCACGCTAATGATCAGCTCTTCCCTTTCACATATTAACACGAGTCTATCTCAGACGCCGGGCGGCCGTGGCCAGCCGAGCATCAGAGCCATCAATGTGCAAATAAACCAGAAAATAGAGACATCCTTAAGAAATGAGTCTCAAATTTGACGTAGAGCGGAGGTGACAACCACAGCAACAGAACCATAAACTCCATAAATTCTAAATGCCTCAATATCTTGCAGGATTCTCTACAGTCCGTGCACCAAAAAGAAGACAGTAGAAAGAAACGAAGTGGGGGGGGAGGGGGGTTTGGTAAGTATAGTGTGTCTGTGTGTGGGGGTTGCTTAGCTGCCCAGAGTTACATGATGATGTAACGAGAATGTCTGTGTGGACAGACTCAGATTTTCGGTGGCACAAACCTCCACGGTTCCATTTCAGAAATCTCGGACGAGAGCCCAGAGAGTGAAGCCGCCGCGCGTGGATGGAGGGGACACGCCCACGCCCGCCCGCCCGGGGACCGTCACACCAGGAGAAGCCCGCCCAACTTTCACGCGGCCCATGCCCACGGAGGCGCGCGGGGCACCGTCGCGTCCGTCCGGTCCACGAGGGGACGCGGACGCGGCTCGAGAGGCAGGAAGCCCGGCCGCAACGGGGCGGATGCGCGGTGGCATGGAGGACCCGGGGCTCACCTCTCCTCCACGGCGCGGGCGCGCGAGCCGCGGACGCTCCCTCGTGGCTGGCGCGAGCCCCCGGCGGGCGGCGCGCGCGGGCCGCTACAGACCTTTAGCGCGAAGGGCTGCGGCGGCGGCGGCGGCGGCGGCGGCGGCGGCGGGCGGAGCCGGTGGCGGGCGGAGCCGGGGGGCGGGCGCTGGGGAGCTGAGGGGCAGCGAGAGGCGGGAGCGATGCCAGCAGGGCGGGGACGCTTCGGGGCACTCCCCGCGACCACCCGGGCGTTGTCCGAGCCCCAGAAGACATTGCCCTTTGGCTGCCTGCGAGGCCACCACTGGCCGGCTCCGCACGCCAGGCCGCTCAGCCTCGCCTCAGTCTCGGCCGGCTTGCTGCCACCTCAGCCTGGCTGTTCCCGCCACCGCCGCCGCCGGCTTCCCGTCTCCATGACAATAGCGCGCCGTCGCCCCGCCCAGCCCCGCCCTCTCGGCGCCGTTACTCTGAGGAAAGCGGGCTCACGTAGCCGAAGGGCGGAGCCAATAGAGGCCAGCGTCCAATTAGAGGTGAAAGCAGGGAGGGATGGGGCCGGGAGGCTAGAGCGGTTGTAGGAGGACGTCCGCCTGAGGGGCGGAGTCTGGAGGGAACTGACGGAGGGGAGGAGTCAGCGCGCGTGCGTGAAGTCGCGCTGCGGAGAGTGTGCAGTTGTGGAGAGTGGGCTTGGGTGCAGGGGTTGGAGCTCAGGAAGTAAAAGTGTATCTCTCCCGTCAGAGTCATTGAGGGAACCTCTGTGTATAGGCATACTTCGGCTTCCGTGTGACCTCATTATAAAAGGCCACAAAGTCCCCGATCTACTGGGCCCCAGCGGAGTGCCCAACACTGTGCCAGCCCCTGTCCTGGTTCACCAGCGCCCCTGTCTGTCCCACAGTTCGAGTGCTTCTGTGGCTTGTGGCGGCGCGGTGTGGAGAGACAGGCAAAGGGTCTGTTTTGTATTCTAAATGTGTGGCCTTCGTGGGCAAGGGCTCGGCCTGTGACTCGGTTGTGTGTTTTTGCCTTGCCAGCGCCTCGCTGAACAAATGGTTGGGTTGGTTACTGCTCCGCAATGTTAGCAGTGGAGCGTGGGCGGATGCGAGAGTGGGTGCGAAGGGGAAGAGGACCCGCACTCTCCACCACCACCGGCCTGGCGGGGCGGGCTGCGGATAATGCAGAGCCCCGAGAAAGAGGCAGCCAGGCATTGCGGGAGGAGGTGTAGTGGAGTCCGACGACCTACTCCGGTGTAGCTGCTTCTCCGTCTGGCAGCTCTTGCCCACTACCTCTCTAGAGAAGGCTACCCCCATAGTACTGGGTCCCCAGTGCCTCCTCCCTCGCCGTCTGGCGGGGAGTTGGTGGAAGGGAGGCCGGGCCGGAGACGTGCAGATGTCCAAGGCCTGTCTCTCGCCCACCTGCTGCTGCTGGCGGAGAGGGACAGTCACCCCGGACTCCCTGCGCCCTGGACGCTGGCATCCATCCGGCTCTCTCGGGGGCCTTCATTCCGGGTATCCATCTCGCTCTCGGGTCCCCTAGCTTGGGGGAGAAGCCAGGGGCGGGTGGGCGGCGATCTGCCTTGGAGTTCAGCCTTCTGGCGAACGAGAAATCCGCTAACTCCGCGATTTACTGCGGCGTACAGAAAGCAGAGCTTTCGCTGGCGCGCGGTCCGAGGCCTCGTTCCCTTTGTGCGTCGAAGCGGCGGGACCGGCCATCAGGGCCCGCCTTGTGTCGGAACCGCCGCTCCACCCCGACTTAGCAGGGGAGGAAAGTTGGAAGAGATCGGCGCGCCTGGGATGTGTTTGTCATCCTGGGGCCGGCGCTCAAGAGTCTGAGAGAGAGAGAGAGAGAGAGGGAGAGGGAGAGACCTAGGAGGGGAGGGGGGAAATAAGAGGAGGGGGGAGAGGAGTGCCGCGGAGGAGAGGCGGGCGCTAGGGAGGGGCGAGGGGAGCGCCAGCGAGCGGGAGAGGGAGCCGGGGAGGAAGAGGGAGAGGGCGAGGCGCGCCTGGCGGCCGGGTTGGCTGCGGCCGCCCAGAGGCTCCTGCCAGTCCTCCCACCGACTACACCCCGCGAAGGAGGAGCTTCAGGCGCGCACAAGGCGTCAGAATCCTCAATTTCCAACTTAGCATCTTGGCAGGACCTTTGCGAAGCCAAAAGCAGAGCCCCCCAGTGCAAAGAGCGAGGGGGAAAAAGAGAAAGCAGCAAGGGAGGGGGGGGGGAAAACCCTGCCGGGGCGAGCGAGGCGCGCAGAGGAGCGGGCTCGGCGGCCGCAGCCGGAGGCGCGCGGGAAGTCAGCGAGGAGGCGCCGCGGGCCGGAGCCCGGGAGCCGGGGCCCGAGGAGCGGCGGCCCGGGGCAGCCGGAGACCAGGTGCCCGCCCGCACGCCCTCGCAGGGCGCCGCCCGGCTCGTTGGCGGCCGCGGCGCGGAGCGCCCCATGCCCGTGCGTGGCCATGTCCTACCCGCAGGGCTACTTGTACCAGCCGTCCGCCTCGCTGGCGCTCTACTCGTGCCCGGCGTACAGCACCAGCGTCATCTCGGGGCCCCGCACGGATGAGCTCGGGCGCTCGTCGTCGGGCTCCGCGTTCTCGCCCTACGCCGGCTCCACCGCCTTCACGGCGCCCTCGCCGGGCTACAACTCGCACCTCCAGTACGGCGCCGACCCCGCGGCGGCGGCAGCCGCCGCCTTCTCTTCGTACGTGGTGAGTGAGCTGGAGCCGGGGCGGGCAAGGGCAGCTGCGGCAGCTTGGGGCGATCGGGGGCTGCGGGGGACACGGGCCTCGGCTCCACCGCGGGCCGCCCCTGCCAAGCCTCGCGGACCCTGCAACCTTGGGCGATTGTCTCCCTCGGCTTCGCCCGGGCCTCGGGTTCAGGAGTTGCTCGGAGAGAAGAGCCGCGTCTTGCTCGGATCGCTGAGTTGGCGAAAGTGTTTTTTGGGGAGAGGTCGCTGCGATTAAAGAGCAGCAAACGTGAGCTCCAGGCCGCCCTGCACATTTTCCTTTCTTTTTTTTTTTTTTTTTTTTTGGTTTTGCCATTTGGAGACAGTAGTTCAAAAGAAATAGACCCGAAATCTGAACAGAAGCGTGCTAAGTCTGTGTAAATGTGTTTGGCCTCGCCTTTAATTAGTCCTCCAAAATGTTGCAAATCCGTAATCCTATCTTTGCAATCCGATTTGGAGGTATTAAATTTCTGAAAAGTCGGGCGAGCTGCGGTGCATCCGGGATTTTTCGGCCGGGTGCACTTTCTGGAAAAGCGCCTTGGCTTCGGTTTGGGGTAACACTTTTGGAGGGGTGGGAGTGCCGAGGCAAGGCTTAGCTTTTCGTTTGCCTTTCTCTGTGGGGAAAAAAAGTCCTTGATTTCCTTTGCTCACCACCCTTGCTCCCAACGCGCAACCACTCGGTTGCGGAGCGCAGAGTCGCCGCCGCTGCCCAGGCCTCTCTCTGGGTAGAGGGCCCGGCCGCCGTGGCCGGATCTGCGCACGGAGGGAGGACGTTCCTGGGCCTCCCAGGGGCCAGGGAAGCCAGGACGGCTCCAAGCGCCCCCAAGGACTCAGGAGTTGGCGCCCCCGCTTCCTTATGAGGAGGAGGAGGCGTTGCCCCAGGGTCTGAGCTCTCCAGCCCTACCCCAGGGAAAGCCTGAGTGCGGGCCTCGCAGCCCGAAGACCCCTGGGCGCAGGGAAAGTGTCTTTCAGTCGCCCAGGTGGCACTGGGGACCACGGCCCACTCTCACTTTCTCTCTGCCCCTTCCCTGCAGGGCTCTCCCTACGACCATACACCCGGCATGGCAGGCTCCTTGGGGTACCACCCGTACGCAGCACCCCTGGGCTCGTACCCCTACGGGGACCCCGCGTACCGGAAGAACGCCACGCGAGATGCCACTGCTACACTGAAGGCCTGGCTCAACGAGCACCGCAAGAACCCCTACCCCACCAAGGGCGAGAAGATCATGCTGGCCATCATCACCAAGATGACCCTCACCCAGGTGTCCACCTGGTTCGCTAATGCGCGCCGGCGCCTCAAGAAGGAGAACAAGATGACGTGGACGCCGCGGAACCGCAGCGAGGACGAGGAGGAGGAGGAGAACATTGATCTGGAGAAGAACGACGAGGATGAGCCCCAGAAGCCCGAGGACAAGGGCGACCCCGAGGGCCCCGATGCAGGTTGGTGGACACGGGAAAGGGTGCGTTAAGCAAAAGGGGGACTGGAGAGGGGGCGCACAGGGCCTGGAGGTTGAGGGCAGGGGTCTTTGCCTTTGCGGGCGGGGACCTGGGCCCCGCCGCGCGGCCTCCGCGCCTCTGACCGCCTGGGTTTTGCCCGCAGGAGGAGCAGAGCAGAAGGCGGCTTCAGGCTTTGAACGGCTGCAGGGGCCGCCCACCCCCGCCGGCAAAGAGACCGAGGGTAGCCTCAGCGACTCGGATTTTAAAGAGCCGCCATCCGAGGGCCGCCTCGACGCGCTGCCCGGGCCCCCCCGCGCCGGCGGGCCCTCCCCGGCCGGGCCTGCGGCAGCTCGGCTGGCCGAAGACCCGGCCCCTCACTACTCCTCGGGCGCGCCGGCTCCGGGCCCACACCCAGCCGCGGGAGAGCTGCCCCCCGGTCCCGGAGGGCCCTCGGTCATACACTCGCCGCCACCGCCACCGCCTCAGGCGGTGCTCGCCAAGCCCAAACTGTGGTCTCTGGCGGAGATCGCCACATCCTCGGACAAGGTCAAGGACGGGGGCGGCGGGAGCGAGGGCTCTCCGTGCCCACCGTGCCCCGGGCCCGTAGCCGGGCAAGCCCTAGGAGGCAGCCGCGCGTCACCAGCACCGGCGCCATCGCGCTCGCCCTCGGCTCAGTGTCCCTTTCCAGGCGGGACAGTGCTGTCCCGGCCTCTCTACTACACGGCGCCCTTCTATCCTGGCTACACGAACTATGGCTCCTTCGGACACCTTCACGGCCACCCGGGGCCCGGGCCAGGCCCTACAACGGGTCCGAGCTCGCATTTCAATGGATTAAACCAGACCGTGTTGAACCGAGCGGACGCTTTGGCTAAAGACCCGAAAATGTTGCGGAGCCAGTCCCAGCTAGACCTGTGCAAAGACTCTCCCTATGAATTGAAGAAAGGTATGTCCGACATTTAACGCGGGCTGCGTCGGTCCTGGACTTTCCTAATTTATTAAAAAAAAATGGCCTTGGCAGTTATTTTTCCATCAACATGAGAGAAAAACAAAACTACCCCTCCTACTAAAAAGTTTATAGTTCCTGGAGATGGATGACATAAAAATGTAAACATCTCCACACACAAACAAAAATGTCTTAACCAACTGAAAAGAAAAATTTAAAAAAGGATTTGTATTAAATCTTATTCTGTATATTTAATGTAGCATTTTTGTATTTAAATTGATAACTCAATATCTTTGAAGTAAATTATGAAATTAAGACACCTGTACAGGCATTTAATGTTTTTTTGTAATATAACTATATACATTTGTGTTTCCCCCAGAACTGTTTCATAGTTTAAAAATACAAGTTTAATTTAATTTTTTACACCTATTGATTTTTCTGGGTATGAGCTGAAGTATTATTACAGAAAGGGAACAGGTTATACTCTTAGATTTAAAAAGTAAAAGAAACTGCAGCCGCCTTTGTAAAATGCAAAATATTTAATTAAAAGAGATTTTAACATAATCAGAGCCACTCATTACTTTTTAGAAGCCACAGTAAACTGTCCATCGCCCTGGACAAAAGGTGCAAACTGCAACTTTTTTTCGAAGTGGGGAATGAAAGGTTCCACCGAACCTAGTGTGCCAGCGGGAAACTGTAATTAGGCTTCGAGCCCCGGGGAACCTGGCCCTGCCCGGAATGCAGATTTGGATCACTGATGCGGGCTGCTGTGGGGAGATTGGACCCTGAAGGAGGGAGGAGAGAGACCCAAGTGTGTGCCCAGAAGGGAGAAGAGATGGCAAAGGCAGCTAGAGACACGCACCACCCGAGCTCCATTGCTTAACCTAATTACTTCCAATCAGTGTCGTGTTTTATGCAAAGCAATCAGCTGGTGAACTTTGCTAATGAGTTCGATTTTATGCCGGATTTAGCCCTTATTACTCTTTCAAAGGTGCTCTGGGCTAATGCGGGCGGGAAGCGTTAGGGGATGACAAGGAGAAGGCTTTCCCAAGTCACTGTCTTCTCTACCCCTTCAAAATTGGGCATTGATCTCTTCGCTGGATTTGATTAGATTAGTAAATGTTCCATCCGCGACCGTGCGGGTGGTAGGCGGCCGGGTAGATTCCCCGCGCAGCCGCGGGGCTGGGCCGCGGGACCAGCGAGGGGACGGTTCCTCCCTTTCACAGGTAGGTGTCACACTTGTCCTGAATTACAAGCCTGCACTTTGCAGAGTCGGAGATTGGAGAGAGAGTGGGCGGAAGTGGGGGAGGGAGTGCCATAAGCGCTTGGGGGAAGCAAGGGGAGCCCCGAACGAACCAGAAGAGCCCCCCCCCGCCCCACCCCCAAGGGCCCCTTTTTGGACAAGCGGCATTCAAAAGTTCGAGGACGTTTGCCTAGATAATGAGGCCGTTGTGGACTTGATCAGGCTTGTCACTTTAGCACTCTTCCCATCACGGATTCAAGAGTCCGAGTAGCCACAAAAGTATTTTTGAGGTTTTATTTTCTCCGTTTAATCCCGCATCTTTCATCGCAAAACGAAAAGGCAGGTTACGTCTCAATCCCACATGAGGAAGAGATACCGCCCTGCGCCCGAGGCCCGCCAGCACGGTCGGTGTTCGCCTCTCCATTTTGCGCGGGAGATGGGGAACCGCGGACTTGTGGAATTTCGTGGGAAATTTTCACTGGTCGGGGGGCGGGAGGCTTTACAGCAAAAACATACCCCAGCGAGGGGAATTAATTTGCTCTATTAAACCCAAGCCTGAGCGTAGAGAGAATGTGTTTGCACATAACATCGGTTTAATTAGGCTAAATCAAAACTCACATATTTGCACTTCTACTCAAGACCACTTTAACCCTGTTATTTTAAACACAGCCCAAATTTTCACTGGAGTTTTCACTTTTGCTACTTTTTTTTTTTAACCTGCAACGGGGCTCCTTTAGTTATTCGAATTTAAACAAGTTTGAAAGCAGCATTGTCCAGATGTTTTCTTGAACAGCAGTCGACTTCAGTGTTTAAATTAGTGAGAAAATTCACGCAGGGAAAATGGTTTCAAAGCTGGAAGTGTGAATGATTAAATATGCATGAGACGATCGTATTTTATTTTGTCCCTTTAATTATAAATGATTTTTTTAAACAATTGAATTCCAGAGATGACTTGCCCTACCCCCCGCGCCCCAGCCCCCTCCATCCACCCCCCGACAGCCCGGTTCACAATCAGCTTTTTCCCCCCTGTTGAATATGCAGCCCCAGGAGTCACCTTCTCTTCTAAAAAAGTCAGAAGAATAGGCCAGTCGCCTTCTCTTAAGAGAGAGTTTAAGGACGACATCAACTCTGCGGGATTTGGAAGCACTGGCCCTAAACCCTGCCCAACGATTTTAAAAAGAAAATTGTAGGCTTCCTTGTGTTCCCGGGAATATGCAAATGGCGCGGCGCGGGCCTCCCGGGTCTGATTGCCGAGGCTCCGGGCTGGGAGCCGAATGCCCGCGGGGGCTGCCTGGGAACGGGAACCGCGTACCGGGGAGCCCGTGGCGTTTCTCCCCAACGAGGGGCTGTGCGAGACGCCTCCCGGCTGCGCAGCGAAACCGCCAGAGTCTGGAAGGCTGGTGCCCACATCGCTGCCCCCTGTCCGCATCCCTCCTGCCCTTGGCCTCTGCAGGGTCGAGGGTTTTCTTTGCGTACTTCGTCCTAAGTACAAGCCCCAAATTAAGTTTAGGGTTTTCTCCTTTGCAGAGCTGGGTTTCGTTGGCCAGTGGTTTTTCTGTTGTCTAGAGACTTCTCAGTTTGGGGGCGGCCTGCTGGGCGGGTCGAGGTATGTGCAGCTAGGAAATGTCTCCCGCGTTTAATCCCAGAAGTAGATGCGTGTCTGTAAGGTCCCAAGTCCCTCCTCGAGCCTCCGAGCCTCAGCCTGGCCGCATCTTGGGCCGTGTCGAAGGCGATGCTCCTTGCAAGGGGGGCTGGAGGAAACCTTTCGGCGTGTGCCAGGGGTTTGTTCGCAGACTTGGACGGGGGCGCGGAAGTTATGCGAAGCAGTGCCTAATACACCTCGGTGCTGGGGTATCGCGGGCGTTTGTCACCTGCGCTTGGCTGCACTGGTTGCAGCCCCCAAGCAGAGCCTAGCTTGGCACTAAGGGGACTAGGAGTCGCTGAACCCCTGGCAACAGAGGCCGCGGGACCACTGAGTGGGGTCCCTGCAGTCAGCCCCACGAGGCAGCGCCAAACCAGGGCCCGGCTGGGTTTCTTCCCTTGCCCCCCTGTGCAGGGACGAATCAGCTTCTGGGATTTGGGGTGAGGAACCAACAGCCCAGTCAATCCCCGAGGGTGCATACTCGGGCATTGAGGTGAGGCTGCAGAAGGGGCCCTTTCTCCTTCCCGCTCTTCGGACCGGGGTGCCAGGGCCCGAACTGCTGTTCCCCGGCCTGGGTGAGGGGTCTTTATCGAGGCCTCCTGGTTTGCAAACCCCTCAGGGCCTCTCGTTCCCTGAGATGTGCACAGCTCTTGGAGCCTGGAAGGTTGGGGGCTGGGCTGCGGTGGTCGTGCGAGCGGTTTCAGAACTGGCTGTTCCTACCAGCCCACCTGTCCCGCCTAACAAGCTGCCAGCTGGGGCGGAGGCACAGAACAGCGCCCTGCAAAGCGCCCAAAGTGAAAGGAATGTGATTGCGCTCCCAAGAGGGAGCCGGAGGCGGATGCAGTTTAGGAAGGGCGCCGCCTACTGGTCCCCGGGCGCCACGCGGCTCGCAAAGAGGAGGAGTTAGGCGACACCCAGCTATGCCCTCCACCCTCAGCGGGGCCTTAGCTCTGGACCCCAACAGGGTCAAAAGTAAATTGCTCCGCCATCCCACTCGCTTCGGCCTGGGACCCAGGACCCAGTTAACATTGGGGATTCGGAAAGCACGGCCTTCGACTGGAAGAGTATTAACCCTACAGATTCCTGCCGCGGCTTGGGCACAGCCTTTAAAACCTGGCGGCAGGCAGTTGAGAAATATGCGGGCTGCTGGAGCAGCCTGCGGGGGGGTGGGGGGGCGCGCGCGGCGGTGCGCAGCCCAGGCAGTGCCGGTGCGCCCGCTCCGCTTCAGGTGCAGGTATTCCGTTTCTGCTGGCCTTTCCACTCCCGGCCTCTGGGCCCCGCACAGTTTTAATTTGCGGTTTGGCATGTCGGGGGTCTACGACGCAGCCGCGCCCCCAAAGATCGTTTCTATCTTTTGGCCTGTAGGTTGGACATCTTTAGGAAAAGGAAAAACAAAACAAAACTATCCTCGAATTCTTCAAACCCTATTTCGAAAGCACCTTTAATGAGCTCGGCGTGGCAAAGGAGGAGGTGCTCACCTGGACGTCCCCCTCTACCCATCCAGAAGCGCTAACGGGAAGTCTCAGCTGGTTTCCCCCGGTGCAAGGATGTTGGGGACAACGGGGGGCGCGCCCTCTACCTGACTTTCGCCTTCTTTGCCACTCGGCCCCCGAATAGGAGGAAAATCGGCCCGACCGGAATCTTGCCTCCTGCTCTCCCCCGAAAGTGGCCAAAGCTGTGGAACTGGTCCTACACCCACCCCACGGGTCTCCCTTTTGAACCAGGCCAGAGCTAATCTCCTTTTCGTTTTCGCGCTAAATGCGACTTGGGTCCCAGGCACGAGGTGGGACCCAGGTTGTGGCCTAACACGATCGCCTCGGGGACCGGGCTGCAGCTCTGGCTGCACACCCAGCGCCGGCCGGCCCCTCCGGGCCGTTGGGGATCTCCGGCCTCCCGTCGGCCGCAGGCCCCAACCCTGGGTCCCCAAGGCCGCCCTCCCGGCCGCGCTCGTTTCCGGCGCCCGGACGAGCCTGGCGCTCCCAGACGCCACTTTTCTCAGTGAAATCTGCTTTTATTTGCTCCGAGCAAACCCCGGGCTCTCAGCGCTCTCGCCTGATGGATGCAAATGTAAATGTGCACTTATTTAATTGGATCAGGCCCCAAGATAAAAGAGATAAACGGCTCCCCGTTTGCTAACTTATTTTCCGAGGCATGCAGCGCCGCGTGGAGGGGAAGCTAATGAAGGAGAGGCGCGTCGCTGGGCGCTCGAGCGCTGGTCGGTCGGCTCGGCTTGGGCGGCGGCTCCTTGTCCACCCCCTCTGTATGCGCCCTGCCCGCCGGGTAGGATCCCCTTGGGACTTTCTGTGCAAAGGGACCGGAAAGTGAGAAGGCGCGGCTTCGGCTTCGCGCTTGCAAATACTCAACCTCTCGCCACAGTGTTCTGCGGTTTTTACCCAACTCTCCATACAGGAGTCCTACTGGCAGGGCCGATTCGATAGAAAATCCTTTCTTGCTCCCCTCCCCAGGCGTCGTCTTTCACCCCAGGCGGGGGTTTCCGAAAGAAAGACGGGAGGGACGTGGAAAGGGCCAGGGGCGTCCCCCACCTCCACCCCGACCCCCGGCCACCAGGGTCCCATGGAGTCGCCCCTTAGATGGAAGGACCACCCTTCTCTGTTCCCAGTTGGCCCTCTTTTGGATTCTGGGATTTCTTTCAGGACTGGCGTGGATAACCTCCCCTCCCCCAATGTATGCCCGCAATGCACACAATCCTTCAATAGTTTCAAAGGGTCGCAGAACCCGGACATCCAGACTGTAGGAGGAGAAAGGACTACCTGACTCCCAGCTCCACTGGGCGGGAGTTCAGAACTTCAGCACCAGTGCGTCGGTCTCCGCCATCCTCGACAAATTCGTTCCCCAAGTTTGGGCCTTGGTTTTTCCGGCAAAGTTTTTCTTCCGTTTAGGAGGGTGGAGGAGGTCTGGGTGGGTGAAGGCAAGAGGCCAGCTGAGACAGACTGCGGAGGATGGGTGCAAAGGAGCCTGGGAAAGGGGGCGCCCTAGGCGGAGACCCTTGCCAGGTAGACCCCAGAGGCTAGGCTGGGCAGGGCTGGGACTGGTGAGGCCCGGCTGGTCAGGGCGGGCCGGCCGCGTCCCATCCCCAACTCGCTGATGAATTGGCTTGTCAGGAGAGCTCTGTGCGCGGAGCCCATCAGAAAGCACTTACCTCGCTAAACTGAAATTACTGTCTTTTCAGGGGCTAATTTGTGTAACTCCCATGGAGGGGCTTGGAGGGGGTTTGATGAGGCATAAAATGATGATTAATGAATTTATTGGCCGCTGCTCATCAAACAACGGCTGGAGAGCTCGGGTCCACACGGGGCGGGCTGGCAGCGGCGCTCAGCACAGCTGGGGTTCGGCCTCCGGGGGTTCAGCGCCTGCAACGGTTTTCTCTTGCACCCAGCCCTGGCCCTGGGGGCTTTCCTTGACCTTAGCCGCTTTCTGCTGACCAGCCTCAGATTTGGGGCTCAGGTTCCAGCCATGCCGCCATCGCCCCCTGCGGGCCAGCGGCTCAGGCGGGGGTGGAGGTGGGGGGAGGCCAGGACTCCAGTGGCTGCAGGCCCAGAGGTGGACAGCACCTCTCCAGCGTCCTAGAAGCCAGGCCTTGAGTGTGACCAGGGCACCCCAGGCAGTGTGAAGATGGAGATGTAGGCTGTTGTCCAGAAGCGTTACAGTGTACTGGTTGGGTCCTCGGGCCTTGGTGGCTCAATCCTACCTCCCTCTGCAATTTACTAAGCTGTGGGTCCTTGGGCAGATCAAATAAGCTCTCTGAACTTCAATGGCCTCCTCT
Organism: Tursiops truncatus; assembly: GCF_011762595.2. Lineage (NCBI taxonomy): Eukaryota > Metazoa > Chordata > Mammalia > Artiodactyla > Delphinidae > Tursiops > Tursiops truncatus. The sequence goes on along the minus strand of NC_047052.1, from coordinate 29,428,894 downwards.
GTAGAATGGGCCTGTACCACCCCTGTTTTCTTTTCTTTTCTTTTCTTTTCTTTTTGCTGTACGTGGGCCTCTCACTGTTGTGGCCTCTCCCATTGTGGAGCACAGGCTCCGGACACGCAGGCTCAGCGACCACGGCTCACGAGCCCAGCCGCTCCGCGGCATGTGGGATCTTCCCAGACCGGGGCACGAACCCATGTCCTCTGCTTCGGCAGGCGGACTCTCAACCACTGCGCCACCAGGGAAGCCTTCACCCCTGTTTTGTGAGGATTCTAGTGGGTGGCAGATAGTCATCCTTCAATACAGTTATTAGGGTCATGCTCTCTTAGCACTTCACTTCGCTGCAGATGCTAGCCAAGGCCTGGGGGAAAGGGGAGAGGGTGGGAGACCGAGGCTTTGGGTTCTGACTTGGGGAGAATCCTGCCAGAATGGCTGTTGTTCTTTAGCACTCTTCCCTTTCCCTGCCTCCTCTGGCTATACATCACTCTCTGGGGCTTGATTGGAGGGGGACACTGGGGAGCCTGGGAAGGCAGCTCTGATCACAGCTGAGCTTTGGGGAGCTGACCGGACCTGCCTTGGGATCCCCTGCATGGGGGCAGAATTGAAGTTCAAGTTAGTTCACAGGACAGTTCAGATCTCCTCTCATTTATGTATAACTCACCCTTTTTCTGCAGGCTCCTGTCTTTTGGAATGTGTCCCCAAGTCCTTTTAGCCACTTCCTCTAGCCTCAATCAAAACCCTGCAGCCCACAAACTTATAAACTCAGCTTGGAGTCTTTACCTCCCCTGCCTACCTTGTACCCCGCACACTGCCCCACCCAGATCTCCCAACACCTGGCTCTACCTTTGCCTCCCTGGGACATCCTGCCCTGCTGAAGCAGAGCACAGGGAAGCCCTTGGCATTGACCTCTCCAGTAAGAGGCTTGGTTGGCCTCCATGTTAGTGCAGCTCCACTTAGACTATTTTTTCCCTTCCTGCCACATACATAATTGAGCATCTATAATATGCCAGATTCCTTGTTCTAGGTGCTGATGATAGAGCAAAGAACAGAGCAAAGTCCCTGCCCTCCTGGAGCTTACATTTTAGAGGGGTGGGCAGAAAGCAAACAAATAAGTGTGATAATGGCTTATCACAATCTCCAGGTGATGAGTGTTAGCAAAAAAATTAAGTAGGGTAAGGACATGGACGGGAGTGTGCTCTTGGAGTGAGGACGGTCTGGGAAGCATCCCCTAGGAGGGGGCATTTGAGCAGAGACCTGAAAGAAGTTAGGGAATAAGCCAGGCAGGTATCCCAGGGGAGAGAGTTCTGGGAAGAAGGCATAGCAGGTGCAAAGATCCTGAGGTGGGAGCAGGTTTGAGCAACGCCAAGAAGACTTTTATGGGAGGGGATTAGATCAAGGCAAAGCCAGGTTCAGGTTATATGGGGCCTCATGGGTCCTGGTGAGATCTGTGGATTTTATGATGTGACAGAGAGAGAGGGAGAGAGAGAGGGAGAGGAAGGCAGGGAGGGTTTTGAAGGGAGAGACAGGATCAAATTTATGTTTTAAAGGCATCCCCCTATATGAGGAGCTGAGACTCTGGGAGGACAAGAGTAGAGGCAGGGACCAGTTAAGAGGGTGATGGAGAATTTGGGGGGGGTAATGGAATGTGGTCTTGGTCCAGCACGGTAGCCGGGGAAGTGAGGAGAAGCAATCAGGTCTGGGCTGAAGGTAGTGTCAACAGGCTTTGTTGATGGATTAGATGTTGGGAATAAGAGGAGTGGAGTTCTAGATGCCTCCAAGAATTTGAGCCTGAAAACCCAGAGGCATGGGGTTGCCATTTGCTGAGATGTCCAGTGGTAAGGGAGGAGCAGGGATTTTTTTTTTTTTTTTTTTTTTTCTGGAGAAGGGGGAAGTAAGATACTCATTGACCTGATCCCCAAGCCCTTTGGCCCAAAGGAGTTGCTCTCGTGGACATGCTGGTCATCCAGTGGCCAGGCCAAACCCTGAAGTGAACAGATCCTGCCGCCTGAGACCAGAGATCTCAGACCTTTCTAACCCCATCTCCCCTTTTATTTCTGCCCTTTATTCCTTTCCCTTTTTCTTTTTCTTTTTTTTTTATCAGTGGAGAAACTGAGGTTCAGGAAATGAAATGACTTGCCCAAGCTCACACAGTGAGTTTATAGGCAGCACCGAATCAGAAACCCGGGTCTCCTAACTCCTAGGCTGTGCTCTCCTTCTGTCTCAGCGAAGCTAAGATCTCACGGATATCTGTGTTTTAACGGAGAACTCCTGGAAACAAAATGCCTTAACAGAGAGGAATGAATTTAGAGTGGTGGAGTCTCAGACACTGTGACAAGCTGTCAAGGGAGATATTTTTAGGCAGGGCCGGGAAATATCTTAGCCCTCCTCCAAAGCTGCTGGAGGACAGGCTGCCCCCTCAGGACTGTGTGTGTGAAGTACAGATGACCATCTGAAAAGATTTGCTCATTTCTCCTGTTGGAAGTGACTGCCTGCCTGCCCACAACGATCTCGCATAATGCAGCAAAAACGAATGTTCCTTTGCCCATCATTTTACAGAGCAGCTCCCAGCAAACAGATTTGAATTGGGGACAAGGACTCCAATCATAGGTCTTTCATGCATGTATTTTGTATTTCTTTCTTTTTTTCTTTTTTCAGTGCCTCACCTTGACTGTTTTTTGCTTTTTTTTCCCCACCTCAATCCTTTTCTTGACTCCTTGTGTCATATATATGGTCGTCTGCTTGGGGATTTTTTCTGTAAAATCTATCAGTGGCTTTGTCCCCAAGGGAACCCACAGGCCCTTAGGAGTAGCATCTCAATGTCTTTCAAGCAGAGTGAGACATCTGTTAGCCCTAGATTCCAAATACCCTCACAGTTCCAGAACATCCCAGACACCTTCCCAGCTAACAGAGTTTGACATCAGACTTACCACACAGTTGTCATTGCTGAGACTTTTTTTTTTAAGGTCCAAGCCACAAGGTTTTTTGTTTGTTTGTTGGTTGGTTGGTTGGTTGATTTCATTTGCCTACTATTTGTAATAGGTGGCTCTTTTTCTAAATACTCATACATGCAGAGATGTTCATGGGTAGTTGAGGACTGATTTTCCTGGATCACATAAAAGAGTGGACGAGTGGCAACTTGGAGAAAAGGGTGTTTTTGGAATAAACACCACCTCTTTGTGCTCATGAAGAATGTGGTAGAAAAATCCTTGGCCTGGTTTATTTTGGTTAGTGGAGTTTTTTTTTCCCCTCTCTCCAGACATTTTTTTCTTTCTTACTTTCTTTTTTCTTTTTAATTTTTTTCTTTTAATCTGGTAAGTGCCTGACAGGTCCTAGAAAATGTCTGAGGAATGTCTGAGAAGGCTCTGTGGGACTCGAAATTGCAAGGAAAGGGTCCTTGCTCCGTGTTCCCCAAAACTTACTCATTTGAGCCCTGCCCTCCCAGTCCTTGTCATAGCCTACGATTATTGAAACTACTATTTACAGAATAATTTCCTTTGAATTTTGTTACCATTTACTTATATTGAAAGGAACGTTTGTACCACTACAGTCACTGAAAAACGAGTATCACTCGCCATCAGTGGAAGACAATTATTAAGAAGCCAGTTAATTAAGTGAAGTTCTTGGCCTCCTGGGCTTTGAAGGCAACTGGCGTCTCTCAGGGTCTCTGGTTGTTCTAGATGTTACTGCAACCCCATCCCTTCTGCTTCGCCCATGATTATGTAGGTCACGTGAGCATCTTTTCACCCACACCTAAAGTCATCCTGTGTCCCCCCAGAGATGTGCTTCCCACACTTTAAAAAATAGTAACTGCTTATTTTACAGATATGGAAATTGAGGCCCTGAGAGGTAAAGCAGTTTGCTCCAGATCACACAGCTTGTTGGTGACAGAGCAGCCAGGGGTGGCTGCCCCCTATCCCCACCCTGCTCCCCCTACGCCTTTTTCTTAATGAATTCCTTGCACTGTAATCCTCATCTCTGGGTGAGCTTCTGGGGAGGCAGGACCGAGATGGGAGAATTCGTACAAACCTTGTGAACTTTTGTTCCTTCCATTCCACTGGTTCTGCAAGGCCTGAATCTCTTTTTTCCTATCTGTGGGTCACTCTTTGGGGGTAAGAGGCCAAGACCCACAACCCAGTATGCTCTTTGACGCCACAAAGGGCTCTGGTCCTTCTCCATTTCTTCTGCAGGGGAAGAAGAGAGGGTTGGAGCCTCCAGCTCTGAGCAAAATTTGGAGAAGGGGTGGGGTGGGCTTGAGGAGGTGGATGCATCTCCCTTTGAGAGGTTCCTGCCCTATCAGTGCCCCTTTTTCCAGATACTTACAAGTGGGAGGTTCCCATCCCTCTCCCCTCCTTTCTGAAGCTGGCCACAGAGACACATGGGAACTTTGTTTAGTGCTAACAAGTAGGGTGTTGTTAGGTTCCCAGCTGTAATATCACTCAAAGTTAACACCCCTATACACACACACACACACACACACACACACACACACACAAACACACACACACATACCCCTTGCCCCTTTCTCCTCTCTTTTCTCTTCTCCCTGGGTGGGGACCTTTAGCATAGCTTGTTTATTGGGTAGGCCCTCCCTCACCTGCCCTGGAAGGCCTGCCATGCCCCTCAGTGGTGTTGCAGCACACCTGGCCTACATCCAGCCAGCACTCTCACCTCTTCTCCAGGCCACCTATCCACTACCTGAAGTCTATCTCCAGCCGGAAGGACCACAAGCAACTTAAATTCAAAATGTCCCAAACTAGGTTTATCCCTAGGTATTTTATTCTTTTTGACATGATGGTAAATGGGATTGTTTCCTTAATTTCTATGTGGTATATATATATATATATATACAGTGGAATACTACTCAGCTGTTAAAAAAATGAAATTTTGCCATTTGTGACAACATGAATGGACTTGGGGGGTATTATGCTAAGTGAAATAAGTCAGACAGAGAAAGACAAATACTGTCTGATACCACTTATATGTGGAATCTAAAAAATACAACAAAGTAGTGAATATAACAAAAAAGACGCAGACTCACAGATACAGAGAACAAACTGGTGGTTACCAGTGGGGAGCAGATAGGGGGAAGGGCAAAATAGGGGTAGGGGATTAAGAGGTACAAACTATTAGGTATAAAATAAGCTACAAGGGGCTTCCCTGGTGGTGCAGTGGTTGAGAGTCCGCCTGCCGATGCAGGGGACACGGGTTCGTGCCCATGTCCGGGAGGATCCCACATGCCGCGGAGCGGCTAGGCCTGTGAGCCATGGCTGCTGAGCCTGCGCGTCCGGAGCCTGTGCTCCGCAATGGTAGAGGCCACAGCAGTGAGAGGCCCGCGTACCACAAAAAAAAAAAAAAAAAAAAAACTACAAGGATATATTGTACAACACAGGGAATATAGCCAATATTTTATAATAACTATAAGTAGAGAATAACCTTTAAAAATTTTGAATCACTATATTGTACACCTGTAACTTATATAATATTGTATATCAACTATACTTCAATAAAAACTAAAAATAATAAAAAGAAATATATATATATATAAAAGAATAAAGCCAGATAAAATGACAGATGAAAAAAAATGTTCCAAGCTATAGTCACCTCCTTTCCATTCCTAGCCTCACCCCAACCCCAGATTGGCTTCTCTTGCCTTCCTTCATCCAGTGACCCAGTAGAAGGACTTCAGAAACATGCCAACAGTTTCCTTTCCCCAATGCTTCATATGCATCCACTCCCCAAGTCCCATAGATCCTTCTGAGGGATCTTGTTCAACCGTCTCCCCCGCCTACTGCACTAGTCTGAACTTCATCGTCTGTCATACTGACCATCACATACCTCCTGAAGGTCTCCCTGCCCCAGCCATCTTTGTAGCACCAAAGTAGAGCCCAAAGCCTGGAGCGTCCTGGGTGTTCAATACATGTTGATGGAAATGAAAACAAAGAAATGGATTCCAAGCCAGTGTACTTGGATTTTTCCCATAGAAATGAATTTTGAAACAGCTCTGGGGTCAGACAGATGTGAATTCAAATCCTGACTGCCCTCTACTATCTTGGGTATATTAATGAACCAGATTAGATGACTAAGAAATCTAAACAGAGAGACCCAGCACCTATGGTGATGGAAAAGGTGGACTCTATTGGGTGCCAGACTTCTTGGATTCTGTTCCTATCTGTGCCCTCTGCCAGCTGTGCAACCCTGGGAAAGTTCCTTAACCTCTCTGAAATTCAGCATCCATAAAACAGGGATAATACAGTACCTACCTCACAGGGTGAGGATTAAATGAGATAATGGATGCAAAGTGCACCGAAGCACATGGTGGACTCTCAAGAAATGTGAGTGTTTACCATTATTACTCAATAAATATGGTTTCATATGATTGCAAATGATTTCATCTGAGAATTTCTAAAATTGTGTAGCGTGTTTTCTCCATTTCTTAACTACTTCACATCTTTTTGCTGATCAGCAATGGTTAAGATGTCTAGAGTGGAAAAAAAATCTTACTTTAAGAATCACTCCTTGGAACATTATTTCATTACTTAAACTTTCTGCTGACTCATCTGTTCCGTGGTAACTGAGTCTTTCTTTACCAATAACTTTAATTACATCAATCACTCATTCTCAAAACTGCTGAATAATGAAAACTCTTAGAGGTGAAACGATGGACTTCCGTCACAGAAGCAAGGGCTTTTGGAGGGAGATATAATAGGCTTTTCTTTCCTTTTCTTTTAAATAGCAATCAGTACTTCAAATAGGGAAATATGGTTAGCTTTCATGATTTACTATCTGTCCATCTATCTCTCTAACAGTTTATAATGAGGACTGACGATTCACAACTTCCTGAATTGAATTGAATGGAATTTGCTTCATCTTCTGACATTTCTTAGTCATAAGGCCCATGTCGCCACCTTGGTGATAAAATAAGTGACGTTTGAGAACTCCAACACCAATTCCTTTGCTAAAAGCTGCATAACAATCGCATAGTACAGTTAACAGTTAACATATTACCTAAACAATGATTTTGTTACTGATAATAATAGCTACCTTACTGAACTCTTAGTGCATACCAGTTATTCTACTGAAGATTGTATGTACATGAGCTCAGTAATGCCTCATCAAACCTGTGGAGTACGTACTATCACTATCTCTGTTTTACAGGTGAAGAAACTGAGGTGCTGAAAGGTTTACTTGCCTGAGTAAGCGTCAAAGTGACATGTGAACCTAGGAATGTCTGACTCTCATCTTCTGTGCCTAGATGGAGCCAGGAGGGAGTTGCTGGCTGTTCTTTGCAGTTTTAGGCAGCAGTTGTTTCTCTGGCTATTCACAGCTCAATTCTACTGTGAGTAGAATAAGGTACCTGCCATTTGCTGACCTTGGAATGTTATCTGATGCTACAGAGAAGCAGTGATCCTCAATGTGATGAGGGCCAGGGGCGGGGGGAGGGGGAGGGGTTGGCGTGCATCTCACAAAACCCTGTCCCAAAGTGCCTGCTCTTCCTCTCTCCCATCCCCTCCAGGCCCTTGGCCCCTTCCTCTTGGACTGTGACATCAGCCTCCTAACTGGTTGCTCTGTCTCCAGGCTCTCCCCCATCTTTCCATCTACATACTCTTACCTTACTAGCCAGGAGACAGTAGCCAAAGGAGCTACAGAAGGTTGTAGAGCGGGAGAGTGACAAAATCAAAACTATACTCCAACGGATTCCTCTCTAAGTCATCTGAAGCTCTTCATCAGTCTGACCCCATTCTCCCAGGTGACCCCGTCTCCCTAGACCCTTCCTGGGTATCTTGTGCTCTGGTCACACTGGCTCAACAGTCACTTTCCAAGCCCTCTTCCCCAGGCTGGGTCCCCTGCCTCAGAGCCACCATCCCAGTCACCTGTCTAAATCCACTTGCCCTTCAGAGGTTGAGTTCAAGTGCTTCTAGCAGCTACTAGGGCTTTCACAATGGCTCCAGCTCACACCGCTTCCTCTCCACATGGGGCTGCTGCTGAGGGAGAGACAGCAGAGCGCACGGGCTCTAGGGTCAGGGAAAGCTGGGTTTGCCTCCCATCTCTGTCACATGCCAGCTGTGTGACCTTGGGCAAGTGGCTTAACCTCTCAGAGCCTCAGTTCCACCAGAGTGAAGTAATGGTGATGCTATCTGTGTCCCGGTTTTTGGTTAGAGGGTGAGCCTGTCTGTGGAGTGCTTTAGAAGTCATTCGTTCCAGGACCACCTGCAAAGCCAGTATGTTCTTTGTTCACATATTAGCATCCATGTACAGGATTGGAAACAAGGTGATTCCAAAAAGTACATGCTTCTGTGAGCATCGACCTGGCCCTTCATCTTTGCATGTACATTTCCAGAAACACACAGATCTGGTTCTGCACTCTCCCAGGCTCTTTGTCTGGAACCCCATACTGTTTATCTGACTATGATTTTGCAATGTGTCTTACAATACGACAGAGCAGTCCTTACTTTTTGCTTTTCTTGTTCAGAACTCTTTGACTTGGCTATTTGGGGGCATTTATTCTTCCACACAAGTTTTAGGATGAATTTAACAAGTGTCAAAATCATTAATTTTGGTACTCCTTCCCTCAGTACTGTACCAGGCACAGAGTCTGAGCTTCAGGGTAACAGGTGTGAGAGCACCCAGATGATTCTCTGAGGCTACAGGTGGAGAAACGAATCAAGTGCATACCAGATTCTATAGAATCTATCTTGGGCACCCTAAGGCGTAGTCTGGGGTGCCCAGAATAGACCGCAGTGAGTCTAAGATGAATCTGAGGGCCCAGATGGGTGCAGGGGAGGGGCAAAGATGGTGGCTCTGAGGCAGGATGAGGGAGGGGCTCACTACCTGCTCCTGGCAAGGGGCACTCACTTGCGCCCGGTGTTCTTTGCAGGGTGAGGAACTGGCTGTGTGAGGACTTGTACCCACACCCAATGACAGAGGTTTCCTCACTTCCATCAGGTTTCCCTTAATACCCCTGGCCCGGTCCTGAGTCCTCACATCTTCCTACTGCGTGTTAAGTGTCAGGGATTCAGACTGAATTGTGACAAGGGGTGCAGCCTTGGGAGCCAGGCTGCCTGGGTTCCTGCCCTCCACACTCACCTCCCACCTACCCCAGCTTAGCCAACGGCACCACCATCTAGAAACCTGGGACTCAGTCTTGGCTTTTTCCATTTTCTCCAGGTCGTCACCTCTGGTTATGAAATCTGGATTCAGACTTGGTGGATTTAATGTCCTTGATTTTTTTCCCCTGAATCTACACTTCGTTACCATCACCAACTTTGTAATGCAGGCCACTGTCATCTCTCACCTCCTCAATGGCCTTCCAGCTCTAGTCCTGTTTCCTGAAGTTGATTTTCCCCACTGAAGATAGACTGCATATGTGATGATATAATTCTTCTGCCTGAAATATCTATTGGCTCGCTATTGCCCTCATACAAGACTTGAACTCCTGAGTATAATGTTCCTTTAAACATTAGGTTCTAAACCTGCAAATGGCAAACCTGTTTGCCATTCATATACACTATTTTGCCTCTGGGCCTTTGCACATGCTGTTGTTCCCTCTGTCATGCCCCAGTTCTCACTGTCTGCCCCCCACCTTTCTACAGTCAACCCCTACATGGTTAAAGATCTGTGGGTAAAGTTCCCTCCTCCTTCAGTGCTAAAGGTGTCAAGTAACGAACAAGCAACATTTACTAGTTGTGTGACCTTGGGTAATTAATTCATCTCTGAAGTTCGGTTTCTCTTTCTGTAAAATTGGGCACAATCATAATAATAAAAGTCCATTCTAGCTGGACAGTTTTAACAGTCAGTGTGTGATTCACTGCCTCATAGGATTGCTGTGAGGATTAAAGGAGATCATTGCAGGCACATTTCATAGACCAGTGGAGGAATAAACAGAGGCACAAGGCCCAGTCCTAGCCTTAAGGAACTTTCAATGAGATCAGACTCATACCACCACAGCTGACAGCTCCTTGAGAGCCATTTCCTTCCTTCTCTTTTCCTAAAGGAACCCCACCTTTGTGTGGGGTGGCAATGTGCCCAGCCCTAGGGGATGGACCGTTTATCTCTAGGCCAGTTGTGATCATTCCATTCTCCTTGCCAGATGCTCACTTTCCCAGCCTCCCTTACAGGTAGGAGGCCATGTGACTAATTCTGACCAATGAGACGTGAAGATAAATCTACTAATCTTTCTGAATCTCAATCTCTACTTTTGTAAAACGAGCAGGTGGGATCAAACAGCAGCGTTGCTTAATCCCCCTGTTTTTTTAAAAAGCAGAGGATCCCCCTTTTTTAATTCCAAAAAAATCTTACGTGGAATGTAATAATGTAATGTATAATGTATAACAAAGCACAATTGCTCTAATTGAAAGGGAGATTGGAGAGTGCAGGAACTCCGTCCTACTCTTCCCATCCACAAAACAATACTTGGAAAGCCACTGGGTCAGAGCATCTCTACATCCTATAGTGGATATGTGTTATTTTATTTGTGTATATTTTTGGATACTTATTCTAGTCCAGCATTCTGAATTTCCCTTGGGAACCATCTCTCCCCTCCCCTGTGTCTAAAAGCTTTTTAAAATTTTTATTTTATTTATTTATTTTTGGCAGTGTTGGGTCTTCGTTGCTGTGCGCGGGCTTGCTCTAGTTGCGTCGAGCGGGGGCTGCTTTTCATTGCGGTGCGCGGGCTTCTCATTGCAGTGGCTCCTCTTGTCGCGGAGCACGGGTTCTAGGTGCGCGGGCTTCAGTAGTTGTGGCTCACAGGCTCTAGAGCGCAGGCTCAGTAGTTGTGGCGCACGGGCTGAGTTGCTCTGCGGCATGTGGGATCTTCGCAGACCAGGGCTCAAACCCGTGTTCCCTGCATTGGCAGGAGGACTCCCAACTACTGTGCCACCAGGGAAGCCCGGTCTAAATGCTTTTGATGAAGTTAATTCAATTTTGATTCTAGGGCTAGACGTATGATTTAGGGCTGCCTGACATTCCATCCTTTTGGGTTCAGTGACAGGTTCAGAAATATGCACATGACTCAATGTGGTCCAGAGAGATTGAGGCCTCAGATTTTTATTAAAATTGAAGAGAGGTACAGGCTCTCTTTTCTCATCGAACTTGAACTCTGGGACTATGAAGACCTGAGAACAAAGCCTACATGGAAGGGAACAGAGCTGAGAGATGGAAAGAGACCAGATCTTAGAGAATTTGATCCCTTGGATTAAGTTTTGCCTGAAGACAGACAGACCTACCACTGAATTTTTAGTTTTGTGAGTCAATAAATGTCCTTCGTTTAAAGTAGTTTGAGTTTCACTTTCTATATTTGCAACCCAAATGGTTCCAACTAGTGCAGATTCTTTCCAGATCTAGAATCTTGGATCCTCTGAGAGGTAGATATTAAGGCTATTCACAAGCTTTCCAGTTTTTCTCATTCTGGGCATGTGGGAGAATTGTACTTCTCCACTGATCCTGAGCGAGGCGGGGCATATGTCTTCCTTTGTCAATGAAATGGGAGTAGAAGTGACAGGCGTCACTTCCGGGTGGGCTCTTTACAAGTCGTGCGCGATTCACCACTCTCTCTCTTTCCTTCCCATAATGCTGTTCCAGATGGTGGTGGCTCTATCAGCCTGGGTCCCAGACTGAGGACAGTATGGAACAGAGACCCCTGCTGACCCTCGATGGATACGCACTGTGAGCAAGAAATAAACCTTTGTTGTTTTAAGCCGTTGAGATTTGGGGTCATTTGTTATAACAGCATAACTTAGCCTATCCTAAATAATATACGTAGAATCCTCTTCGAACTCGTCCTCCTTCTCTTTCTTCCCCTCCTTTTCCCTCCCTCTTCCGTTGCTGCTCTGCTCTGCCCGGCAGCCTTTCTTACATAACTCTATTTCTTATCTTACCTTCTGTCAACAGACTATTAAAAGGCATCGATGATTGGTCATCTCCTGCCTTCCCAGTGATATTCAAGTGGACATTGGCAGGAGATCACCAGCCTGCCCCACAACGCTGTGCCCCTGGCATCATCACCAGTGTCCATCAATTACAGCTGTCAGTCAGTCGACCTCCCCAGCACTGGCCTCGGCAGGAGGTAACTTCCTAAGCAAATTACTGGACTCACAGGGCTCTGAGTTCTGGAATGGAACCTTCTCCAAGAATGCCCATTTTCTCAGGAAAATTAACAAGGTCCTGAAGTTTGTGCTATGGTAGCCGTAACAATACTCTGCCAAGATTGAAAAAAAAATTGACAATTAAAAATTACATACATTGGCCTTCATTGTTAATATGGAATTTCTAGAGTTTATCAGTTAATAAAGCTAATGTACAAGATTCTGCCGCTGGGGTGGAAGTTTGGCAATGACTAAATCTTTTTTTTTTTTTTTTTGCGGTACGCGGGCCTCTCACTGTTGTGGCCTCTCCCGTTGCGGAGCACAGGCTCCGGATGCACAGGCTCAGCAGCCATGGCTCACGGGCCCAGCCGCTCCGCGGCATGTGGGATCTTCCCGGACCGGGGCACGAACCCGTGTCCCCTGCGTCGGCAGGTGGACTCTCAACCACTGTGCCACCAGGGAAGCCCTGACTAAGTTCTTTGAAATCAGAAAAGAAGTAAAACATTCCTGAGGCTTGAGTGTGATCACCGTTATGAGCAGGTATGACACTTGTATAGCTCAGGATCCTCAAATTTCCCTGCTGACATGGCAAGAAAAGCCATATAAATGGGCAAAAGTCTATATGGGAGTGGTTTCAACTGTAGGGGACTTCACAATGCTACCTCTTCTACATTCAGCACTGGCTGATTCACCATCCAGGAATGCAGACCCAGTGTTGCTAGTCCTTTGCTTTTTTATTTTCTTTTTCAGGGAAAGTTGAAATCCATATAAATCGTCAACTGCATCACATTTTCCCTAAAATACTCTAACATCCAAGCTTAGTGTGCAGCCACGGGTAGGATGTTTGATAGAATATAACTCAGTCATCCTTATTATCTCTTCCCATTCTGCACTATCTCCATTTTCCAGATTAGGAAACTGAGACTCAGAAAGGGAAAGTGACCTACCCAAAAGGACATGGCCAGACTTTGAAACTCAAACCATAGCTTCTAACTGCTTCTCTTCCTCTGGTGTCACAGTTGTCTCCTCACAGCTCAAGTATATGGCAGAGAAATGAATTGTCCACCAAAGAGTCATGCTCCCACTTCTGTAATACAGGGTGTTAGTGGGAAGCAGCCACGAGCCAGAACTACATTTCCCAGCTTCCCTTCTAGGTGAGGTCACGTGACTCATTCTGATGTGTACCATTTTCAGACACCAGCAGTTAAGAAATGGGTGTGCCTTCCCCACCCTCTCTTCCTTCTTCCACAGCTCCTTGTAGATGAACACAGCAAACTTGGAAACAATTGTTGAAGATGAAAGGACCACAAGACAATGAATCTGGGTACCTGAATCATCATTTGGAGGAAAGCCACCTCCCGTTAGGAGCGTCCATTTTGGACTTGACATTAGGTATAAATATACTTCCATTGTATTTGAGCCATCATATGTTTTTGGTTTTTTTTTTTACAGCAATCAGTGTTACCTTAACCATACATATATATTAAATAGATTTTTAAAAATCTTTCCTTTTTTCCCCTTTCTATAGTAGCGGAGGGGTTTGCAACGGACAGGGCCATCCACTTGAATTCAACCCACTTGAATGCAAAGGGCCGTGGGTGAGAAAATGACTCCAGTTAAGTTTGGTTTCTGGGTATAGAGGTGGAGGGGCCCTGAGTGTCACTGCATCTTTCCTCCCCACCCCCACCCCCAATACCACCTTGGCTTTGAAGAGGGACTTGTTCATATTTCAACTGGAGGTGAGCATATTATCAATTGAGCCCTCCTGGAGGAAGACAGAAGACAAAACAAGCATTTGGCCTGTCTGAGCCACACACCCTTAACCAAGATAGGAGTGAACATGTTTGGGAACATCAAAGGCAGTGTGATATCTTAAGTATAAGGAGATTAACATTTCCAAAATTTGCCCCTCGGCCGGTTCCCAAGAATCCAGCAGACAGAGCCAGAAGGGACAATTAACATCACCCATCTGCACTGGGGTCTTCTGACGTCTCATATTAATTTCTTTTGAGCTTTCAGCTAGGTTCAGCATGGAGGAGGCAAAGCAGGTCTCCTATTTCAACAAGAAACCTCCATACACAAGGGAGATGTTAAAAAGCCCTGGGAAATGATAGTAAAGGTGCCAAGTCCTGGGGGAGAATTCTGCCCTCACAAGTACCAGGCCACTTACACTCAGAGACAGACAGATAGAAAGTCTTTACTGATCTTCTTACAGTCAGAAACAGCCAGTGCCCTCCTGAGCCAGCCAGTCAGTGAAAAGCAGGGCTGAGACTGTTTGCATGAATGGAGGAGGGGTGAGGCACTGGTTTTGTCCCTTTGAAGCAAGAGGCCAAGAATATCTCAACACACTCCAAGTACCAGCAACAGTAGGCAATGGATGGAGACCAAAATCCCTTACAGCTGTTGGAAACCATACCCTATTCAGAGATAATTGGCAATTAGTTAAACAACTCCTGTTTAAAATACTCCTCCTCTCCACCCTCAAAGACAGCTGTGTTTAAAAAGGGGTGGAGAGAGACTTCTCAAGAAATGTGGAAACCTAATCTTCAAGTCAATAAAACAAAACAGGGCTCTGGGAGGAAATGAGTTAGAGAAGTTAAAAATTTGTCTAGGTAATGGAACATCTTTTGAAAATCCATTGCTCCGTTTTTCTCTTGCAGTAGGAACTGGTGGTCAAGAACACAAACTTTGGGGTCTGAAAGGCCTAGGTCTGAGGACCTGCTCTGCCATTTACCAGCCGTGTGAACTTGGCAAGTTTCTTAAACTCACTAAGCCTCAGTTTTCTCATCTGTAAAATGGGAATGATAGTAATTGTACTGTGAAGGTTAAATGAGATGGTGCTTGGGCCTGGCACATAGTTAAGTGCACATAGTTAAGTATGCCCTTAGGCATACATGCTTATTCAAACCCAGATTCCCCAGCCTGGCATTCAAGCTCCTCTGTAATTTTTCTCCAACCTAGTCTTCCAAACTCTTGCCCATTTCCCATCTTCTCTTAACTGGCAACCAAAAGGAACCAGACCCCTAGGCCTTAATTTCCTAATCTATGAAGTGAGATAGAGAAACTAGATTCTCTCTAAGGTCACTGCCAATCTTTTCTTCCCATCTTGCATGTCAGTCTTACAAGGTCAGGCTCAAATGCCACCATGAAGCCTTCCCTGGGAAGGAATTAATTTCTTCTTGCAAAGCTCAAGCCAGAGTTACAAGCTAGCGGCTCTTTTGTTTGACCTGCACTATATTTTTAAAAATCAGAAAACGTCACCTAAAATTTTGGATTTCCACCTTCTCTAAAAAGAGTCGGAAGACCTGGCAATCCTGGCTCTACATTCCTGGACCAAAAAAAAAAAAAAAAAAAACCGTGAAAAATAAAAAATCGTGAAAAAAAAATCGTCTGGAGATGGGTCACTGCTGCCCCCTGCAGGTTGGGCAGTCATTTCACGATTTCTCCACTTACTCCAGGGTGGACTTTGCCTGCCTGAGACCTGAAGGCAACTGAGATCCTCCCTCCTGTCCCCTTCCTCCCCCTCCCCTCCCCTCCCCTCCCCTCCCCCTCCCCTCCCCTCCCCTCCCTCCCCCTCCCCTCCCCTCCCCTCCCCCTCCCCTCCCCTCCCCTCCCCCTCCCCCTCCCCTCCCTCCCCTCCCTCCCCTCCCTCCCCTCCCTCCCTCCCCTCCCTCCCCTCCCCTCCCCTCCCTCCCCTCCCCTCCCCTCCCCTCCCACCTCCCCCTCCTCTCCATCCTCCCCAACCTTCCCCTCCTCTTCCACTCTCTGTGTTTTTCTTCTAGGGGCTATTTCTTTTTTTTTCTTTTTTTTTTTTTTGCGGTACGCGGGCCTCTCACTGCTGTGGCCTCTCCCGCTGCGGAGCACAGGCTCCGGACGCGCAGGCTCAGCGGCCATGGCTCACGGGCCCAGCCGCTCCACGGCATGTGGGATCCTCCCGGACCGGGGCATGAACCCGTGTCCCCTGCATCGGCAGGAGGACTGTCAACCACTGCGCCACCAGGGAAGCCCTCTAGGGGCTATTTCTTGCTTTCTACCTTCTGTGGGAATTACGGATGTTTATAGGCATCTTGGTCTCCTCTGCTACAGACTGTGAGATGCTTGGGGTGGGGGTGGGGTGGGACTCTCATTTATTCACCTGGTAAGCCCAAAGGCCCTGGCCCAGTGTCTAGCTTCAGAGATGGAATGAACAGCCCCCCTCCCATCCATATGAATGTCACCCCCTGGAATTGTGCAAACCAGCCCTGTGACTGAGTGAGCTAGTGAGCGAGGGAAAGGACAAGTGAATGATGAAGGCATGCACTTATATAGCACCTACTATATACCAGGCACTGTACCAAGTACTTTACAGCTAGATGAATACACATGGATGAATACCGAATGAATGGGTCTCTCTGCTCGGTTCCCAGCTCAGAGCTGCAGACCCCTTCTCTCTGCGAGATATGAACAGATATTCCAGCTCTGAACCTGGTAGATTTGGGGGCTCCATCCAACTGCTAGGTCTTGGCCTTAACAAGATCCACTCACATCAGTGGAATAGGGACACATATATTGTGATCATTACCAACCGGAAAACATCTTTCATTGTCCAAAGAGCCGTGCTGGGCCTCAGTGAGACCCCGAGACCAGTAGACAGAGGTCACTATAGCTGCAGAGTTAGACTATCTTCTTAGTTTCCCTTCCAGTGTCACCCAGAGAATCTGTTAGAGTTTTATTCCCTGGGGTAAGAATAAAACACTCTTTGCACCAAAATCTGCACCAATCTGTTTCATGTGTATGATGTTTTAGGGCTTCAAAATATTTCCTCATTCATTATCTACTCGGTTTTTGAAAAATGACCTCATTTCTTTCCCTCCTTCCCATCTCCATTAGGAGGTACATAAAACATGCATTACCTTATAGTACCCATTTTACAGAGGAGGAAACTGAGGTGAAAATTGAGGAAAGGATTTGCTCTAGGTCATACCGGAAGGCAGAAGTTATTACTTGGACTTCCGGCTCAAATCTTTTTCTAGTTTTCATCGCAAACATTTACACAGGTGGCGAAAACATACCAATCCACTAGCCACCGTTGTCATCAACAGAGAGGAAGGCATGGTGGTTGTGTAGATTGAGAGTGGGAGAGAAAGGGTGCGGGGAAGAGAGGCCTGGCTAGAGCGTGGCCGGGCTACAGGCTCGATTCCCTCTCTCCCAGTTACAGCCCCTCTTCCCAAGCCTGTCTCTGAGACACCTCCTGAGATAAGAGTGCAAAGATCACATGGACAGATTCTAAGAGAATCAAAGAGGAACAAAGCAGGGCAGAGTGACTAGGAGCATAGCCTCTGATGTGGAGAGGCCTGGGTTCAAATGTCCCTCACTTCTAACTGTGTGATCTTGAGTAACTGACAACCTCTCTGGCCTCAGTTAGCTCATCTGTAAATAGGGATTGGGATTGTGCCGAGGCTGTTGGGAAGATGAACTGTAGTAAATGCTCAATAATTGGTAGCTGTTTCATGTATTAGCTCCTTTGATCTCCAGGCTGTACCTCTGAGGGAAGGGAACAGGCTCGTCTCTAGTCACACAGTAAATGAGGGACCTTCCAGCCCACTGTTCTTCTAACACATCACTCAGCATTCTGGGTGGGTGGTCTGGAGGCTCCCGAGCGAGGAAAGCCCACTCTCCAGCTAACGGACGCTGTACCCTGTTTTCACTACCCTCTGCTTGCCCCAGTCTTAGCAAAATTCCCTGTTGGTCTAAAAGCCAGGGTAAAAGACCCAGCAGGAGATGATATTTTATGCCGACTTCAATCTCTCCCTTCTCCCCCAGAAAGATGTTCCTTTTTCCTAGGCTGGGAGGCTGGGTTCTGATCCACCGCCACCCTACTGAGAAGGTCCCAGGACCACCGGAAGCAGCTCAGCCGTCCCGAGCCCCAGCACCCCTCCCCCTATCCTCCATCCATCACCAGCAGCTGCTGACTCCCTCTCCCCGCATTCCAGCCCCTCTTCCTAAGCCTGCAGCCCCGACCCGTGTCCTCACTAAAGTTGAACTGCACCCCTGCCTCAGAGGGCTGAAAAGAGACAACCATCGCCGAGTCATCGAAGAATGCAAGAGGAATGAGAGCAGGGAGAGAGAGAGAGGCAGATACATAATTTATGGTATGGCGGCGTATGAGTGACAGGCAGCAGCGGGAGGCCTCAGCACCTTATCGATCCTTTCAAAAAACCCGAGAAAGGGCCCCGTGCTGAGGGCCAGGGGAGGCATGGAAGGTGCAGGCGGGGGCAAGGCCATTAAGGACGCACCGCGACCAGGCCCGCCGTCCCGGGGGTGGACTGGGGGGCTCCGGCAGGTGGGGCGCGCACGTGCGCCCGCGCACACGCGCACACACACACACACACACACACACACACACGTGCGCGCCTGCCTCCGATCGATGACACCATGTCAAAACCTAAAATGCATGCTTTGGCTCTTAAGCCAAATGTGCGTATGTGCGTGAGATTTTTTAAAAGCATTGATTCATGATGGATCAACGGAAATCGAGGCTTATCTTTTTTTTTTTTTCCCTGTGCAAAAAGGGGGTAATAACACTTTGCAGAGAGGCCCCCCGTCAGGGGTGGCAAGAGTAATTGTTCTATGAGGAGTGCCTTCTCCTCCTTTGTTGGTCACCAGAGAGCTCTGGGAGGAAGGTCAAGGTGTTTGCCTCAGCTTGCCCTCCCGCCGTTGAGGTACCCACCCTAACGAGGGGGTGAGGGCCTTCTCATCTGCACTGCCAGCCAGGGAGCTGCATTCCGTTCGCCCAGCACTCACCCTCTCATCATCCCAGGATGATCCTGCTCTTTCTCCAATTCCTAAGCAAATCCGATCAGCTCTACCTGCAAACTACATCTCCGTTCCTTCTGCCACGTCCATCTCTCACCTGGACTATTGTCTCTCTGTCCATTTCCCACCCAGCAGCCAGACAGCTCCCATCTCACCCAGAGTAACATCGGGTCCTGCACCATCTGACCACACGTCTCCTCCAAGCTCACCTCCTACCACCCTCCCTTCTGCTCCAGACCCCGCTCTGAGATGCCTTCCAAATACACAGCGCCCCCTGCCCGCTGCATCCCCCACTGCCACCCCATGACACTTGTCCATTTTTTTTTCTTATAGTGCTTAACATGATTTATAGTATTAGCATTTGTGGCTTTGTTTTTTTTGCTGTTGTTTATTGTCTATAGTTTCTATACAGAATGCGAGTTACATGAGAGCAGGGATCTTGTCTGTCTTGTTCACTGCTGGATTCTCAGAGCTTAGGACAGGATTTGGCACAGAGTAGGTGCTCAGTCGATATTTGTTGAAGTAACGGAGAGAGGGAGTGAGAGAGGAAGGAAGGGAGGGAGGGAGGGGGGGAGGGAGGGGGAAGGAGGAAGGAAGGAGCCACACCCAAGGAGGAGACAGCAATGCATTATGAAGCTACCGTCAGCACCGTTGCTATAAAACACAAAGACAAGAAGAAATCCCACCGCCAGTTATGACCTGCGCAGTCTTTCACAGGGACTGGTCATCCATCGCTAAGAGTTCTAACCGGAAGCTCTGAATTGAGGAGTAAGAGCCATCGAGGAAAGCGTGTTATCAAAAGCCGCTCTTTTGCGGGGGACAAACTCGTCTTTCTGCCTGAGTCAAATGAAACTCGAGCAGCATCATAAATAAGCTTGGTCCACCTACCCAGCTCCTTTGGGGCGGGGCATCATCATCTCTTTCCCTGGAGTCCAAGAGGGGAGCAGAGCCTTCTGCCCTAAAACCGTGGAGCCAAGGGCTGTGGATTTTCCTGGCATCTCAGGGGAGTCCTGGGCTCTCTGTCATCCTGGGCACTGGCATCTGGGCTCCTACGTGGGGATGGAGGCTGGAGAGCTACCTTTATTTCTCTGATGTCATTCCTGGAACCACATGCCATTTTTTACTGTCGTGAGCACTTCCTCGGCCAGGACAGTCAAACATGAAGATGAAATGAATCTTTACCACTCCTCAGAGAGAGAGAAAGACTGAGAAGTTAATTCCACCGGCAGGCTGCTAACCTGGTCCCCCTTCCCTTCCTCCACCGCCCCGGCCCCATCTTGGAATGAAAAGGGGCCAGAATCATTTTATTTGGCCGGTGCTCACGAAGACAGTAATTTAATTATTTCCCCAAATCACTTTCCAAGAGGCCAGTCTCATTCTATTTGTTATGTATAGGATAACTTAATCACAACTTTGAGCGGAGAGGGAAACTGGGATGGAATGACGGATATGGGGGGAGGGGAGATTAAAAAGAGCTTGCTCGAAATGATTCTCTCTCCTTTTACTTTTTTTTCCAATTGCTTCAATATGTCTCTCATCTCTCTTCCCCTTCTCTCTCCATCTCCCTCCCTCCTCCTCCCCTTTCCCGGCCTCTGTAAGTCTGCTTCTCTTTCTGGTTTTTGTTTTTTTATTTTGGCTGTGTTGGGTCTTCGTTGCTGCACATGGGCTTTCTCTAGTGTGGCAGTGCGTGGGCTTCTCATTGCGGTGGCTTCTCTTGTTGCGGAGCATGGGCTGTAGGTATGTGGGCTTCAGCAGTTGTGGCACACGGGCTCAGTAGTTGTGGCTCATGGGCTCTAGAGCACAGGCTCAGTAGTTGTGGTGCTCGGGCTTAGTTGCTCCACGGCATGTGGGATCTTCCCAGACCAGTGCTTGAACCCGTGTCCCCTGCATTGGCAGGCGGATTTTTAACCACTGCGCCACCAGGGAAGCCCCTCTTTCTGTTTTAATAGGCCCTCTCATCTTCCCACTCACCCCCCACCACCTTGGCCCCCAAGCTGGCTCACAGACAAACTTGACCCCTAATCATTTCTGAGAGTAAGGTCACTCCCGGGCAGAGCAGAGTAAGGTGATCACCTTCCCCATCACATCCTTTATTGGCACATCCTGTGGGTTTCCATTAGTGAACCCAGCCCCTGGGGGAGCCTCAAACTTGAACATCTTATTCTTGGGTCTTCACGGTCCCAGCTGAGGGTGGCCTCCCAACCCCTGATCCGGGCTGCATCAGCTATCATCTGGCGCTGTTCAGAGTCAGCGAGGCCAGTGTTTCCCCAGATACCTTTCCCCATACCTAGATGCAAATTTTGAGTGCTGTTTAGTGCTCCTCAGGCCTAAAGAGGGCATTTGTCTAGGAGATAAGGCAGAAAAGCAGAAGGACTCTAGAGCCAGATTGCATTACTTACCAGCTGTGTGATCCTGGGCAAACTGCCTAATCTCTGTGGGCCTCAGTTGCCTGATCTGTACAATGGGGGTAAGCTATACCTCTTTCATAGGGTTCATGTAAGGATTACTTGTGTTAATTCCTGGAAAACACTTAGAACAGTGGCTGACACATTGTAAGTACACATTCAATGTTAGCTACCAGTAGTATCTATCATCTCCTGCCTCCATGCTGGGGAGGCACTGTCTGGCCTGGACCCAAATAGAACTAGCCTGTCAGCTTGCCACTCACAAGGCTTAAACACTGGGTAAATCACGTTTCCTCCCTGAATCTCAGTTTTACTATCGCCACAATGCAAGTGCCGATAGTACCCCATTACAGGAGTGTTTGGAAGCTGGAATGAGTTAATGCATGTTAAGAGCAAAAATTCTAAAGCTAGGCAGGGTTATGAGTTCAAATCCCATCTCTACCACTTATCAGCTATGTGACATTGCACAGGTTACTTAACCTCTCTGTGCCCCGGATACTTCATCTGCCTGTAATACTCCTGCATCCCCAACCCTCCTAGGGTTTTTGGGAGAATAAGAATGAGTTAATTCATGTAAAGTACTTAGCACACTGTCTGGCACAGAGCAATACCTAGGCAAGTGTTAGTTTTTACTGATTACTCCCAGAAAAATGTTTCTCACCTGCCTTCTGTCTCTGAAGGACTGAGAGGAAATAGAGGAGCAGATAGAAGGTCAGCGTGGCGGGAGCGCATGAAGGCGAAAGCATTAGAAGAGGGGTTGGTGATAGATCAGAGGCCAGATTTTCCATAGTTTTGTGGAAACATGGAAACAATCTGAGGTTTGGTTCTGAGTGCCATGGGAAGCCATTTCTAACCAGCAAGGAGCATCCTTGCCTGTCATCTAGCTGTGATCACTGCTGGGGTGTTATTTCCCCACAGAGTCCAACAAAAGCTGATGTAACCAGGCCAGGTCCCAGAAGTGACAGTGGCAGGAATGAGGCAGGCCCTGGGTGTCCTGCCTTTGAATCCTGGCTGGAATTGGACTTGCTATGCCAGTCTAGAGCTGAGGAGAGGATATGCAGGGTCCACAGGGCTCTAGACATCCAGTGTGGCCTGGTGAGGCTCTGGTACCTCCCCTTTTTTTAACAGGACTTGCACTTCAGGATTGGGGGTGAGGAGAAGGCTTATGACATCAAGCAATTCACGCTGGTGGTTCTGGGTCAGCTAGGCAAAGTTTAAATCCTGCTCTGCTACGTACTAGCTGATGACCTTGCAAAGTATTACCTCTCTGAGCCCCAGTTTTCCCATCTGTAGAAGGGACACTGTCACAGTGCCCTCCTACGGCCATTGAAAGCATCAAATGATAATGTATAGAAGAGCTGAGCACATAGAACTCAATACATTTTAGCTATTTTTCCTATTACGAATCTTTTCTTATCAGCACCACGCATCAGCAATTCTAGACAATGTTAGCAATAAGACACCCCTCCCCATTTTGACTTGTAAGTGGGTGGCCTTGTAATTTATCGCCCATACTGGGGCATTAGGACAACAGATGTCAACTGAGACCCGTAAGATCTTATGGGATCTGGCCCCCAGCTACCTCTCTAACCTAATTCCTTGACCCTTTCTACGTCATTTAAACTGAACAGCCAACTCTTAGCTTCACAAATGTTCCAAGCTTCTTCCCACTTGGGGCTCCACCCAAAACCTGAAGGCTGGGACTTGTTTGGGGCAGGGAGAGGGGCACTGCAGCCAGAGAGAGGGTCTGGCACGAAGGCGACATAGCACTTCCCTTGGTTCTCATCCAGGATCTTCAGGCCACAGGACCTTTTTAGAGGCCCTTGCTACAACTAAGCCTGGAGTGGGACGAGGTCTTTCTTACATCATTCCTTCCCTTCACGTCTTTTATTACAATAACGATTGTTTTGATATTCGTGTGATTACTATTTATGACCCTCTCCCCAGCAGGCTCTAAGTCCTATGATGTCAGAGGCCATGTCTGATTTGCTCAGGCTTGTACCCTCACCACCTAACACAGTGCCCAGCACATAGTAGGAACCCACAAAACATTGATCAGCTGCGTGGACGGATGCCTGATGGAGCTGAGATCCCAAACTAGCCCACATTCTTTCCACCATCTTCATTCTAAGATTGTCAGCCTGGCTGGAAAAGCTGATCATATCCAGGTTAGAGATGCTTCTTATCAAAGCCAAGGCCAAGGTCAGTGGGAAAGGATCAGGTAAAAGCAAAGGATCCAGATGTGCAAATTCGCTTCAATGAGGCAGATGTGACCTGGTGATTCCATGCCAGGCGTAACCGTTGCATCTGATTCCTCATTTCCATTAAAGGAATTGTAGCAGGTGCAAAAACCGGAGATTATCCCAAGAATTAAGATATGAAAAGCATGTTAGATCACTAAACTCCAATTAGGGAAATTGAATTGTGCACACTCCCCTCCTGACGCAATATCGGGAGTTTGCATTAGCTCTGGGCTCAGGTTCTAATAAAATTAGAGAATAACACTTTAATTGAATTGTGCTTAAAAGGATCACGCTGACAAATGTGATTGTATCTGGCTGGGATGCACACCTTCTCCAGCAATCATTAAATCCAATGAAACGCCAGTCTCGGGATCTTGACAGTTTTCTGAAACAATCTGTGAACCGTGCTGTATCTTAGAGTATCTAATCAATTTAGAGCCGCCTCATTAGGACTTGGCTGCTAACGGATACTTAAAAATCAAAGCAAATTACTGCACTCCGTGGATAACTACCTAATCATATCGATACAACATGGCTGGATTGTGTTGCAACAATTCATTTCCTCTTTAAGAAGCCACTGTCACCCATAATTTACGGATTGAGATTCATAACCCTGACACAGACGGCTCCAATGTCAAGGATTTTCCTGAGCTCAGCATCAAGGGGTACATGTCACCCAAGCTGGTGAGGGTGAGTCCAAGCCAGGCCCTGGACTCCTTTTACTTACATTCTACCCCTACCTACCCCCAAGCTCATTCCTGAATAATGAGCCCAAGAACCCTTTTGCGCAAAAGAGGAATTGGAAGCTCAGACAAAGAGCGTTATTTCCTAAGATCACACAGCAAATGAGTGGCAGACCCAGGATGTGGCTCTTCTTGACATGACATCCAACTTTCTAATGTCATTTTAATAGGAGTTTAGAACAGTGATTATTCTTTCATTGATGGTTTCCTCGGGTCCAATATTAATAAAGAATATTTATTAATATTCTTCCTACTAATAAACATCACCATCATCATTATTATCATAATGCGAACAGCCTACACTTACACAGAACTTATCACACATTGAATCCCTTTCATTCTCTCAACAACCTTAGAAGTTTGTTCTATGATTATTGTGGTGGGCATTCATGCTGTTCACCAAGTATTTCTGGCACTCTCTCTCCAGAACACGTGGACCGCACTTCTGATAACTGGATGGATCAGGGGACTGTTTCTGGGCAATGAGTGTGAACAGGAGAGACCTGTGTTATTTACAGGACAGAGCACAATTGTTGGTTCAAGATCTCAATCATACCTTTTCCCTCCTGTTATCAACCAGCAACATTTGGGTTGGTAGCTGCTCTGAAAACAATGAGCAGAAACTCCTCGATGACTCACGGTGGACGTGTAGTGTGAGTGAGAAACACACGTGTGTTGTTGACAGCCACCGAGCTTCGGGGTTGTTTGTTACTGCAAGATAACCTAGCTTGTCCTGATTGGTGGAATTATCATCCCCATTTTACAGATGAGAAAACTAAGGCACAAAGAGATTTGATGGCTAATACTTGGTCCGGTTCAGGCTCTATCAGTAAATTTCTCTAAAGCCCAGAAGTCTCCTTGGCTCCTTTTCTACTTCCCAGTTTCTCTCCTCATTCTGTGGTGACTCCCTAATACCCATTTCTGAGCCTCCAGGACTGACAGTGAGTGCTGGGCACCAAATCTCATTTCAGAGACTCGGGTCTGACCTATCCAGGCCACTTAGCCACTGTCACTCAGCTCAGGCCTGGGCAGATTTACTTTGTTGTTTTTTTTTTAATTGAAGTGTAGTTGATTTACAATGTTGTATTAGGTTTAGGTTTATATGTACAGCAAAGTGATTCAGTTATACATACATTTATATTTTTTTCTCAGATTCTTTTCCCTTATAAGTTATTACAAGATATTGAATATAGTTCCCTGTGCTACATAGTAGGTCCTTGTTGGTTATCTAAATTTTATATATAGTGGTGTGTATATGTTAATCCCAAACTCCTAATTTATCCCCGCCCATCCCTTTTGGTAACCATAAGTTTGTTTTTTATGTCTGAGTCTATTTCTGTTTTGTAAACAAATTCATTCGTATCATTTTTTAAGATTCCACATATAAGTGATATCATATGATATTTGTCTTTGTCTGACTTACTTCACTTAGTATGATAATCTCTAGGTCCATCCATGTTGCTGCAAATGGCATTGTTTCATTCTTTCTTATGGCTGAGTAATATTCCACTGTATATATGTACCACATCTTCTTTAACCATTCATCTGTTGATGGACACTTAGGTTGCTTCCATGTCTTGGCTATTGTAAATAGTGCTGCTGTGAACATTGGGGTTCATGTATCTTTTCAAATTATAGTTTCCTTCAAATATATGCCCAGGAGCGGGATTGCTGGATCAAAGGGTAGCTCTATTTTTAGTCTTTTAAGGAACCTCCACACTGTCCTCCACAGTGGCTGCACCAATTTACATTCCCACAGGGTAGAAATGTTCCCTTTTCTCCACACCCTCTCCAGGATTTATCTACTTCTGAATATGCTCTGTTTTAGGCATCTGAACCATTGATTTTCTCTGAAGTCCTTTTGGTGTCCTGAAGAGAAAAACATTGTCTAGCAGGTACTTTATGAGAGCCATGCTTTGCCAAAGGATTGGCTCTTTGATGGAGAAATTCCATGCACAGGAAAGGTCTGGGCAGGGACCATTAGACAGAGACCTTTCTTCACTGTCCCTCCCCCAACCCCACCTCCAAGCCTTGGTCCACAGCTGTGGATGTGAGTTCTGGGAGAGGAAGTTTCTGTGTTTCGGTTCTCTGGAGCACGCCCCACCATTGGCCTTGCAGGAGAAGTTTGAGGGGTGGGGCTGGAGGGAGGGAGCCTGAACCCCCAGCCCTAGAAGAGGGAGGAGGAAAAAGCTTGCAAAAATTGTATACAGCTTCAGGAAATGTCTACCCTCTGCCAGTCATATCTGAGTCAGTTAAGACAGTAATTACAGACCTTCCCCAGGGTGGCAGGGGCTGCTATTATCCTGTTCTCTCAGGCACAGCCGCTTGTTTACAGGAGGGCTGCGGACTGCGGGGCGATTGTCTGGTGGCTCCGGGGGCAATGGCTGCTGCTCCACAGTCCCTGCTTGCTCTTGGGCCCATGCCAGGAATCCTGGTGACCAGTCCCGGGGTGGCCCTTGCCAGGATGCTCAGAGGGGCAGTTACTGGGGTGCAGACGTTTCACTGGGTTCCATTATCAGCTCCCATTCACGCCTCCTGCCCTCCCCACCTGCCACAGGCCCAGAGAAGGTCAGCCCTGCCCCAGCTGGGCTACTTCACTGGAAGACACTTGGGGACTGAAGGTGCAGAATCTGTGTCCCCGTCTGGACTCTGTTACTCATCCACTGTGGGACCCTGCAGGTTCCTTCCCCGTCACATCCTCCGTCTTTCCATTTTAAAAAGAGACCCACTAGGTTAATGCTTATATTTAAGTTATATACACAGTCCTTTCAAGGAGGGGGGCATGGTTCTTGTGGATGCTGACGTTCTACACACACTATTTTTATTTTAATATTTTAATATCACTCTGATTTTTATAGGTATGTTGCAAACAGCAGAAAACTATGGTGGCTAATACGAGCAAAAAATATATTAATGAAAGACTGTAGAGTGGCTAATAGACTCTCCTTTAAGACCAGGGAACAAGGATGGAGATGCCATAACTTCAAGTCAAGTGGCAGAACTGGTCCTACAGAGCTTGGGGTGGGGCCCCTGCTGGCAGAGATGTCAAGAGCCCTCTGCAGACACCACCCGTGCTGCACCCCAGGTGTGGCCACTACCACAGCCACCAACCTCCTCTGAAAGGGTTCCACGTGGTCTCCTTTTTCCCATCACAAGCTCCTGCTCAAACTCTGGTGAGAGCACATCTGTTTGGTGGACCCAGGTCATGTGATTGTTCCCTAGCTGCAAGTGAGGCTGGGAAAGCAAGTTGCTGGCATTTTCAGCTTCTCCATTTTTATGGTGGACTTGATTCATAAGATGGGGATTTGACTATCATCAGAAGAGTGTTCAAATGCTGAGTGACAAAACAATCATCAAGTGTCCTCTGCAAACTACAAATATAAAACTAGCTTAGAGCCCTTGTACAGCTATACAATGCAAACACATTGACAAATTAAATATGAACTTTGCTAAAAAGTAGTAACATCCACATTTTAAAATATTAACATTCAAATTTTAAAATATAAATATTTAAGATGAAGAATAACATTGTCTTACCAAAACCAAATCATCACCTGAAATAAGAATATGGTGCTGACTGCTACACCGATGCTCTTTTGCGTTCCGGAAGCATTCCGTAATACATTTGCCAATCGGTTCTCATTTGACACTAATGTATCTTTTCATGTTAAGTTTATCTCTGTTCCTTTTCTCCTTAGCCCTCAATGATTATAGTTGTACTTCTTGACACCAATGTGAGTGTAACCACAAAAGTAGACCTGGCATTGGAAAGTGTGTCACTTAGTTATAAGGTGGTCATCCCAGTGGCCAGAATATTCTGAAAATAGTAATGAATGTGAAAACTCTTTACAGTCTTGAGCCTTCCACAATCTAAGGGATTCTCACACATGCTCCCTTTCCAACTTTGGCATGGTAGATATGAGTCCTGCAGGACAAAATTTCCAGTTTCCCTCCCCTTCCAGACACAGAGGAATTGCACTTTCTTCTCCCCTTA
Source organism: Tursiops truncatus (assembly GCF_011762595.2). Taxonomy (NCBI): domain Eukaryota; kingdom Metazoa; phylum Chordata; class Mammalia; order Artiodactyla; family Delphinidae; genus Tursiops; species Tursiops truncatus. Next base: position 29,400,637 of record NC_047052.1, on the reverse strand, counting down.
AATTCAGGTGTGGCTTTGTGACTTGCCCAGATCAGTGAATGTGTTGCTTCTGGGTAGAAGCATTTCAGAGGTAATTCACAATTCTCCACTTTCCCTTCACCCTGTCACGATGACCAGTGATATTCCAGGCAGTGGTACCTTTACCAGCCTAGGTGAATGAAAAGGACATAGACCAGAACTCTATGCCAGTGGGATAGACATGTAGATGAGTGAGCAAATGCATCTTTCTTGTGTTAAAGCACTGAAATTTTGAACTTGTTTGTTACACAGCATGACCTAGCCTGTCCTGACTGATACACTTAGTTAGATAGGGGTTACAACTTTTGTGATCTCCTTTTAACACAACAAAGAACTCTGGCACAGAAAGTTTGAGAAACTTGCTCAAAGTCAAACAGCTAAAAAATTTCAGCTGTAGGACTCAAATCCCAATCCACGTCATTCCAAATCCCATGCTTCTCCCAGCAACTCATACAAGGGAGAAGACAGAGTCTCTACAGAGACTGGTTACAACCAGCAAGCAAGGCTGATAGAACACATGGCATGTCTTGGTGGCTGGAGTGCAAGCTTTCAGAGCCACCTATGTAAAAGATCATTCTGAGTGCCAAGTACATTTCCACTTCAAAGTGTCCCAAGTTTAATAGTGAGGCATTCTGAATGTTTAAATTTAAAAAGTCATAGTTCTCAAATTCTTCCCAGCAGCCAGGGCGGTTGACAAGATGATAGATGTGTTTGGAGCTGCTGAGCTTCCATGCCAAGAAGCAGTCTCTGGCTATAAACCTGTTCACAGGAGTGATGACTGTCCTGGAGTCTGTGGGTGGCCATGCAGTTTGGAGGAGAGAGACTCTATTTTCTGCCTTGAGGGTTCCATTCACCTTCACTTGAGAAACAAACATCTCATCTGGAGGCCTGTAAGACAGGTAACTCAGGAAAACACCAAGGGGTATTGGAAGTTCACGGTTACTCCCACAGGACATTAAGGGGATGCACCTGGAAGTAGGCAGGGGTTGCATATTTTAACCAATATTTTCTCCCAAAGAAGCAGCATTCATTGGGAGTTCAGAGCTCAATTCTTGGGCTGAGTATGCTCAGTACACGCTTCCTGTCACTTGGCACCAGAAGCAACTGGTCCCAGGGCCCCGGCACCAGGCTCATTTTAGTTCTTATCTGGAAATAAGACACCTACATGTTTATATCTGCCAGAGCCATTAGCTCTTCCCTTTTCTCACTTATGCATCCTCTTACTCATTCTTCAACACTTATATTCACTCTGTTCTAGGTGCTAAGTGTGTAGTAATGAATAATAATGTTGAAAATGATGGTAATGATGGTGATGATGATGACCATGATGAAGGTAACCATGCTAGTGACGGTGCTGATGACAAGCCAGCATCCCAATGGGGTCTGATCAGTGCAAAGCCTACATCTCCCTGGCTCTAGATATTATGCTTCTATACAAGCACCCTGTGCTCACATTTGGGAGAAATCATGTCCTACCACTTGTTAATTGCACAGCTGTGCCAGCCCGTGGGAATATACAACTGCATACATGTGCCATCACCCACCATCATGTATCAGGTCCATTCATGTCATAACTCAGAAGAGGCCGGGGTGGGGGGCAGGGTCCTGAGCAATGTCAGGGTGGAGATCAGGAAATTTGGTCTTGCTCTCCCACACCTCAAGGTCTTGTGTGCCTGCTGTTGGGGCATGGGTCTCACTTGGCTGCTGACAACAAGTGGTGACTACACATTTTCATCCAGGAGGGGTGGATTCCTCCCCAGCATCATCTCTGCAAGCGCCCCCAAAAGAAGAGAAGCAGAGATGGCGGCCACTTCCACTGGCCACCACTGCCTCATCAGTCTCTGCCAAACCAAGGGCTTGAGACTACAGTGCAAACACCTGGAGTTTCTTTTTTTTTTTTCTTTTCTTGGCTCCTTTGTCATAAATTAGTTGACCATACATGCATGGGTTTATTTGGGGCTCTCCATTCTGTTCCATTGATCTATGTGTTTGTTTTTATGCCAATACCATATGGTTTTGATTAATATAGCTTTGTAATATAGTTGGAAATCAGGATGTGTGATGCCTCTGTTCTTCTTTCTCCAGATTGCTTTGGCTATTTGGGGTTTTCCGTGGTTCCATATACATGTTAGGACTGTTTGTTCTATTTCTGTGAAAAATGCTGTTGGAATCTTAATAAGGGTTGTGCTGAATCTGTAGATGGCTTTGAGTAGTATGGATATTTTAACAATATTAATTCTTCCAATCCACGAGCATGGATTCATTTATTTGTGTCTTCTTCAATTTCTTTCATCAATGTCTTATAGTGTTCAGTATACAAATCTTTTAGCTTCTTGGTTAGATTTATTCCTATCTATTTTATTCTTTTTGATGCAATTGTAAGCAGGATCATTTTGTTAATTTCTTTTTCTGCTAGTTATTAATGTATAGAAATACAACTGATTTTTGTATATTGATTCTGTACCCTACAACTTTATTAAATTCACTTATTAGTCATTAACAGTGGAGTTTCTTAATGAAGGGTCAGCTACTTCTCAGAAAGGACAAGGTGGCAGAAATAAAGGGTGGGAATGGTAACTCTCAGGGTCATTCCCTTGTCCTGTGAAGATCCTTGCAAACTCAGACTTCACTGGGATGCTCCCCTACTTCTTCTCCCACCCCACACCGTGGATAATCTTTCTCCCCCTGATTACTTTCTCTCTTTAAAAAACATTTCCTAACATTCCACATCTCTCCATATGGGGGCATTTTCTTGTCTGTCCTCAAGACACTCTGCTTCCTACAAACAAAGGGAAAGAGGCTCCATGCTTTCTGTGTCCCTAACAGAACCCTTTTGAGGACTCTCTCAGCTCAGCCATTGCAAACCCCAAAAGGGAGCTAGGGATGCAGTCAAGTTCCATGAGTGAGGGTGGATTCCACTTCAGTCTCTGCATCCAAAAGACATGTACCAATGCTCTTTCTAGATCACCTGCGAGAATGATACAAACCATCACAGCGGGCATTCATCTCCTTTGGAGTTGGTTCAGTTTGCTCCTAAGCGGAGGAGGGGCCATTTCTCCCATTAGCGTGGCTTTGCTGCTGCCCACTGGGAACTATTGCCATTCTTACCCTCCACCCTTATTGTGCTAAGAAGCATTTCATTTCTCTCTTTCTGCTCCTGCTTGGCCCTGGCTTCTCTTATAGAGAATATCATATCGACTGTAAAGAGGTCTGTCCATGCAGTCCAGGAGAAAAGATGCTTTTGATTTTAAGTGTCTGCCTGAAAGGGGGCATGGGCTCTTGCCATATACATTTTCTTATTTGATTCTCCCGCCTCACTTGTGATGGTTATATCATAATCCCCATTTTGTGCATTTGAGGAATCCAGGGTTCAGAGAAATGAAGTCACTTTTCCAAGATCGCACAGCAAGTAAGTAAGATTTCAAATCCAGACAGGCAAAGAAACCACAGAATCTCAGTGGTTTAATAAAGAAAGAGTTCTATTTCTCACTTGTGTCCGGTATCCTGACTGGGAGGTTCTCCTGCAGTCCAGAGACTCAGGCACCTTCCTTCTCGTGGCTCTGTCCTTTGCAGTAATTGACTCTCAATGTCACGCCAGGGACCTTTTTTGTCCAGCCAGCTGGAAGGAGAAAGAGAGGAGCAGGTCCACAGAGGGGAGTTTGTGGGAGAGTTCTGAGCACCACTCACCCTCAGGCCAGACCCATTCTCTCCCATGGTGAGCAGCCTTCAAATCTCCTCCAAAGAGCTCTCTAGGCAGTTGCTACTGATTAATTGAAGTTGATACCTAACATGAAACTTTTCTGCCACCATGATTCAGGTGGCTCAAGCAACACATGTTTTTTTGCTCTCTATTTTGGAGGGAGGTGGGGAGGGCACCAGAACCGTGTCAGGAAAATTTGTGAAATGCTTTGAAATGAGCAGAAAAAAAATTGTTGTGTCTTCTGTATAGTCCACCTTTCTGGATTATTTCCGCATTTCTTAGTCTTTAAGGTATTTTACATCTCTGCAGTTGTAGAGAACTAATAATAATTCAAACGTTTCTCGTTCGTAGGAATGCAAATGAATTTTGTTTGGTTGGAATGCAATTGATTAATGCCATGTGGATGGATTATTTTTGCATCTATTTGTAAATTCATTTCCTGCTTTCTCGATTGCCTATATATGTGGGTTCTTTTGATTCTCCTTTGAACAGTTGTAACATCTTGCTTGTTGCCTCATTAATTAATGAGTTAAATAAAATCTTTGATACATGTTCCCTTTTTTTGTATGTAAATCATGATTTTAACATATATATACATATATATGTGTGTGTGAATATATATATATATATCTTTTAACAACTAAAAATCCCCAGGGAGAGAAAGAAACCCTTTGATACATTATACCCCCCTGCTTTCTCAGTATCTTCACACTCATTCTGAAAGAGAGGCAGGGCAAGGATTGTTAATTCCGTTTTGCAGCTAAGGAAACTAAGACTCAGAGAGGAGACTAACAGATGTCAGAGATCACACAGCTAGAAACGGTGAGGCTGAGAGTTCAGATCCAGGTGTGTTTGATCCTAAAACCTGTGTTCTTAACCACTTTACCCTGTTTCTCAAGTGGGATGTGAACAGGGTAGATATTAACACCTTTCTCATTTGGTAAATGAGGAAACTGAGGCTCAGCGAAGTCGAATGACTTAGAGGTAAATCTGGGTCCAGAACCCTATCCCGGACCTCTGTTTCCTGGGTCATCTTTATATAATTCAAGTGAGTGTACTTTTCTAGCTAGGATATTCCTTGCACATCTGTTCTTTTTGTTTTGTTTTGTTTTAAAGTCAGGGAAGATTACTAGGTGGTTTTGGTTCCTAAAATGCTCTCTGAACCTTTATTCATAGAAGCCTAAGTAAGACAGGAACCTGGGCCAAAACGGGCAGCACCAGCCTTGTAGGGTTCAGGCCTGGCCCCTGGAAAGGGCCGGCAGCTGCAGAGCTGGCACGGGACACTCCTCTGGGGCCGCGGGAAGGTCACGGTCGGTAGAGGTTCCTGCTCAGAGGGCTGTGCCCAGGACTTGCTAAGGCAGAGCAGGGTCAGGACGGGGAGACGTCCAGAAGTGTGGAAGACTCACAGGCTTTGGGATGACACGGGCTTGGGCTCAAACCCTGCTTCTGCCACTTATCAAATGTGTGACTTTGAGCATTAAATGTGTGACATCTCTGGGCTTCGGTTTCTTCATGTATAGGATGGAGATCATCACCCTCACTTCACAGGAGGACCCCAGTCCAGCTGCCTTCTACTCAACCAAGCCCCGTGCCTGTGGACTGCTTGTGCCCAGAGCGGGTGCTGTTTCTCAACTTGCAGCCATCACGTGGACCTGCAGCCTCCTGGGAAGTCACTAAGGGCTACGTGAGAGTGGGGGAGAGTCCTTAGAACCATCTCCCCGTTACTCATACTTCTTTCCTCTCTCAATCATAAACCTCCTTCCCTTCTGCAAGATGGCTGCAACTCGTCTCAGCTGGCTAGTCAAGTTCATTGGCGTCTGCTCACAAGACGTAAGCAGATTCATGGAGAGGGAAAGATAGCAGAGAGGCCAGGCCCAGCACCCAGGCCCTCCTGCTCCCGGAGCCCGAGCTGGGGCCCCTCCCTGATAAAGCTAGTCAGGTTGTGCCCTAGCCATCTTATTTATTTCCACGTCCCCAAGGAAATCCACCCTAGAGATGCCTGAGGTATGCCCCTCTGTTCAAGCATTCAAGCTGGCTTTGCCAGGTGGTTGCGTCACCCCTGGGTCCTTGTTTTCGACTCCGCAGACCCAGGTCCTGCGGGGACCCTCTGTAAACTTCACCTCTAGTCAATGGTCCCCGTTCAGGAAAATTGGCTCCTTTGACACCGTTTTAGACAAACCATAATGTGTGTGGAGCTGAAAGAGGTTCTATTTACAAGTCTGCAGGAAATAGCCCTGGGCAGAGGATGGTAATTGTAGGGTGAAGGTTCACCAGGGGCTGCAGAGGGGAGCGAGGCCCGCCCTGGGGAGAGGGTGCTGTGATGGGCGAGGGAGTGTAGGGACTGCCTCTGCCCCCAGGACCCGTGGCAGAAGGTGGACCAAGGGCGCAGAGGTCTTTCCTTCTGTCTCCTCCGAGCGTGCCGTGCCTCAGCGCCCTTGTGCTTCACAGCCTCTCCCTGAGTGCTCTTCCCCCAGGTATCTGAATGGCTCATACACTCACGTTCTTCAAGTCCTGCTTCAAACATGACCTTTCCTGACCGCCATTCCCAGCCCCCTACACATCACACACACACACACAAATACACACACACATGCACACTCACATACATGCATACATACACATAACACACGTACACACATGCACAGAGAAACCCTCATGCATACATATACATACAAACGTATACACATGCATACACACATATACACACATGCACACACAATATACATGCATGCACACACATACATAGACACATAGAAACACTCACACACACACACACACATATGCACACACACACACTCCCTATTCCTTTAATCTGCTTTTTCTTCTTCATGGCCCCATCACCTCCGAGCACATTGCTTCATTCCTTGGTGCACTGGCTGTCCATTCCTTCTACAAAGCAAGTTCCACAAGGATGTAGGGCTTGGACTTGCTTCCCACTGGATTCCTATCGTCTAGAAGAATGCCTAAATGTAGGTGGTGCTTACTCAAAACATCTTGAAGGAATAACTGAAGAAAGGAACATATGAGTGAATGAATGAATGATTAGATCCCAACATCAAGGGCCTCTTAGGTTCCTTCCCCCAGTGGATCCTATCTCCCCAGGTAGAGGTGGGCTCACTCATGCACTAGACCTTGACCTTCAAGCTGAAGAACCCACAGTTCAGCTGGGGCCCCCATCTGGTAGAAGTCATGGCAAGTCACCCAAATATCTGTTTACAAGGTGGTCAGAGCCAAGTTCTGAGGCCTGGGAAGTTGGGTGTTGTGTCCAAGGTCACCCAAGAGCAAGGTGTGACCAAACCAGGATGCAGAAGAGTTTTCTCCCTCCTGGTCCCCTGGGCCCACCAGTTCAGCAGATGAGAAAGCAGAGAGCAGAGTGAGAACGCAGCTGACTGGGTCCTCGCTTCAGCCGTCCTGGAGGAGGTGGCCCTGGCCGGTGGGATTTGACGTGTGGAGAAGGGGCACTGGTGGTTGGGGGATGACGGCTGGGGTCTTCCTGTAACAAGGGAAGGACTGGCAGGGCCTGGGGAGATGATGCCATCATGCAGATTTCTCCCAAACCGTCTCCTCAGCAGGACGCCACTCTGACCGGCTGGCCTTTGCTCCAATTACAGCTGTTTCTCAACTTTTCAGACATCTGTCCTCCACCTACCAGCTGCGTGACCTCTGCAGGTCACTTAACCGCCTCCCCCCCAGCCTCCCTACTAATGGAAACCACAACTAACATGATCCAAAACCAAAGGACTCCTGAGTGGGTTTGAGCCCTCAGCAGCCCATCCCCCAGGAGAGACCAAGGACCAGGCCCTCCTCACCCAGGAAGGGAGGCCAGGCCCGTGAGAGGGTAGAGGCCGGTCACCTCAGTCTGGCCTCCGTATTTTTAGCATCTTCCCTCCTTCCCACAAGCCACTAGCCCACTCCTTGCCCAAATAACAGTCACCAAAATAGCCCTGGCACTGGACTGAGGGGCACTGGGAGGGTCTCCTCCCTCCTGCCGGTCAGTCAGGCTGAGCAGAGGCCCTGGGACTGGGCGAGGCCCAAGCGGAGGCCGTTAATTGTACCTTTGGTCCGAATTAAAAAAATAGCTCTGCTCAGGGCTGATGGCAGCACTGGGCCTGAGGAGCCAGGTACTGCCTCGTGCCAGCCCCTGGGCTCGCTCAGGGTGGACGCCTCGGGGTCTGCAGCACAATGGCACCAGGAAGGCAGCAGCAAGGTGGGCAAGGTGACCAGAGCGAACATCTTGCTCAGTTCTTCCTGTCCCACAAGTCATCCAGATGAAGAGACCGAGGGTCAGAGAGGACTGTGTGCTCGGCCGTCACCTCCTCACAGAGATCTTCACCCCTCCCTGCTGAAGCAGGGCCCAGGCACTAGCCCCTTACCTGCTTTAGTTTCCTTTACAGCACCACTCACTCCCCGGCACGATATGGTGCATCTGTTTGCGTTCGCATCTCTTGCCTCTTCCACTAGAATACCAGCTCCCCAAGGCAGGGTACTGGGCTCTGTTGGTTCCCCATAGTGTCTTCAGCACCTAGACTAATGCCTGGCGTTCAGTAAATTCAACATTAGCAAATAATTTGATGAAGAGAAAACAAGAGCTCTGGCCAGTTCCCGACTTCTGCCACGCAGTGACAAGCCCTAAGAAGAGGGAGAAGCAAGAAGCAAGGCCCCATCAGCACCAAATTCCCCCAACCAGCCCCCAGACACCAGTAAGACAATCCTCCCCGTGTACCCAGCTATCTACTGATCTCAGAGCTCACTCTCTGTCCTCGCAACAGCCCTGTAGCCCTGGGTGGCAGAGAAGGTCCTGGTTAATAACAATGAACTATGCTCCTTTTCTTTTTTTTTTGCGGGCCACCCTGCGTGGCTTGTGGGTGGGACCTTAGTTCCCCGACCAGGGATTGAACTGGGCCCTCAGCAGTGAGAGCTCGAAGTCCTAACCATTACACCTCCAGGGAATTCCCTAAGCTCCTTCTAACTGCTTTATTTATGTTACTAACACAGGCAGTTCTGGCAGTAACCCTAAGTCAAGTCAGACCCATTATTATCTCCACGTTATAGATGATGAAACTGAAATCCCAAGAAACAAAGCAACTTGACCCAAACTGCACGACCCCCAAGTATCAGTGTTGAGATCTGAACCCAGGCAGCCTGACCCCAGAGGCCCCGTCTTAATTTCTGCACCTACAGCCTGTTGTCTAATGAGACTCCTGATGTTCAGAGAGGTCATGACCTTTCCTTGGCCAGACCGGACACCCATTGCTCTGCCTCTGTTAGTAATATCATCGGCGGTGCCTGCACTTCCCTTTAGCGCTTTTTAAAGGGCTTCGTACGTGTCACTTCATTGGCGCTCCAAAGCATACCCAAGAGATTGCATTGTTCATTTCCCCCCACTTTTCAGAAGCGCCAGCAGAGCCCCTGAGAGGGTGAGTGACTTGCAGAAGGTCACCGTGGGTAGAATCGCCTGGCTTCCTCTGCTTTCACAGTGCTCTGCCCTCTCAGCCCAGACTCGGGCTCAGACTAATGTGTTTGCAGCTACTTGGCCCCTTGGCCCAGAGACAGAGCTGGCAGGAGCCCTCATCACCGCTGGGTGGCCAGTAAACACACTCTTGACTCTTTTAAGAGCTTTGTCACCGTGCCACGCACCGAGCTGCCTTTATGGCAGCCCATCAGGATCAACAAATTCATGTATAAATGGTTGGACACTGGGAAGTTCAAGAGCACAGCCTGCAGACACGTGACATTGTGAGCAGGGCGTGAACTGGAATCACTGCCCGTGACCCCCAGCAGCCCACCCTTCCCAGAAAGACCTCTCTGGGGGTCAAGGGACCTGGATTCCAGGGTATTCTCCATTGATTGCTTTGTGCCTTTGATACCTGGTCTTGCCAGTGGTTTGGGTTCTTTTGCAGTGGTCTAACTAGGATCACAAGTGATGGGACACAGGGTTTTAAGGTTGTGTCTGCAGGGGGACCACCCCCTGCCGCAACCCCTCTCCCAGCTCAAATCTCCAAGTTTACAAGGTCATCTTTCAATGTCCAACCTGCCGCTCTCTAAGGGTCCCTGAGGTTTCGCTCTAGTGACCTATGCAGGCCAGCCTGCCCCAGCCTTCTCCAAAGTCTGGATTTTTCTCTACCCTTTCTTTCTTCTTCTTCTTCTTTTTATTTTTTTTATCATTCAGTCATTCATTCCCTGCTCAAATTTACCCTGTCAGAGTCCTTCCTTCTTTCCTTTATTTCGTATTACTATCTCATCTCTCTCTAAGCCCTTACTCGATTTTTCTTCCTTATAGTGAGTAACTACTTGGCATTAATTAATTAATGTCTTCACGCTCTGTCTTTCCTACTAGAATGTCAGCTCTGGGAGGGCAGGGACTTTGCCTGATGTTCACCTCGGGCTTCTCAGAGTTTAGCACAGTGCCTGGTACAGAGGAGGAGCTCAGGAAATAGTCACTGAATGTTCAATTCATTTGCCCATCCCATGCCGAGTAAGGCAATCCCATCAGAAAAGTCTCCTTAAAATTCCTCTCTCAGAGTGGATCTGCCCAGAGACCTGGCTCGTCCGCTGATGACTGTAACATGTAGACACCCCTGCAGCTCCGGGGTGACAGGGAGGCCTTAGCAAGAGATGCTATTTTTACTTGGGGGCTCAGACACTCTTCCACCTGCTCGGGGAGCCCACAAAGTCTCCTCAGGGCTTTTACCCCACTCCCACCCAACTAAACAGAACAGACCCCCTTTTGAGATAAGCATTCTACACCAAAGGTGTGCCCAAGATTTTGTTTGAAAAAAGAGTCCCGAGTAGAAGACAAACTTTTGGAAAAAAAATTCTGCCTTTTTATCTTAACTAAAGCAATAGAGTAGCATGTAATATACTAGTACAGGGACCAGCAAACTTCTCCTGTGAGGCGTCTGATAGGAAATCTTTTCAGCTTTGCAGGCCATAGAGTCGAGGGCAACTACTCACCTCATGTACCTTGAGAGAGGCCATAGACAACCTGTAAATGGATGAGAGGTTGTGTTCCAGTAAAACTTCTTTTTCATAGACACTTAGATTTCATGGAATATTCACATGCTTTGTCGTTTTCTTCTTTTAATTTTTTTCAACTATTGGAAAATGTAAAAACTCTTCTTAGCTCTCAGGCTGTTAAAAAACAAAACAAAACAAAACAGACATTGAGTAGGACTGGCCCGTGGGCCCTAGTTTGCTGACCCTTGTAGATTACGACGAGAAAAGTCGGGGCCAAGTCCTGCTAGACCATTACCATGAGCGGCTAGCTACGACAGCCTCCTGGGGCTCATTTTCCCTACCTGGAAGAGGCGGGCTTGGGCCAGACAGTTTCCAGAGTCCTATCCCACTTTAACACCTAACGGTGGAAATTTCGGGAATTTTACTGGGTGAGTGGGAGACACTTTTGCCAGGAGTGAGGGAGGGAGCTCTTCGGGGAACACTCGAACCCCAACGTCTGGGAAGAGGAGAGGGTGTCTCTTTGGCTATGCCTGACTCCACTGTCTCCACTAGACGCTGAGTGGGTCTTGGGGCCTCGGGGGTCCGATGACCCATGGACAAAGGAGTTTTGGCTGAAACATGAGAAGCGATCATCCCTACGCCTTCCCGGCTCCCATCTGGGGCCCCTCACCATTCATGCCCGCCCCCGCCTCCTTACCCCATGCCTTGCTTAACAAAGACAGAGACAGTAGTTGTCACTGTAATGTTGAAAATTGCTTGTTTCAGGACATCCCGGTAAACAAGCCCATCTTTGTTTTAATCCCAGCCTAGCTTACTGTAGTTAATTATAGGAATTTGTGGCTATTTATGTGAACCGAGGACAGGCCAAAACATTCATTTGTCGGCCGTGTAAGTGCTGGGTGGGAGTGGGCTCGAAGAACCGAGGGAGGACCCAGGTAGCATTTGTCCTGGGGGCTGTGCAAGGTGGGGAGGGCCCAGCTGTGTAATTAGCCCCTGGGGCCCTGAAGAGAGAGAAGGCCGCCATAGAAAGGAACACCTAAGGAGTGTTCTCAACCCACCTGGGGTGGCGGGGGAGGCCCCGTGTGTAAGGCAATTGCCTGAGATGTGGGTCTTGCACCTGCCGGGTGAGCTGGGCTAGTTCTGGGCCTGTCCCTGGGGGCCGTGGCGAGAAGGAAGCCGGGCCAAGGTTTCCCAGGGGTCTGCGGCGCCGGGAGCGGGGCCGCGGAGGCCCGCGGGCCGAGGTGCCGCCTTCTGCCCCGGGCTCCAGCCCCGGAGGAGCCGCAGTTAGTGAGGAATGTTAACAAAGCAGAGACAGCGCTGGCTGGACAGAGGCCCTACGCCAGTTCCCGGCGCAAACACAGCTACCCAGCCACCCCACCCGAACGAGAAAACAAGCCCGGCCTTTGTACACACTGGCTGATTATTACCCGCCCTTACCGGCGTCGGGGCCGCCGGGCTGGGAGCGGGCGGCGGGCGTGGAGGGAGGCACAGCTGCAAACTCTGCGCGTCCGGGGGTACGGGACCCGCTGCTCAGGCCAATTCTCTAGGTCACGGCCTGCCAGGGGAACCCAGCGGGGTCCAGGTGCCCTGCTCCAGAATCCCCGTGGCCTGGACTTCCGCTCTGGGCCCCGGTTGTTGGGAGCCCCGGGAGGTTCAGCCCGCATGCGCCAGCCGGCCCACACTAAGTGGGTTTGGGCCCACTCTCTAAGTGAACTATCGTCCCCTTGACTGAGCCCTCACGTGTTCCTCTCTCTGTGTGTCCTGTCTCTGGCCCCCAATCTTCCCCTCACTGCTCTCCTCTTCGCTCACCTCCTGCGGATCCGGATCTTGCCTCCCCAGGAAGCCTGCTGGGACTGCTCCGCGCGAGGCTCATCTCTCCTTGCCTGGCCCTTCACAAGTTAGTGGTGCACTATCTTTTTTTTTTTTTTTTTTTTTTTTTTTTGTCTGCGTTGGGTCTTTGTTGCTGTGCACAGGTTTTTCTCTAGTTGTGGTGAGCGGGGGCTACTCTTCATTGTGGTGCGCGGGTTTCTCATTGCGGTGGCTTCTCTTGTTGCGGAGCACGGGCTCTAGGTGCGTGGGCTTCAGAAGTTGTGGCTCACAGGCTCTAGGGTGCAGGCGTGGTAGTTGTGGTGCATGGGCTTAGTTGCTCCGCGGCATGTGGGATCTTCCTGGACCAGGGCTTGAACCCGTGTCCCCTGCACTGGCAGGCAGATTCGTAACCACTGCGCCATCAGGGAAGCCCCATGATGCACTATCTTACACCCATCTCTAAGTGACAGAGCGTGTATGTACGTGAGTGCTTCCCTGCCAACTCAGTTATGAACTTAATAGCAATAATCCCAGGGGTCGTAATTACTTCCAGCATTTACTGAGTGCTTACGATGCACCAGGCCCAGCGTGGAATGTTTTCCAGTCATTTATCATTTGCATCTTACGAACATCTTAAGAAGTAGGCACTATTATGAGTCCTGTTTTACACTTGAGGAAACTGAGGCACAGTTAAACTGAGGGGTTAAGTAACTTGTCTGAGGCCACAGAGCAACCAGGGGTAGAGCTGGAGCCCTTGGTGAGCTGGAGCTGGTGTGGAATGGCTCGGGAGAGCCGATCGTGTGCGTCTTTTCCCAACTCTGCGTTTAGTCACGTTGGTGCCTTGAAATCGGCCATGCGAGTAATATTCACACTGTGGGAATCAGCAAATAAGGCCACAGATAAAGGTTACTGCCCTTCCCCCGGAAGTCGGTTGTCAAACATTTCCCGGCAAACCATGGGAAAGGACTCACTGGGTCCAGCTACCAAGACCGTGCCCCCTGCATCACTGTATCCCCCTTGCTGACTCCTATACCACAGGGCAGTTCTGGGTGCGTAAGGGGTAAGCTTGTTCGTCTTGCCCTTAGAGGAGCAGGGACTGATTTCTGGGCTATTGGATGGGAGTTTGGCTTTACCTTGGATGAGGACCAGACATCACCCTCTTCCTCGGCCGCAGCTGCCCTTCGGTGTACGAGGTCCCTGTGACTCCTCTGTGAGCCTGGAGCCCTGGGCCACCAATGGCTCCATGAGGATGGTCACTGCCGGGCTGGACCGTGGCAAAGGCCCCTCACCTCTGCCCAGCTGGCAGGCACAGTCAAGAACTGCAGACAGCAGGTCAACTAGAGACTAGCTTCATCTTTGTTTCCGAAAAGACAAGACAAGCTGTGGATAATGTTAGAAAGGGTCAAAGTTAGCCGTTTTCCGAGAGCCCCAGCAGGGCCTGGCTGGACGGCTGTCTCATGACGTTATTTTGGTTTCCCTGGCCGGTGTGGCTTGGAGCAATTTGCCGGGTGTCCATTGGCCAGAGACACCAAGAGTCTCCTGCATTGGGAACGGCCACTTTACACCAGGATAATGATGGTTTCTGAGCAAGAGAGATCAATAGGGGATAAAAATAGGCTTCCATCCCATCTGGACGCCCGCTCTGGGTCCCTCAATGACTCAGAGGCACCCCATAAGGAACCAGGGTGGAAACTACTGGACAAGACGGGTCGGGCGAAACACTGCAAGGAGAGGCTGCCGCCTCCAGCCCCTCAGGGTTCCATAGCCCCCAGACCCAAATGGGGAGAGCACTGAGGAGAATCCAGTGTGGGAAGGCCACATTCTCACTCAGTTTCCTCAGAGAAGTGTCCCCTCAGCTGTCCATAGAGCCAAGAGGAGTGAGGGCCAGACCAGAGGGAGCCAGCCAGCACTTCCTGGCACTGGTTTTGCAACTACCAAAAGCAAGAAAAAGACTCCTCTTCCCTTAGAGAAGTCATGGTCCAGGTAAGGAGACACCCGGGGAGCAGAAAAATGTCTTATATAGAGAGAGCATTGCAGGGGCCTGTGGAGGCACAGAGCAGGGCCCCTAACTCAGCAAAACAAACAAACAGAGACATATAGACATATAAATTACTATTACGATTCAGGTACCAGCCCCTTTAGCTGCATCCTCTCACTTCTCAGAGCAACCCATGAAGTAACTATTATAACTCTCCCATTTTACAGACTACACTGAGGCTCAGAGGTCCGCAGTAACATGCCCAGAACGTCCAGCTAATGAGCCGTGGAGCCGGCACCCAATCACTGGCCTCTCTGTCCGCCGGAGCTACAGTATCCACCTTCTTGCCTTAGACCAGGGCTTGGCAAACTTTCTTATAAAGGGCCAGATGGTAAATATTTTAAGCTGTGCAGGCCAGACAGTCTCTGTTGCAACTACTCGACTCTACCATTGTAGCATGAAAGCAACCTTAGACGATATGTGAATGAAGAAGCATGGTTCTGTTCCAATAAAACTTTATTTACAAAAGCCAGTGGCAGGCTGGATTTGGCCCCTTGGTTGTAATTTACTCATTTCTGCTCTAGTGCCCTAACATATATTTTCTTATGAAACCATCTTGTGGGAATTTGAATTCTGGAGCCTGGAAGGCTCTGGTAACTTTCAGCATTTCTAGCTTGGTTGGATCTAGACTTTTGACTGGGCCTTGCTCTGGAGCAGCACAATCTAATAGAAATATAAACATAAGGTGTAGACACAACTTTATATTTTTATATTAAAATATTAATATTTTTTTCTATTTTTACATTAGAGAGGAAAAAAGCAGGGAAAATTAATTTTAATAATATATTTTATTTAATCTAATGTATCACAATTATGATTTCAACAGATAATGGGTACAATAAATCACTAATAAGATTTTAAATTCTTTTTTCATACTGTCTTCAAATTCTGGTGTGTATTTTACACTTACAGCAGATCTCAGTTCACACTTCCTTATTTCAAGTTCTCAACAGCCTCATAGGGCTAGTGACTATCTTATTGGATGGTACAGCTCTAAAGTACAGCTATGGTATTTTTACTGGTGTAAGATGAAATCCCTGGTATAAGTTGAAAATACAAGAACAGCAGAAATGAGAGAGAAAATCCTGGGTGGGTCAGTGCATTAGTCAAGTTTCTCCAGAGAAACAGAACCAATAGAAACCAATAGAATTTATTATTATTATTACTATTATTATTATTATAATATGAAACTGGCTCATGTGATTATGGGGTCTAACAAGTTCCAAGATCTGCAGTCAGCAAGCTAAAAACCCAGGAGAGCCTATGGTATAGCTCCAGTCTGAAAGCTGGCAGGCTACAGACCCAGGAAGAAAAATGTTTCAGTTCAAGTTCAGATGCAGGAAAAAAAATCGCTGTTCTAGCTGGAATGCAGTCAGGCAGGGGTAGTTGTCCCTTACTCTCAGCAGTGTCAGCCTTTTTGTTCTATTCAGGCCTTCTACAGATAGGGTGAGGCCCACCCACATCGAGGAGGGCAATCTGCTTGATCCCACCGATTCAAATGTTAATCTCATCCAGAAACACCCTCATGGACATACCCAGAATACTGTAATACTTCACCAAATATCTGGACCCTCCATGGTCCAGTCCAGTTGACATGTAAAATTAACCACTACAGTCAGGGAAGGCTTCCTGGAGGAAGAGTCATCTGAATTGAAACCTGGATGCAGGGAGGTTTACCATACAGAGAGATGGGCATTGAGGTTCCATGCAGGGGGAACAGCATGTGCAAAGACCCGGAAGTGCCAGAGCATGGGGGTGTTCAGACGTTGCAAGCAGTTCAGATGGTTGGTTTCTGGACTGTAGGGTTGAGATGGACAGGACATGGGCCTGGGGGCAGTAAGCCATGGATGGGTCTGGGATGGATGCTGCAGGCTCTGCAAGTCTTGGGAAGAAGCTTGAACTTGATTCTGAAAGCAAAGGGAAGTCATGATGGATTGTAGCCCCTTGATAATCAGATACCCCAAGATCTCTCCAAATACAGGCACAGTCGAAGTAAAAATTGTGCAACTCCAGCTTCAAAACCAGCCCTCTAACCCTTGTCACTCAGAGTGTGGTCCTCAGGCCAGCAGCACCTGGGAGTTTGTTGGAGATGCAGAGACTTGGGCCCTACCCCTGACCTACTGAATCAGAATCTGAGTTGTAACAAGATGCCCAGTGCATACACATGAGTCTGTGCATGTGACCTCAGTGATTTTGGTTCACCTTCTAAATCCTGCTTCCTGCCAGCAGCACCTTGGTTCCCAACACCGTCCTTGCTTCCTCGACCCTTCCTTCCCCCCGGAGCGCTCAGAACAGTCTTCTTGCTGCTGGCGCAAAGGAGGCAAAAGTAAAGAAATACCCCCGACCCCATTTCCCGTTCCTTTGGTATTTTAAATATTCCCTGTTTGGATCTCCTAGAGCCGTTTTAGATCTTTGCTTTTCTCTCCCAGGGCAAAAATGATAATGGCTCATGCTTCCGGGGCTGGCGTGTTTAGCTGTAAGCGCGGAGACGGGAGGCCGCTGGCTGGACTTCAAAAGCACCCACCGTGGGCGCAGCCTGCTGGGAAAAGGGGCACGGGCGAGGGAGGAGGCATGATACATTGGGGGAACAGACTTTCATCACGGAGGGAAGCATTTGACTGGTTTCCATCCTTGGCAAATTCCTAGGCTGCCTGACCTGCATTTGTCATCCTGTTCGTTTCATTCCCGTCGGAGATGGGCCATTAAGATGACTTCTCCCCAGGACTTCCCTGGTGGCACAGTGGTTAAGAACTCACCTGACAATGCAGGAGTCACGGGTTCGAGCCCTGGGCGGGGAAGATCCCACATGCCGCGGGGCAACTAATCCCGTGCGCCCCAACTACTGAGCCTGAGCTCTAGAGCCCGTGAGCCACAACTACTGAAGTCCATATGTCACAGCTACTGAAGCCTGCGCGCCTAGAGCCCATGCTCCGCAACAAGAGAAGCCACAGCAATGAGAAGCCCGCGGACCACAACGAATAGTAGCCCCTGCTCGCCGCAACTAGAGAAAAACCCGTGCACCGCAACGAAGACCCAGAGCAGCCAAAAATAAATAAATGTATTTATTTAAAAAAAAAAAAGATGACTTCTTCCCAGATTGCTTCTGGACGGGGGAGGGAGCCCGCTTTTGTTGCAAAATCAAGGAACATGGTCGTGTTACTGCCTCAGGACAAAAGAGTGGTTCTGAGCACAGTCTAAGAGCTTTCCAGCACAGCTCTGCACCCACCAAAGTTGATGGTTCAAGCCTTTTTCTTTTGTCGCCAATATATAGCTCTGTGGTCTGCTCACAACAGAAAGATATCCTAGGAAGATGCTTAAAGGATGAGTGGAGAGCAATTATACCATTGGGTTTTCTGATTCCTGAAGCATTTCGGGAAGTGTATGAAAAGTACCCTCAGAGAGTCCCATTGAACACAATAATTATCGTTGACTGGTTTTTTATTTTACTGATATCAAAATTATTTTAAGTAATAATTTTCCAGCTTACAATTTATCCTCCCTTGGGGTAATATTCTGGGTGAAAGGAGATTGCTCTTGTGGTATTCTGCAGACAGAGCACCTTCCCGGATCCAGGGGTGTAAGTTTTAGCTGCACAAAAAGAGCAAGTCATATAATAGTAAGAGTAATTGTAATAAATGTAAATAAATGTAATACATGTACATTTATTGAACACGTATGTTGTGGCAGCAGACTAAGCCCTCCACGTGTGTCAATCCACAGAATCCTCACAACAGCCTGTCAGGCTGACTTCTTATCGTACCCATTTTACAGATGAGAAAAATGAGGGACAGGAAGGCTAAAGGGTAGGTCCAGGGTCATACAGCCTGGCAGTGACAAATCCAGCATTTAAACACAGTTGGATTCAGATGCCTCTGCCCTTTATCTCTGTGTGGTCCTGCCTCTCAGTGATTTGTACAGTTTATCTGATCCTCACAAACGCTTGTGAAGAAGACATTATTATGACCCATATTTGACAGATGGAGTAACTGAGGTTCCAAGAGTTTAGATGAGCTCGAGAAGACAGGAGTAAGACATTAACCCAGGTCTTCTGGCTTCAAATCCTCTGCTTTTTCCATTTTCTCAGGGATGACAAACTCAGGGCCAGGAAGGAGACATAAGCAAGTGAAGTGGGCTATAGAGGGACTTGGGCAACCTGGAGGGCACATACCATCTGGGAGAGCAGCCCCACCCTGCTCCAGGCACTATGCAGAGCTGGTGCTGGGCCGACAATGGCCCCCTCTTCTGATCTGTTAAGAGAAACTGGAAGTTCAGATTTTTACGTGAAATTTCCCCGTTTGGAAATGTGGACAACTAGGGACAATTTTTAAAGAAAACATCCTATGTTTCCAGCAAATCAGTTTGTAGATTATAGGCAGCTAGCTGGTATAACCCATGCCCGTTGGACCCCTGAAATGGCTACTGATGTCAGAAAACTGTCTTTTTCCTGTGCTCAGGATAAAGCTGGACCCTCAAAACTCAAGATGGAATAGACATTTCTGCACTTGAGTATGAGCCCTACATTAGCATTCTTTCCCAAGCCTCTTTACAGTCAAAGCCCACATCTCTGCCGTTCTAGGACAAGTCACAGTGGTTGTAAAAATATTAAAATATATTCAACCTGTTGTCAAATAACTGCTATAGCAAGTCCCTGAGTGCCTTCCCACCCTGCGGCTCCAGGCCCTCCTTACAATGCCTGGATTTCCCACAATCCAGCAGGTAAAGGGAAAAACCTGACCCAGTATGGGCCACCCAGGATGTGCTCCAGAAGGCCTGTTGGGACCCATGCAACGCACTCAAGTTAAATAATTGAAATATCACCCCTGATCCTATTCCTCAAGGACCATTTCTCTCTGCTGCCCCCTCCTGCAGGTATTTAAGATCAGCCTTTTCCTGGTCCCTCCTGACTCACTTCCACCACCACCCACCAGCCTCTTATCGCCTCTTCCACCCAGACTGAGTTCCAGCGAAGGCCTGCATCTGCCCAGCTCAGCCTGTTTTCACTTCCTACCTAGGGAGAGAGAGGCAGCGGGAGGTTCATTCTGTAGAGAGAATGTTCTCCAAGGTCTCAGTGCATTTGATGAGATCTTTCTCTGGGCAGAAAGCAGGGGATCCCTAAGGCAATGTGCTCATTTTCAGGAAAATGGCAGGTGTGTGGGGACTGGTTCCTTCAAATCCACAGAGCGTAAGTGGTGGGGCAGAGCTCCTTATGAGGAGAATTCATACCTCCATGCAATCAGAGAGGGGTACAAAGAGCTCCAACTCCATCTCATAAGGTGGGGGTTGTTCATTTCTATTACGATCCTTTTGTGTGTCTGAAATCTTTTGTCCTAATTTGGACAAATTGGAAAAAATGATGTCCCGGTCCCTTCATCCCCTTAGGGATAGGCTCACACTTCAGGGAGCACAGTTCAGAAAAGTCCGTCTTGTAGCCACTTGTGGCCTGGCTCTGACACAGACCCAGGGGGACTGGAGAAGCAAGACAATTGTGGCAGGTGGCTACCCTTTATCTTCTAGCTGGGGCACTCTCCTAGAATCACGTGTAATTACTTATGATGTCTGGTATTTATGGTTCACTCCATCCTGCTACAATGTAGAATTCTTGTGGACAGGGATGGGTATCTATTTTGTTTACTGCTGGATCTCAAGTACCTAGGACAGAGCCTGGCACCTAGTAGGTGCTCAAATATTTAAGTCAATAAATGACTGAATTCATCCTTAGAGCTCTAAGAGGTTATCTCAACCAAATGCCTCTTTGTGTAGAAGGGGAAATTGAGGCCTGGAGGGAGGAAGGGATTAGTCTCACAGCTAGTTGGAGATAGGGGTGGGGGTCTGTTCCAAATAGAATAGCGGTGAGGGCTTTCATCGCAGCCACTTTCTCCCTTGTCCATCTAACCCACGGGTTCAAGAATTTGTTCTAAGATTGGCTATACTGCTGGCATCTACTGGGATTCTATCTATTCCAGCTCTTCCTCCAGGAGACTGCTGCTTCCCAGGAGAGGCACAAGGGGCTCTTCCAAGGGGCTGGTGGTATTCTGCAACGTGATCTAGAAACTGGTTACCAAGTGTGTTTGCTTTGTGAAAATTTTTGGATTTCTGGTATGTTCGTATTTCTGTTTGTAGAATAAACTTCAATAAAAACATCACCTACATAAGATTCACACACACACACACACACACACACACACACACACACACACACACACACAGCCATAGACATCTAAGCTGCTTTGAGAGATGACAGCAATAATATTGATAATATTAGTTATCCCTTATTGAGATTTGTTATGTATCAGGCATTTTTCTAAGCTCCTTAACAGCAATTAATACGTTGAATGTAAGCAACAACAATGAAGCAGGATTCTGGGGAATTTTTTCACTTTACAGAAAACAAACTGAGGTCCCAGAGGTCAAGTGACTTTCTCAGGGTCACAGGTGAGGATGTGCAGATCCAGAGTTTGGACTCAGGCAAGGCTGACACCAGAGCCTGCTTGCTCCCTTCACGCTGCAATGATGTGTGCTATTTACCTGAGGTCTAAAGAAAGTGAAACCATGGATACTTCAGATCCATTATCAAAAATCAAGGAAGTCTTCCTGGAAGAGGAGAGACTTTGGCCAGATCCCAAGATAAGTGATGTGTTGAAGAAAGGAAAGAAGGGGTCCAGCTCTTCATGCTCAGATTTGACAATGGGTATCACTTACCCTGTCTGTGGACACAAAGCTGGACACTTTCCCATAGTTTATTTTAATTTTATGTGCACAGCTCTGTGAATTGGGGAGTGTTCATCCCCATTTCACAGATGGGGAAACTGAGGGGAGCCTAGAGTAATGACATGCCTTGCCCACGGTTCTCTTTCTCTGCTGGTATCCAGCCAAGCTCCTGGTCTGAACCCATGCTTCTGGAGGCCAGGAAAGAGCTTCTTCTCCCAGGAACCCGTGCCGCCCTCAGCTGCCAAGATCCCCCGTGGCCTCAACTTGCCCACCCCTGGCTCCTGGGGAATAAAACCCTTGACTGTGTTTCTTTAAACTGCTCATCAATTTTCACTTTATGAAAATTAACGACGGATAGCAAATGCCTTGAAATATATATCAAGGTGAGGCAAATGGCTTTTTGAGATCAATCCCTGGCAAACACAGGTTTGGGCAGACTTCATTTGATTCCTTCTCCAAACCTGGGCCGAGGAGCCAAAGAACAGCAGGAACCAAGCATCAAGCAGAAGCTGTTCTCCTTCTCTGAGTAATCACGTCCCTGGTGGCTGCCCAGCAAAGCCATGCGTGGGGGTCTTCCCCTCCCTAGTTCCCCTTCCCTTTCCACACTCCTCTCCTTGAGCTATTTCGACTTAATTTTGTTTAGAAATTTGAAAAGCAAGTGAAAGTGCTGCATGATTATAGACTTTATTTAAAGGTTTGATTTAGGTTTCTCTCTGTTCTTATATCAAAGATAAAGTGGAAGTGGTGGTATCATGTTCAGGTAATGAGATTTTATATTAAAAAGAATAAATTAAGCTCATAAAACGGGAGGTGGAAGGACCAGGCGGGGCTGACACACAGAGGAAACCTATACATTTACGGAATGAGTATCCGCCATGATTAGGAGTCCAGGTTTGGGCCTGGGTTTTAAGTCAAGAGAACTCTTTTTCCTGTTTCTTTTTGGAAATTGCTCCCATAAGCCCCCAGAGATGAGATTTCAGTGTCCCAGGAGCCAGAAGCAACTGTGGAGGTCCTCCCTTTACCACTTATTGGCTGTGTGACTATGAGCGAGTGGCTTAACCTCTCTGATCCTCTCTTTCTTCTTTAAAGTGGAGGTCATGTTAGTATCCACCCAGATCCACGATGGCAGTTGTATGAGATGGTGCGTGTAAAGTGGAAGTGGTGGTATCATGTTCAGGTAATGAGATTTTATATTAAAAAGAATAAATTAAGCTCATAAAACAAGAGGTGGAACGTGCATTGAGGATACATGGTTAGCACTCAGAAGACTGTTAACCACGGTAACTTCTTGAGTATCAGTTTTTTTATCTGACAAATGGGGACTTAGTAGAGCTATCAGGATGAGTAAATGAAATAAGAAAGCAAAGATCCTAGAACAAAAGATGTGTAACTATTGTATTTGTATAGTAATTACTGCTCAGATACTCAATCCAGCCAGACCCTGGGAAGAACCTCCCTGTGTTTGTCAAGAGGGGCTGAGTCCCATGTCAGATGCTCCAAAGGGCTGGAGGCTGGTGCAAATTGTCAGAAATTCCAACCTTCCTTCTGCCCTCTCCCCACTCCACCACCACCCCCTTCCTTCCTTGTGAGCAATAAAACAAAATACAAAGAACAGGAATCAAATAAAGACCCTGAAACCAAGCCGTCTGTGGTCATTTTAAAACAGATCCTTTTTGAAAAGCCAGGTGACATTTTCCTTTAATGCCTGATTTTTTTTTAATGCCGGCTGCATTTTTTAAGCACCCGGCCGGCTTGTAACTAGCCAAGGCCGTATAGTAGCTGCGCTGACTGTATCATTTGATCATTAATTTATCACAGTTCTAGCAGTTTGTCTGACAGGTGATAGTACTTTCATCTAATGAGCCCACAGCCGGGGTGGAGGCGCCAGAGCCCCGGCTGGACAGCCTGCCGGGTAAGGGCCACGCATACATTCTCTTTCAGCCTGTTTTTATTCCAGAGGCTTCCAAAGGCCCAGAAAATGGCTGCCTAGGGTCCTGCCAAGTGGATAAGGCTGGGAAGGGCCCCCCTCCCGGTGGGCCAAGGACAAGAGGAAAGCGTGGGTGAAACCTCAGCCTTGGCCAATCAGGAGCCACTGCATCAGTCAGGACAAGCTTGGTTTTGCTGCCATAACAAATACCTCCCCAGCCCCTCATCTCAGAGGCTTCCAACAGCAAAGCTACATGTTCACTCGTGTGGCATGCCCACTGTGGGGTGGGGGATGTCTGTTCAGCACAGCCACCCTGGGGACTTGGTCGTGGAGACTCCGTCTTGCAGAGGTAGAGAGGAAAGCGTGGTGGGCTGTGAGCTATCTCAGAACTTCTGTCAAAGCGCCACGTCACTTCCTCTCACACTTCATTGGCCAGAGCGACTCACATGACCACACAAAAGTTCAGGTGGGCAAAGAAGTGTGATTCTACCATGTGCCTTCAGACAAGGAGACCCGATATTTGTCAGCTGCCTTGATGACTATCATTGTCATAAATTCTGTTCATAAGAACAGCTCTGCCTCCCAGTCAGTGTATACTGGATTCCTGGAGCAGTCCACTTTTCCCTGTACTCTGCTACTACTTTTGCCCAGGCTGCCATCACCTGTCACCTGCACTACCTGTGTTCTCTCCCAGTGCCATCCTTAGAGTTGGTCTGGGGGCTGGACCTCAGTGGGTCCTGGGCTTTGGAGTCATTTTCTTGAAAGTTTGTAAGTCTTAGTCCCCTTCTAATGCCTGGAGCCAGTTGGGGCCAGCAGTGCCACTGGGCACCCTCAGTCCAGACGGGGACTTGTTTAGGCTATGGTCCCCAACCCTCTCCTTCTCTGTGCTCTCTAACCCCCTATCCCAACCCAACACATACGTTGTGTAGACCAGATGCCCCAAGGAGCTCCAGAACACATACCTGTGGGGTCATCCCAGGGCCTGTGGCCTCACCATAGTTCCAGGAGGGCAGTCTGGCAAGCAGGTCCTTCACACTAGACCGTGTACTATTTCTTTCACAGGATCCTATGAGTTCTGGTCACCTGAATGGTGCTGACTCACTGATTCAGGGTGACTCAAATAATTTATATAGACAGAGGCCCTGAAAAAATATTTTCCCAGGGCCCAACATAGCCTAGGCTCCCTCCTTCCACTCTTACTCTATTTAGATTCATACT
Source organism: Tursiops truncatus (assembly GCF_011762595.2). Lineage (NCBI taxonomy): Eukaryota > Metazoa > Chordata > Mammalia > Artiodactyla > Delphinidae > Tursiops > Tursiops truncatus. The sequence continues at coordinate 29,376,262 of NC_047052.1, read as the reverse complement.
CCACCCAGCAGCAGAGAAGACTTTTAAATCCCCCTGTGGATTCCCATCATAGTGAGTAGACTTCTTAAGACAGTCCACGAGGCCCTACACCACTGGTTCTCACGCTGGTGTTCTGTAGAATCACTTGGGGAGCTTTGAAACAAATTATGGTGTGGGGCCCACCCTAGACCAATGATATTAGAATCTTGAGGGATGGGACCAGAGTGTAGTGTATTTGCAAGAGCTCCCCAGGTGATTCTAAGGCTTAGCTCCACGTGAGAACCTCCGACTTCCATGATCTAACTTTTCATCTCTCATCTCCTATCCCTCTCTTCCTCATCTTATGCTTTGCCCCTGTTCTTTCATTTCCTCCAAGTGCTGAGTTCTCCCCCACTGCCCCCAGGACATTTAAACATGCTATTCCCTCTGCTTGGAATATTGTCTCTCCTCAAATGTTGTCAAAGCTTCTGTTTTCTTGCCGTTGAGCTCTTAGTTATTTCCACAAAGATGCTTTCTTGACTTTCCAAGGTCACCAGCCCCCACCCTATCATTTTTTGGAGTTGCATTTATTATCTCCTCTCTTCTTGTTTATGCACTTGGTGTTGTTTATTATATGTTGTGTGTTTTCCTTCACTAAAATATACTTCACGGGGGCAGCGACTTTGTTAGCTTTGTTCATCTCGTATCCCCAACATTCTCCACACCTGGCATCTTGTTCAATAAAGTTACTGAGTGAATCAATGTAAAGACTAATATTTATAGAGCGTTTTCTGAGGTTTGGTATCTTTGTTGATTATTTTCAGAATTTACTTCTGGAAAAAGGTTGTCTCCCTTCAACAACTGGTAACAGTGGATTTTCTTTGAACAGTGGATTGTGTAACTCTGGAATAACAAATTTAGTCCTGAGCTTCCTGGGATCCAAGGCAAAAAGAGTCAGATTAACCACAGAAGCTATGTTGGTCCATGTGGCTGGTCTATTTGCCTCTTCCCCCACCTTCCTCAAGGTCTTTGATTTTCCATGTCTATTTTCACAGCATCTGATTACAAGCTGTCTCAAATCCTTTTTGGAAGCAGGCAGAGTATAAATAGCTAGGAACACAAACAACTGATTCATGTGTGTAATGCCTATTTTACAGACGTGCAATACAAGTGCTGGGCAGGTGGGGTGGCTTGTCTGAGGTCACACGGCCTGGATGAGAACCCACATCCCTTGAATTGCAGGCCAGTTCACCCTCTTCTGAATGATACCGGAAGGGTCATGCCCTGTGCTTTGTTTTGGCTTCTACAGGTCCTAACATGGTGTTGGGGATCTCAGTCCTTCTCTAAGGAAGCTGAATCCCAGGGGGGTTAAGCACTGGCCCAGGGTCACCCAGCAAGTTGGGGACAGAGCCATGCCGCCAGGGGGAGTAGCTGGGCATTGATGAGAAGGCATTATCTCTACCCCAGCAGTGGGCTTGATTGCCTCCTGAGAATTCACTGCACTCAGAGATGAGAAACCAGCTGTGACATTTTCATAGCTGGGAGAGGAAGATGGAGCCCTTCTCTAATTATCCGCTCAGTGGCCATAATTACTTTCAGCGGAAATTGTCGCCAGATAGGTAAATGCCAAGGAGAGGATGGGAAGTGGCCACCACCTCTGAGCTCACTCAATGTTCTGATCTGACAAATAGCCTTTCTACGCACAGACCCTTTTATTGAAAGGAGTAATTATGAGCTGAGAACATCCCTCAGCTCCTCCAACACAGAAGAGGGAGAGAAAACAATACAGCGAGAAGGCAGAGGAATTAGAGGCTAGGGACATGGTTTTGTCCATCACATAAAGATAACTGCTACCAATTATGGTACACCTGCTCTGTGCCCGGCATGTCAGATGTGCGTTCTTGTTTAATTTTCCCTCTTCGGGAGGCATTATGGTTTCTCTCTTATGCAGTGGGAAACTGAGGCTCAGATAGATTTCAAGTGACTTGCTGGAGACTACACTGCAATGAGAAAGGCTCACGCTGGGCTTCTCAAATGCCAGGGAGTGTTCTAGTGCTTTCCATGCGTAAACTCACTCGGCACAAGGATGCTCTGGGATAGGGTCTATTATCAGCCCCCTGGATAGGTGAAGATTCTGAGTTGTAGAGGGTGAAGTGACCTGCCCAACATCACACAGTGTCTGTGCTGAGTTTCGAACACAGGCCCCAAGGGGACAGAGCCTGTGCTCTCCACAGACTATGCTATGTAGAAACTTATGCTATGTAGAAGCTTAACAAATGGCTTCTTGGAGTTCAACTCAGGCCTTCCCAGCTCCAATGCCCCTTCTCCTCTGTTCCGTGTCCATGGGGGAGAGTGCCCAGCCTCTCCCGATAACTTCATAAATAGCGGCTTAATCTGACTGGAAACCTATTTCTGGCCCATCCGGCTGGTTGCTGAAGTGAATGTGAAAAGGACTCTGCATGCACTCCCCCAGCTGGGAACGTGTCTGTTATGTGACAAATGCCCGAGGCAGTGCTACCCTCAGGGGGTGGTGGTCCAGCCCTGAGCACCTGACTCTGGCGATGATTCTGTGGTACAGGGCCCAGGGGAAGGTGTGGACACCGCAGTGGGCTGCACAGTACGGACAGTCTGGGCCTAGCGGCAAATCTGGAACCTGATGGAGGGAAACCTCAGGGAATTCGTTTGAACAGCTGTATGGACTTCTTAATGCTGAAAAACAGAGGCCAGCGATGGGGATACCCCGGATCCTCTGAGAACTCTGCCCCTCTCCACCTAGCACAAGTGCTGAAGCCTGACTTGGCAGGTGGAGGATGGATCCGTGGGGGAGTCGAGAGGGTCTCCTTGCCCACCTCGCCTGGAGCTTCCTGCCCCGGGTCGGCAGTCCAGCATGGACGGAGCAATGCCACACCTCTCTGCATCCCTCCTCCAAGACAGCCCCCGCCCCGAGATGCAGTCGACTCTGTCATGGGCATGGAAATGGCCCTCCTTCTTTAAAATGGCCCCCAAATCCAGGCTCACTCCTCTCAAATGCCATAGGGAGCAACAGAGGCTGTGCCTAAGACCCGCTTTCATGAGCGTCAAAGAATAATTCATAATTATTTATAATTAGCACACGGCAGCGGCAATCTGCGTGCAGAGCCCCTGGAAAGCTGGTTTTGTTCAGAAGGCCACATCTGCCCCCTGCAGTCTTGTGTGCAGGCTCTGGTCTACAAGTTCGTTTCCAAATGCAGCACAAGGGGAAACTTCAGCAGAGGACGCCCCGGACCAAGCAGTCCTCTCTGAGCCCTTCTTTCCGTAAACATTCTTGACCCCGTGAGCCCAAGTTGGCTTTAGTTCAAATGTATACGGTTTTACTGTCGCCAGACCATCACAGTCTAAATGACAGCAGTGGCCACTGCGACACACGACGAGTGACGCTCTGGCTACACCAGTGGTTCTCAACAAGGGGCGACTCTGCATCCCGCCCCCCCCACCACCCAGGGGACATTTGAGATGATGGGAGACATTTTTGGCTGTCACAATGAAAGGAAGGTACTGCAGGGATCTAGTGGGTAGAGGCCAGGGATGCTGTTATCCATCCTCCAAAGCAGAGGGCAGCCCCAGTAGAGAATTATCTGGCCCCAAATGTCAGTAGTGCCAAGGTGGAGAAACATTGGCTACCGCGACCTTGACAAGGCTAATCGTGTGTTATTTGTTTGCTCCTCATTAAAACCATTTTCCTTTTAGTAGGTTCTTAACGCCACTGAAGAGGTGTGTAAGCTCATCCTACTGTATTTGAATTCCATAGGAAGCTTCCTCGCAGTCTTCAGATACTGGCATCGCCAATCAATGCTGCCTAGAGCAACAGACAAGTGATTACTTTGTCACTGGTCAGTAAGCCTAGATCATAACCATTGGTACACCAGCTATTCCTGTGGGCTTTGGCCTAGAAAGCTGTCTCCTGAGATGTGTCTGACCCGTCTGAATAGTCCATAGGAAAGGCAGATTTTTAACCTGTTACCTGTGCTTGAAGATGGTAAAGTGCCTATGCTTTTATACTGATAACTTCGGATGCTGGCAAGGATTCCTCAAAAAATTAAAAATAGCATTACCATATGATCCAGTAATTCCTCTTCTGGATATATATCCAAAAGAATCACAGGGACCCAAAGAGATATAGGTACACCGTGTTCAAAGCAGCATTATTCACAATAGCCAAAATGTGGAAACAACCCACCCAACTGTTGATGAATGGATGACAAAATCCATCCTTAAAAAGGAAGGCAGTTCTGACACCTGCTCCAACATGGATGAACCTTGAGGACATTATGCTAAGCGAAATAAGCCCGTCACAAAAAGACAAATGCCGTATGATTTCACTTACATGAGATATCGAGAGTAGTCAAATTCATAGGGACAGTAGAATCGTGGTTTCCCGGAGCTGGGGGTGGGGGGAGGGAGAAATGGAGAGTTGTTTTTGAAAGAGTGGGAAGATGTTCTGGAGACAATGTGAATATACTTAACACTACTGAACAGTACACTTACGAATGGTTACAGTGGTAAATTTTATGTTCTGTGTGTTTACCACAATTAAAAAAAAAAAAAAAAGACGCTGGCAAGTAGGAGCCAAGCACAGACAAGCAAGGGCCTAGCAGATTAGCAGGGGAGCCTGGGAGCATAGGAAAGGGATCAGAGTTCCTACAGAGGGGCTGGGCATTGACTATGGCTCAGAGTCTCTGGGAGGTGCTTAGGCAGAAGAACCTCTTTCAGGGGCCGTGTCTGCGATCCATAGAACCTGATGGAGGGCGGCCTTGCTTGACCTGGAGAGGAGGAACAAGGGGATCCGAAAGAGAATTGAAATCCTCCAAGAGCCCTCTTCCCCACTCTCCCAGCTTTTCCAGTGCTGGCTGTGTTTTCCCCTAGAGTGTAAGCCCCCCAGGGCAAGGACCTTGTCAATCTTATTCACCAATCAGTCCCCAGAGCCTGGAACAGTATCTGGAACATAGTAGGTGCTCAGTGTTTGTGCAACGAATGAGTGAATCCTCATTCCCGCAGCCCAAGTTGTTTTCCTAAGTTACCGCCGAGTGTCTCAGTCTCCTGATCCCCACCTTTCCGTGCCTCCTGTACGGAATGAGGTCTAGATGGCTTCGCGCAGCCTGCGAGGCTTTTAGCATTCTGAGCTGTTAGGTCCCAGCCTCAGCTCCTCTCACATCCCCCTCCAGTCTTCACCAGTTCCCCAAAATGCCCTGGGCTTTCTCACCCACATGACTTTTTTTTTCCCACAAAGTTTTCAGCTTCTGTAAAATGCTAAAAGTCTCTGAGTCCTTCCAGGCACAGCAGATGCTAGGCAGAGGTGGAGTGGTACTCATGGGAAAAAGACAGGTTCCCCCAAACTTCTCTCTATACAGTGTGACTCGACACAACCTAATGGGATGGTGGGAAGGTGGGAGGCAGGGGCCATGCTTGGCTTCTCGGCCTAAGGATGGGCTGCCAGAGTCCTTGCTGAGATCAATGGATGGGGTGGGGGAAGGAAGGGAGCCAGGATCGCAGCAGCCCTCCCAGGACTGGCCCTCTCGCCCTCTGCCAACACCTTCGTGCACAGGCTCCGAGATAGACATCGTGGGGCGGACAGTAGATGGCAGCTGGGCTAAACCAGGGCCTTAGGGGCAGGGCCTGTCTTTATCTAGGTGGGAGCCCTTAGCAGGGGGCTGGGTCCTGGAGGCCTCAGTAAAAGACAGTGCACTGCTAATGAGGGCAGCAGGGTTCAGCCTTCAAGAATGCAGGCTCTGGAGGGAGTCAGACTCGACTTCAAATCTGGGCTGATCCGTCCTCCGTGATCTTGAACAGGCTCCTCAACCTGTCTGTGGCTCAGTTTTCCCATCTGTAAAGTGGGATGGCAGTGGTACCCACTGGGTTGAGTTGATGTTAGGATTCAAGTAGACAATGAAAGGAACGGAATCTATTTAGCACAGGTGTCTGTTTAGCTGGCCACACATAGTTAAACTCTCATAGGTTGTTGGCTATTGTTATTAACGTCAATTTTCATTACCGATGTAATAACAATAAATATTTGCATAGCACTTTAGAGCTAACAAAGAACGTGAACACCCATTGCTAAATTAGTAAGTTGGGCATGTTGGCATTCTGCTCCCCCATTTTATGCAGGGAGGGGATGTGGGGGGGGGCAATAGTATTGAGCATTAATGGTAGACATACAACAGATACGCATCATCTCTTTTAACCCTCTTCGCTACACTGGCTGGGTGATAAGAAGATGCCCATGTTGTAGACGTGAAAACCGAGGCTCAGGAAGCCTTGGAACTTGCTTCTAGCCAATAAGTGGCAGAGCTAGGATAGGACTCCACATCTGTCTGACTCAAGCCGGTATCTGGGCCAAGGGTGCCAGAGGCAGAAGGGGAGGCCTGAGGAAGCGAAAGGACTGCTTTGTACTTGTGCCGGGGAGAAGTGGGCTTCTAGCTCCCGCCTCCTCAGCCTGTGGGCTGGCCACAAGGGCAGGGAGACCACAGTGGGCTGCAGTGGGGAAGGGGGCTGGTAAGTGGGGATGGCCTAGGCCCCCCTATCCTCCTGGAGAGTTGAGAGGCCAGACCTTGGAGGGCCTTTTATGCCCCAGAGCCTCCTCTTCAGACACCAAGAGGGCACTTGATCCCAATTACAGAAAGTGGCTGGGTCAGCCGTCACCTTGAATGATCCGAACGCCTCAGATGGTAGCTGATTAATACCCAGGACAGCACTTGCCCGGTCTTGGCCTTGAATTTGGGAGCTGAGGCCCTCCTGGGCCTCAGAGTTGGGGCTGGGTGGGTATATTACCTCTCGTCAGCCCCAGCAGTGCAGACGGAGGCATCCCTGGAGTGGACCAAGGGCTCGGCACCCGTGAAAGTCATGCCCCAGTTCTGTGGATGTGTCCGTGACTTTGCATCAGGGTTTGGGGGCCTGTTCTCTGTCCCCTCAGCTGGAACAGCTCCCAAACAGCAAGGACCAAGTCTCAGCGTTCTCAAACTGCCCCCCTGCAGCTGGACCTCAGCGGGTGGGGAGAGAGGCCCTCGGGTTCTCTGAAGACGGGGCTGACAATTTCTGTGACTATTTGAGGAGTGTGTCTCCTTACCCCAACCCTGCACCCCATCGTCCATTATCCTCAAGATGAGCTTTGCAGGTGGGCAGCTCTGCCGGGCTTATGTGGACTGGGAAGGTCCTGAGGACAAAGAATAGGGTAGCCTGTGTGTGCAAGGCCAGGGACAGTGTGGGCTGAGTCACCCAGGGAGGCCCCAGGGGAAGCTGAGGTCCTGCACGCCCTGAACTGCACCTGTCAGTCGGCCATGGCTGGATCCTGTGGCCCACCAGGTGCTTCCATATCCACCTTTCCACCGACCCTCAGTGGGGTCCTGGGAGAATCACCCCCATTTGATAGATGAGAAAACTGAGGCTCAGGAAGAGAAAGTGACTTGTCCAAAGCTATATGAGGAGCTGGTGGTGGAGTGGCTCCTGGACCGTGAGGCTGTCCAAGCCCAGGGCCAGAGATGGTCCCTGGGTCGCTGGCCTGGTCTCTTGGCTTCCATGCACCCACCTGAATGCGCCCTTTGCACCCAGCCTCTGTACCCTTGTCTGTGTTTGACTCCAAGATCATGGCTGGCGCTTACACTCTCTCCAGCCTCAGGCCATAAGATGTACCAATTTCATGAGTGGGCATTACCTCCGTGTTGATCGTTAAGGTATTGACAAGAAAAGGTGGGTGGAGTCATTTTGGGAGTGAGTGCGCAGTGGGAGGGCAACACCAGGACCCCTCGCTTGCCCATACAGTGATTTTGTGCTCATTAGTATGGGTGCAACTTCGTCAGGGCAGATGTGGTTCCCGCACCAGGAACTAGGCTCGGAGGATGGAGTAGAGTTCTTCTCCTGTTTGCTTTGTTTAGGGATGCTCTGGTGCAGTGAACAACCTGCACAACAGTCCTGAGAACCATGCTGCCCCAGAGCTGGGAAAGCTAAGCCTTGTCACTAACCCTATCCTTAGATTTCTTCTGTCTCCATTCCACTCTCCTTAGAGCTGAGCCCATCATGTGTCCCTGAGTCACCAGCCTTGAAGCAGAGCAGATTTTCTGGAATTGGAGAGGCTGGAGGGGTTAAATGAAATCACCTCAACCCTCCTTATGGCAGAGACGGGGACACTGAGTCCTGGAGAGAGTCACGATCTGCCCATGGATGGCCACCCAGGGCTTGTGCCCTGCAGCGTCACCCACCAGATGTGAGCCCAGCCATGCCCCAGCTTCCTCCCAAGGGAAATTTGAATGAAGGACTAACAGGAGGGGGCTCTTTCCCTCCCTGCTTTGCAAAGTCAGGTTTTGATTATGGTTTATTGCGAGGCTGCATTCCATTTAGAGCTTTTCAGGAGAACGAATGCAATTCTTTGGCTTCGCCTGGCCCTAAAAATAGGCACCAGCTGAGGAGTTCCCTCTCCCTTGCACCCCCATGGAGGAAAGAGCACTGACTCTCTGTCACTGCCTAGCTTTTGTTAGCTTGGGCAAGGTCCCTGGCATCTTGAAGCCCCAACTGCTGCAGCTGTAGGATGGAGCTAGTGAGATGCCATCCTCCTTTGGGTGAGATGAGATGATACGGAGGTAGGTAAGCACATATGCCCGGGACATAAAAGGTACCATAAAACGTGGGACAGTACGGGGTAGGGACACGGAAGTGACTAACTTCTAAGGTGGTGTATCAATTTGTTCCAATATTTTAATAATCTTAAGAAGACAAAATTGGACTGCATACCAGGACTTACCAAAACATTTCTGGATCTTACCCGCCCCCAGGACGACCTCCTAGATTAGGATAATTAGTCCCCCATAGCTGACTCCCCTCTGCCTGGCAGACAGCCTCCGCTTTGTTCTAAAACAGCGCTGTTTAATAGAAATGTAATGGGAGCCACGAATTTACAATTCTCTAGTAGCCACATTTTAAGAAAGTAAAATGAAACAGGTGACATTAATTTATTAATAGAGTTTATTCAACTCAGTATGTCCAAAACGTTATCATTTCAGCATGCAATCAATATAAAAATGTTAATGAGATATTTCCTATTAAGTCTTCAAAATGCGATGTGTATTTTATAATTATACGGCTTAACTCGGACCAATTGCATCCCAAGTTCTAAGTAGCCACATGTGGCTAGTGGCCACTATATTGGACAGCACAGTTCTAAACCATCTCCTTGCTTCTTGCTGGGTGACTCCAGGCAAATCACTCTTTTCTCTAGACCACCCACCATCCCATTTGTTTAATAAAGGCATTAGACTAGATCAAGGATAGCAAATCTTTATCATGCTCGCTGCCCCTCTCTCCTTCTGCTCGTGGCAGACATCAATGATGGAAAGCCAATCACTCACAGCAGTCTTTCTCACTGAGTCTGGACCTGGCTTCTGAATCTTCTTACCCCAACAGACATTAGCAGATGATTGCAGTCTGCAAATCAAATGAACCCTCTTCACCACGTTGAACCTCTTGATTTTCTCAGTGAGCTTGAGGCTTTCTGACACACAAAGTCCTGGAAACAACTAAATGTTAAATTGTAAGGCACTGGGAGTAAGTGATTCAAAGTTTAATTATTTGGAAACCTCATTAGTCCAAAATACAACTCTAGAACATTGTTGCTTTATCCATAAATCAGCCACTCCGTCTCTTTCATGTCTATGTATCCGCCTCCCACCTCCTCTCAGGCGTTGTTTAATTTAGACCACAGATGCCCACCCCTCTGGTTTATCGTCATCTGTTTCAGATGCTTTTTTCCAGCTCACTCTTATGCCACCAGAGTCTTAGAGCCAGAGCTGCATGCCAGGTACAGAGCTGGGCAGGAGTCTGGAGTGCAAAGCCAGTTCTGAGTTGTAAGCCTGTGATCCGGTGGGCATGTTCCTCTGCCGAGCCAAGCCTCATGCTAGGGCCACATTGGTGTGGTCACAGAACACGCATCTTCCGTGGGTCAAGGAAACTGAGACTAGCGCTCTCAGGACAATCAACTGTAACCTGTCCCGCCTCAGCTACCCAGAATCATGAGGCAACAAAGCTTTTTCACATATTTGAATTTTTAGACAACTGAAGGCTGCCCTTTCTAGATACAACTTTTTCTTATTTAAATTTTTTCCAGGGGAAAATTTTCTAAAATAAATCATGTATATCCCTATTTTCTTAGAGAGCTCTGAACATTATTTAACTTTTATGGATGACTTAAACTATGTCATTATTTTTCTGTGTTTTAATACATCGAGAATGTGCTCGAGACCCACCCAAGTGCGGAGGACTGTTTGCCCTTGCACTGAATGTCCCAAGGGGCTCTGGTTTTTCAAGTCTCCTGTCTACTTTTTAGCGTTTCTCTCTCATTTTCCTGTCGGGATGTGGGGATGTCATTCCTGTTTCCTGATGTACAACTGCTGAAACGCCATTTCTCTCCCCGTTCTAATTTGTGTTCCTTCTTCAGATTTGGAAACCACATCACTGTGATTGTTAGAATAATTTGTCACGTAAGAGTAATTAAGCCCTCAGTAGGACCTCGTGGGACTCTTCTTTACGTAAAAATGTATGGATAAAGCAACAATATTCTAGAGTTGTATTTTGGACTAATGAGGTTTCCAAATAATTAAACTTTGAATAATTTACTCCCGGTGCCATACGATTTAACATTTAGTTGTTTCCTTAATATTTCGTGTGCATTTAAAAAATGTTTTATGCCGCTAGCATATAGAAGGTGCACAATAAGTATTCCTGTGGATACATAGCTATTCTCGCAGACGCAGAAGCAGAGGAAGGAGAGGTAGATAGGGCTGGGGCAGTCAGGGATGGCTTCCTGGAAGAGGTGAGATGCAGCTATGCTGGGAAGGATGGACACAAGTAGAGTGAGGCAGGGGTTCCAGGCAGAGGCCATAGCAGAAGCAGGACACTCAGATGACCACATTTCATCAGCTAAGGAATAATGATAAGGGGAATACAGGTTTCTTTTTTTTTCTATCTCATTAAAGAAATTAGACATTTTCCTTATGTGCCACCCTCTTAATGCTCCTAGGTAGAGTCCTCACTAGGAGGGGTTTGGAGATTTTTGATTAGTCCCTGTAACGAACCTTGTTTTTCCCATCTGTGAAATGGGGTTCTCTTGGCTCTGCTGATTTACAAACTCTGGGTGAGAAATGCTTTGGAGACTGTCACGTGCCCTAAAGATGAAAGGAAAGGAAACATAGATGGATTTCAATCGAGTGTCCACTCAGCTAAAATGTAGATTAAATTTTAGTGACACAAGGAACACATAACTATATGCAGATATTCACACATTACAGATTAAATTTCCTTTGAACTTAATCCTGTCCTAGTCCCCTAATCCATTCCCCAGAGATAATCTCTGGTATCACGTTGTGAATTTTTCCAGACGTGTTTCTGTGTGTTTACATACATGTGCATATACTCGTAGACATATATGGTGGTGTTATGTTTTGATTTGCTATAAATCGGCTCAAAATACCATGCTTCTTTCTGACCAAGAACACACCTTCACGACTGTCCCTTGTGAGAACGTACAGACTTAGCATTATTCTTTTTAATGGCTGCACAGTGTTCCTTGTGTGGCCACTCTGTGGTTTAATTAAACATTCCCCTCCTGATGGACATTTAGGTTGTTTCCAGTTTTTCAACTTTTTTTTATAGTTCTTTTAAAAAACTTCATTGAGGTACAACACATATTGTACAATTCGTACATTTAAAGTGTACTGTTGAATGTCTTTTAGAATATTCACTGAGTTGTGCAACCAACACCACAACCAATTTTAGAACATTTTAATGCTCCCCAAAAGAATCCTTATACCTATTTTTATTTTTTCTTTTCTTTTTTTTTCATGGAAAAGCATTTTATTTTAAATATAGCAGCGTGTACATGTCAAACTCCCAATCTGTCCCTCCCCCCCTTCCCCCTGGTAGCCATAAGTTTGTTCTCTAAGTCTGTGAGTCTGTTTCTGTTTTGTAAATAAGTTCATTTCTATCATTTTGTAAGATTCTGCATATAAGCGATATCATATGCTAGTTGTCTTTCTCTCTCTGACTTACTTCACCTAGTGTGACTTTTATACGTCATGTTGTGACCTCTGCACACACCTCTTTGGACGCAGTGGTGTTTTTTCCTGGGGTCGCCATGAAGAGGTGTAATTTCTGGGTCATAGGATCTACGTGCATTTGAAATTTCAGCAGCCACCACCAAATTGCCCTCCAAAATAGCTGTGCCCACTTCTGCCCCCACGGGTAGTGGCTGACGGCCGCTGTTTATTCCCATCCTCCCCAGCTTCTGATGTCAGTACTCCGTGGAGACCTGGCAGGAGAAGCCCAGCTCTGTCCCTCCTGCAGCTACGCCTCACCCCACAAGGTGAGGTGTCTTCAGAGGCAAGGGTCAAGGGTTAAAGGGGGCTGCCCGCTCAGAGCCTGCAGTCCCGTTTCTAGGTGATGCTCTGGGTACGTGGGACTCGTGAATTCTTGCCCAAATCGTCCTTCCAGGGGCTCTGTGGGTCTTTTCAGTGAGTCCAATCCCCCAAAACTGAGCTACGCAGCCGATGTGTATGTCCCTGATTCCGAGGGGTGGCAGTGTGTGGACAGGGCTGGGTGGCTGGGCTGGAGGGGCCACACACCTCTGTGAGGGGCCCACACAGTGAGCCATGCAGTTGGGGGAGGAATATTAAAAGGGGGGCTTCTTGGCCCTGGCTCCACAAATGTTCTGGGTGGTTGTGATTATATCAACCTCTGCAATTCGAATCCAACATTTTCTAGGACATTTCATCCTCCTGGCTGTGTATGTGTGTGTGTGTGTGTGTGTGTGTGTGTGTGTGTGTGTGTGTGTGTGTGTGTGTGTTTCGGGGATGGGGCTCAGCTCTTCCTTTTTATCCAGAGGTTAGGAAATGTGCCCCGAAACTCAACCAGAATGTGACTATCATGTGACAGGAGCCCAGGCCGGCCAGACCCCGCCCAAAGCCCCACTCTGTCCTCACCCCCAGGTCGGGCTCATCATCATTTTTCTCCTCCACCTTAATTTCTAACCAATTTGAATCCCCCTTTAGAAAGGACTCCTCTTCCTCTCCATCTCCAGAAAGGGGGAGCCCCATGTCTGGGGTCGGGGCTGTCACTCGGGACTCATTTCCAGGCAACCCGGAGCACTTCAAAGGGCTTCCTTCTCAGGAAGCACGCTTTTCATGGAAATTAAACACACTGAGCAGGTGTCTCTCCTCCCCTGCCCCTCTCAGGAGAGAAGGGCAGGGGCTGCAAGGGAGCTGAAATAAACTGTGCAGATAAACCTCGGCACCCGTTAGCGACAGCTCCCAGAATTTAAAGGGACACGTAATCACTCCTAATACACATCCAGGGCAGAGAGCCAGATGTCGCTGATGGCAAAGAGCGTCGCTGGCAGGGAGAGAAGCTTGCAGCACCCCTAGCTCCCGCTGTCAGAGCTACGGCCTGCTTCCCGAGCCATCACCATCTCTAACGTGGTCCTTTTCCTTTTCCTCCTCTTCCCCACGGTCACCAGCACCTCCGACGCCTCCGTCTGTGGAGAGCTGGATCCTGCCCCAGGCTCTGCGCTTGGAGCCTGCCGTGGCTCAGCTCCTGGAAGCCTCCGCACAAGCCCATGCAGGAGGACACATGGGCTTCATTTTCCAGATGAGGAAACTGAGGCCCAGAAAGGGGAACGCTTACCCAAGGTTGCACACTCACTTGGGGCAGAGACAGAATGCAAGCGCAGGCCTCTCTGACTTCAAAGCCGGGCGCACCACCCCCTGGGGTGCCCTTTGCCACAGGGCACAATGTCCTGGGAAGTTGAGCCCATGGGCAGAGGGGCTGCTCACGACCAAATCTCCCATGAAGTTCCAGCGCTCACCCAGAGCAGCACCCCCACCCCAGCAGGACTTGCCTGAGGATGGAGGTCCGCCTGCATCCAATCCCCTGGAACCCATCTCTCCTGCCACCCAGTGGTTCTGGGACAAACAAGACAGGAAGGCCTGAAGAATCCTATTGATCTGGGCCCGTGGGGGACACGGCTGTTAGCGCTGACCTATGACTTTAGGAGCTTCTGCTTTTAGACATCCTCCCCGTGGACCTCTAAGGTGCCACTCACGCCCAGTCATGCTGCTGGGTTAAGCACGGCCCTTTTCAGCCCCTCTTTGAAAAAGCCACGAGTCTGGAGACAGATTTAGTCTCTGCCACCTTGGAGTGAATTAATTTGCATTGACAGAAGCCTGAGGGCAGCATGGAAGCTACTGGGCCCCTGGTAAAAATGAGATTGTGTGCCAAGAGGAAGGGAACCGGGCCTTTTCTGCATTACTGGAGGCTCCCAAGCCCTCGTGGGGACCCAGGGCTGGGCCGGCTCTGGGGCAATTAGACCACAATGAAGACCAGCCCAACTTGCGATGAAGTCTGTTTTATGCAGATGTTAAAGACCAGTGGCTCAAGAAGGACTGACAATAGGTCTGGAAGGACAGGGGGCAGCTCAGAGAAATTAGGCTCAGAAAGGGAGAGCGGTTCACCCAAAGACACACAGCGCGTATGGCGTTGAATCGGGACATCTATGCACACCCGCATGCCCACAGCTGCCCCTGCTCCGGCCAAGACCCTCTCCCCAGCTTCTGAGCCGGAGAGGCCAAAGGTGGGGCGGGGGGTCAGTTCCAGGCCTCAGCCCCAGCAGCGAGCTCTGCTTCTTAGGAACAGTCAGGGCAACGATATCCCGGTCTTGCCAATGGGACAAAGGAAGCTCAGAGCAGTGACGAGATCCTACACGGGCAGGGGCAGAGGTAGAATTTGAACGCAGGTCCCTCGGCCTCTCTAAATGTCACGCTCCAGAGATTCCTCTCTGGTCAAGAGGCCTCAGGCCACAGCGTCACACCCTCCCTTCCCCTGGGCACTGCACCCACTCTGGGCCCTTTTGAAGGTGTCTATAAGTGGCTCCTGTTGGCGTGTGGGCCTGTCTGGGTGGGTAAGTGGCTTTGGTGACGAACGGGATGTCAGCCCTTCCCCCGTGCTATGTTTAGAAAGGTGTCAGCCCCCAAATGGCCCGTCTCCGAGGTCATCCAGGATGTAATCATGAGTGTCTCTAAAACCCCATCACTGACCTTTCTGCACTCAGACACAGGGAGCCACCAGCATCGCCAGGCGGGATGGGAATTGGGTGCGACTGGTGGGCGTGGCGGGGGACGGGCCATCCTCCAGGCTGAGCAGATGAAGCCCCCAGGCAGAGGCAGAGGCCGGGAAACAGAGCCGTCCTCTCTCCTTCCTCCATCAGATACTAGTGAACACCCAGGAGATAATGCTTGTGAAAGAGTGCTGGTTCACACACAGCACACACACGTACACACACCTACAGCACACTCACACGTGTACACCCACATGTGTACACACACACAGACGCACCCACACATAGAGCGGGGACAGGCAGGCGGAGTTTAAAGTAAATTCTATACAGCCCTTAGCGTTTCAAACGTTTAATTACAGTTTTAAATTTTTATATAGTTTTAAGTATCTAAAAAGCTATAATAAAAACAATATTACAGAAAACTTAAAACATCAAAAGACATGTCAAGGTCTGTTCCCCAATTTAAATCTGCTGGAGATCATTGCTACATTACTGTATATGGCCAATTTAATATTTGGTGAGGGGGAACACCTTGGAATAAAATCTCTCCGCATGCCTTTGTTAAAGTGAAGTATATTCTGAGATTGCAAGTTGGATTGTGGACAAAAAATAAATAAAACTCTTATCGTTTGAAACTATTTTTCGGTGCGAATCAGGATACTCTTTTTAATGCGCGCAAGAAACAAAATACTGAAATGAATCACATGCTGAGGCTGGCAAGACCAGGGGTGAGGCATTTGTAACCCCTGATTTCAAATTCTGACGTTCAGCCAGGGGTGATATTCAAAAGATTGCCAACTGGTGCAGCAGTGGAAACGTCAGAATAGAATGGACCATGGCCTCCGTGCTGGAGCAGGGCCCCAGGATCCTTGTCCTGTGCTAGGCATGTAGCATTGAGATGCTGGGTGGTAGAGGTGGGGCTTCATAGGGAAGGGCTAGGGTTTAGGATGAAGTGAGCACTCAGGCCTAGTTAGCAACTGGTATGGAAGTATTTCTAACCACCAGTAAGCTGCATCAGCCCCTACGAGGTAAACATCAGGCCTACATTCAACCGTATGGCTTCTCTGGTCTTACAATGACCTTTATTCTCATTAACAATCGCTGCCTTTTAATTAGAGTGTTTAGCCCATTAACTTTTTTTCTTTTCTTTTCTTTTCTTTCTTTTTTAAGTTGCTTGGAATTAAATTCTTCTATTTATTTATTATTTGAGGTATAGTTGATGTACACTATTATATAAGTTTCAGGTGTACAACATAGTGATTCACAGATTTAAAGGTTATATTCCATTTACAGTTATTACAAAATATTGGCTATATTCCCTGTGTTGTACAATATATCCTTGCAGTTTATTTATTTTGTACATTGTACTTTGTACCTCTTTATCCCCTACCCCTATCTTGCCCTTTTCCCCACCGCCCTCCCCACTGGTAACCACTAGTTAATGTTCTCTATATATGTGAGCCTGTTTCTTTTTTGTTATATTTACTAGTTTTTTTTATTTTTTAGATTCCACATGTGATATCATACAGTATTTGTCTTTCCCTGTCTGACTTATTTCACTTAGCATAATGCCCTTCAAGTCCACCCATGTTGTTGCAAATGGCAAAATTTCATTCTTTTTCATGGCTGAGTAATATTCCATTGTGTGTGTATACCACATCTTCTTTATCCTTTCATCTGTTGATGGACACTTAAGTTGCTTCCATATCTTGGCTATTGTAAATAATGCTGCTGTGAACATTGGTGTGTGAGTATCTTTTCAAATTAGTGTTTTCACCTTTTTTCCTGATATATATCCAGGAGTAGAATTGCTGGGTCATATGGTAGTTCTAGTTTTAGTTTTTAAGAAACCTCCATACTGTTTTGCACAGTGGCTTCACCAATTTATCTTCCCACCAAGGCTGTACGAGGGTTCCCTTTTCTTCACATCCTCACCAACATTTGTTATTTGTGTTCTTTTTGATGATAGTTGTTCTGACAGGTGTGAGGTGTAATCTCATTGTGGTTTTAATGTGCATTTCTCTAATAATTAGCAATGTTGAGCATCTGTTCATGTGCCTGGAATTTTTTTTGGACTTGAGTTCGATTTTTTAAAAACAGCTTGTTAAAATATTTATCTTGAGGACTGAGTATTTGGGCATAGCCTTAAATTTTGCAGCCGAGATGAGTGCCTCGCATGTTTTACCCTAGTCCCGGCCCAGGACATTCCTGGTTTATGCCTGTTGTCCTGGAGAAACTGTTACAGCTTCTCCCTTTCGCTCTCCGAGCTGTCTTGGTTTGTGTGATAAATTACACAGTCCCTCCACAGCCCTGATGCAGACCCGGGCACTTGGCTGTGTGCGGTAAATATTGCCAAGCCCACGAGTGAGACGTGGGCATCCCTTTCTTTTCAGGTACTAGAAACCCAGCTTGCAGGTCTCTTTCCCGCCCCCTTCTGCCCACAGTTTCACGGCTCATGCCCTGGGTTGTGGGGTGCTGCGGGAGAGGCGCTCTCAGACATGGCATTGCTATTTCAGGGCAGACGATGGCTTCCTTCTCTAGCCCAAATGAAACCTTTCCTCTCCCAAATTCCTCAGCCCTCTCATTAGCGGTTGTGTTTGTGGATAATAGCTATAAGGAGGAGGCAATAAAAAAATCCAGAATGTGCTGCCCGGCCTCTCCTTACCCCTTCCAGAGGGAGCGCCTGCCAGCTCCATCTGAGGTCTTAATGACTCCAAGGTGGACCCAGGGGCCAGGAGTGGGCATTTGTATTACAGCTGGATTATTTAATCCCCATTAGTTAAAAATGGCAGGCCACAGGCCAGGAGCCCAGGAAAATAAGTGGTGACAGGTGAGAGAAAAATGGCCTCCCCGCGGTCTCTGCAACCACTTCAAAGGCCATGGCCCTGCCAGGTAATTGAGGCCTAATGGACACCATGTCCGGGAAACGGGCTGGCCAGAGATTCCCCAGCACACAGGAAAGTAGACGGGCAGGGGAGCAGGGAGAGGCTGAGCTGGCCAGGCCAGGCCCAGGATGGCCCTTGTAATTAGGCCAGGATGGAGCAAATACCTTTTCTGTCAGGCGCTGTGTGGAGTTACTCATGACTTCCATTCTGAGAGGAGGGAAGAGCACCTGGGGCCAGAGGCGAGTAGGCCTCCGGAAGAGCTGGTCTCTTCACTGCACTGGCCTCCCCCAGGATCTAGTCCTCAGCGGGAGGAAGCAGTTGTGTGAGTGGTTTGTGTGTGTTTGCACATGCATGTTCATGTGTATATTTGTGCTCGCAGGCATGTGTGTTGCCATGCATGTTGTTTGCACGTGGGTGTTTGCACGCATGTGTGTTTGCATGAATACATCTTGTATGTATGTGTCGTGTGTGTTTGCATGTACGTGTGTGTGTTGCTCGTGCATGCCTGTGTGTGCATGTATGCGTGTGTGTGTGTGTGTACAGGGTCCCTCCCTCTGTGTTTCCCTTTCTCTCCTTCCACATTTGGAGTCTCACTTGAGGAAGGTACTATAGCACCCTGTATCCATTTGGACCCTTGAAACAGCGCTCCCGTCCAGCTAGCTGTCTTATTGAATTTCTAGAGCTCCAGCTGAGGGCTGGAGACTATGATGGCCGTTTAGAGAGCAACTCCAATCCGGAGTGTGCAGGGAAGGGGCTCCCCACCCTGCAAAGGCCACGGGCAGGTCCCGGCTTCACTGACTCTCCTGGCAGGATCCTTTTAAGCCTGCCCCAGCGCCCAGACTCCCATAGACAGGGCTAGGGGGTCAGGTCGCCCAGGTCTGCAGAAGCAGTAAAGCTAAATGAAGCCTTTTCCACACTGCAGTCATTGGAAGAGCTCTTTCACTCGTGCTCCCCCAGTCCACAGACTCCTTTGACCATCCCTTGTTATAATATTTTTTTCATTAAATTGACTCATTTGTGAACTTAAGTTTACTTTTAAAAGAAACCTTTGATTGCTACCAGAAATGGAAAAATCAAGGTCATTTGGCATAAAAAGTAGATAATGATGAAAACGAGCACAGTGAACAGAGAAGGCAGTTTTCCATTCTAGCTACCGTGGCTGTTCAAGGTCCAAGTTCAAGGCGGGACTCGCCCTTTGTTGAAAAGGAATGTAAGCAAATTTTAGGGAAGTGTCAAGACATTTTCGTGCCATGGACTTGGCCAAGGTCATTCGGCTCATTCATTAAGTGGTGGAGCTGGGCTTTGAACCCAGCCTGGCTCTGAGCTCTAAACCGCTGGGACAGAGCTGCCTCTCTCCCGATGCACGCCTGTGTGGCCGTGGCGTACATGGCGTGGCTGTGAGAGTGTTTGCCTGGGTGTCAGGGCCCGCGTGAGTCAGATGGGGTGTCTACAGCCTGGGCCACCACCAGGCAGCTCAGGCCGAGAGGAGTTTATTTTGCAAAACCAAACCCTGCTCATTTCAGTTTGTTAACATGAAAGCCGCCTCTAATTCCATCTACAAATACCACATTCTCTGAACTACAATTGGCAAGGGCGGCCAGAATCGCCCCATTTCACATTCCTTCGAGTCACCAAGTGGAGCGTGGCTATAATTCAGGATTCAGCACTCGGGTTTCATGAGACAACATCAGAAATGCCTGTGTAACCACCCGACTCCTCCGTGGCCCGGGGAGGGGGCAAGGATGGAACCCAAGCTGCGGGCTGCTGCCCGGTTCCGCCCGAGACGGGGGCCAGGCTGGCGGCTCTCCGCCGCCCAGACAAGCGTGGGCTCTGTCAGAGCTCAGGCTCAGGGCTGGCTGCCCACGTGGGCGCTGCCTCACTGCCTGCCACAAGGACAGGGAGCTTGGTTTATAAATAAGCACCCAGCGGCCTCTCACCTTCCCACCGGGATCAGACATTTCTCTGGCCAAGGGACAGGAACCCATCTGGCTGAATGCTGTCATTGACAGTGGCTAGAACCGCCCGCGTGCTCGGGGAGGGGATGGCAGGGCAGCCGTGGGCTCTGTGCCTACGGGCTTGGGACCCCACCGGGCGCTGTGGCCCTGTAGGCCCCTGAAGGACCAGGGTGGAGGCAGCAAGGCCTGGGGGTTCAGTGCCTCCATTAATGCCCCAGGTCTCTCGTGGAGCACCACAGCCCTGCCTCTGAGTGTCCCCAGGGCTGTTGTCCTGAAGCCCAGTCTGATCTTGGAGCTTCCGAAGCCTACCAGTACCTCCTTCCCCACAAAATCGAGTCTAAGAAATTCCAGAGCCTGGTTGTCAAGAACTCTTCCAGTCCAGCTCCAATCTAGACCAGGTAGCTACCTTATATGCTAAGGTGCCGCTCCCAGATCCCCTCTTCTGGGCAGCTGTGCCCATCCCCAGCTGCTGGGAGTGTTGGATGCTAACGGCTCGCAGCTGCGACTTTCTATAGAGACTACCCTCTGCCTCAATGCCGGGAAGTCAGCCTCTCCTCCACCCCATAAATCACTTGATGGGAACCCCGTCTTGATTCTGCTTCTAGGGTGCCCAGCCTAAGACAGCAAATAGATAGATGGATGGATGGATGAATAGATAGATAGATAGATATAGATAGATAGGTAGACAGATAGATAGCCAGCCAGACAGAAAATCCCAAGGAGCAGGAATGGGTAAGTTAAAAGTTTGTTGATTTTTTTTTCACACTGAACAGACTTTTGTCTTTCAATTTAGTATAGGAAACATTTATTAAGCATACATTCATTAGCTGGGATACACATGCTAAAAATTATCCATCATAAGTTAGTTACATACACGACATCATAGATGGGCATATACATTTACACAGACAAGCATATGCCATGCACCTTTCCACATACATAGGTTCATGTCACCTGTTTACACGTAAAGCTGAGCGCATAATCCCATACAATATATTCACAGGTTCTGATATCTTACATATTTATTTGTGCCCTATATACATTCACACACAAACACAGCTTATACAATTTTAAGCACACACAGAATCACATGGCCAGGCCCCATATCTATCTATTCACAGTCATATTCCATATATATGCACCCATCTGTAGTCATACGGCATATTCATTCACACCACGGTGTGTATATGCTTTGAATCCTGGGTCAGGTGGTAGATTCTTTCCTTAACAAGAAACACACAGTTGATTAATTTTCCCCCTGAATTTCTCCCTTGTCAAATGGGAGGAAAAAGTTGTTGTGTTTGTGTATCAGGCCCATTAGCCTAGATAAACTGTGGGCCTCCTCTAATGATTAATGACAGAATAGTGCAGTTGTTGCAAAAATAAGTCATGCAGTGAGGAGAGAACTGAAGATTATATCTAACACCAGGGGATGGCTTATTAATCTCACTTCTGGAGGAATTCCTGAGTAAATCAGTCTCTTTTATTAATGATATTTCACTCTGCTCCGCGAGACATCTTTCATCCAGCCAGAAGGGCAATTATCTATTTAGGCCAGGAAACAATATTAGTTACTGCCTCAGCTCCAGGGCAAGGCGAGGAGTGAGTGAAGAAGAAGGAGAGAAAAACAGAGCAAAGGGCTCCTGTCCCCAGACTGATGGATGCCAGGGTCCCTTAAACCTCCAAGCAGGTTCCTTCCCCCATGCCGAAAGGGCTCGTGAATGTATGCGTATACATGTGTGTGTGGGTGTGTGTGTATGCGTGTGTGACTGGGGTGAAGAGACCTGGGGACAGTTATTCCATTCTCTTGCTTGAAATAGCCAGCACTGACTCATTCATTCCACGAGCATCTAAGCACCTACTACGTGTAAGGTCTTTGCCAGGGCACTGAGGGCCCCTGGAATGAGGAAGGCCCCTCGTCCTCCATCCTGGAGTCTACTCTGCTTTGACATCTTGTTTTTATCTAATCCTTCTTTGATTGCAGTTTGGAGAGAACAGGGGATTAGTTGGCAGGCCATGATAGCAAAAGGGGGTATTTTCTAGATCGAAACCACCATTTTTCTGTGATGGATTCATTGTCTATCACCCGGCAGTGTTTCTACAGATACAAGAAGAAGGATGGGAGAGCTTATTTAGCTGGTTACCAGGAAAAGCAACAAACTCACTGGCCCTCTCAAAGGACGGTTAGTAACTTTGCTCATTTCATGTCTCGGGCATTCTTTCATTTAGCAGGCATGTGCGGAGCACCCACTGTATACCAGCACCTGCGCTAGACCCTGGGCAGTCAACCATGAGGAAGACGTGACTCTTGCCTGTCAAGAGTGCATAGCTAATGGGACATTTGGCATGAAAACAAAATAACAACTCTACGAGGTAATGAAGGATACGTGAGTTCTATGTGCCTAGTGCAGTGGCAGGCCCAAAGTGTGTGTGCGTGCATGTGTGCATGTGTATGTGTGTGCGTGTGTGTGTATGTGTGTATAGCAGATGGGAGAGATCACTGAGGCGGGGCTGTAGCAGAAGATACTTGGGTTTGACATTCTTAACTGATTTCCAATCCTTGCCTAGTCACTGATCAGCTCTGGGACGTTGCATGTATCCCCTCGTCTCTCTGAGTTTCAGTTTTCCCATCCATAAAATGGGGCTGATGATAGCCATTTCTTGTGAGGTTTTACACCGACACCTTATTATCCTCATGATTTTTCCTAGGGGATCCAACATGCAGAGATGGTCAATACATAGAGGCTTTTAGAGATACTAATGATGTTGAGTCTCTCTCCTCAGAATAGAATAACAGTTTCAATTGTCATCACTGAGCGCTTACTAAAATTTCAATACTATTTTAAGTTCTCTACATGTGTCACCTCTCTGGATGATGCAAATCCTGGAACACTTGACAGAATGGGAATTATTCTGGATTGAGCACCCCATGAGTGACCCAAACAGGAACGTGCTTTGGGGCAAAGGCATGGTGGGAAAGCCCCAGGGATCACCTAGGCCCTCAATTCTCAGAGTAGACTGGCAACCAGCAGCTTTGGAAATGCTGCAGAAATGCAGAATCTGGCCACCCCACATCTGCGGAATCAGAATCTGCATTTTGAGAAATGGAGCGTGAGAAGCACACTGTTCCAGTCTATTCTCCCTGCAGCCCGGGACTCCCTCCCCAGCCTCTTTTTACTTCTCTAGCCATGGGTACTTACTACCCCACACAGGTCCTGCTTGTTCTGTAGTCCTGTGTTGCAGGACCAGTGTGGGTGGGGAAGTCTCCCAGACAGAGGAGGGATCAGAGCCCTCAGGACAGGGTCCTCAGCAGCACAGCATCTCCTTCTACAGCCTGGAAGGAGCGACGCTGTGCCCGGGGTCCATCAAAGGGCACGGTCTGGGTCCCAGTGGAGCTGGGTTTTCTGCTTACGGTGTGCTCAGCACTGTCAGTCTCTCCCTTGCCATGATGACTGTAACCCCTCACACCCACCCTAGGACGTGGGCACTGCTTTTGTTCCCACTTTACAAATGAGAAAACTGAGGCTCTGAGAGCGGCCCTTGCCCCAGGTGACTTGCTGGCAGAGCTTGCATTCGTTCGAAGCTAGGTCTCACTGTGACAAGCAATGACCATCGGGCAGCACTGCCCCGCATCCCGCATCTCCCACCTGGTTCCTCTTCCAATGCCCCGGATTAAACAGCAGGTAGCAGGGCCCTGCCTGCTTCCCCAGCCTAGGTCTTTCCTGGGCACCCCTGGTGAAGAGGCCAACACAGACGGTCCCTCCAATGGCAGGGACCGTGGGAGCGGAGCCGGGCAGTGCCGCTGGTGGGCAGCAGATGACACGGAGGCCCAGCCACTCTCTGTCAGCATTTCTGCTGCCCCCAGCCCTCCCGACCGCAGTAATTAAATAAGTCTCTCGAAGAGGAGCCTGTACGGTATGTCATAAAATCTCTCTGAACTACCTATATTTACCCCTGAAAGTGAATTCTTTATAAGACCGGGATATCAAAGCAGCCAGGGATCAAAGTCGTTTTAATAAGCCAGCCGAGTGCGCCGGCCCCGCCCGGCCTCCTCCCGCTGCCCTCCTCGGAAGGCACTTAGGATGCCCCTTGGGCCGCATTGTCACTCTGATTGCTCACTGCACACGCCTTCAGGGGAACAAAAACACGGGCCACTCACTCCCGGGGCGCTGCCCACCTGCTGTCTGCTCTGCGTGGCCGGCTCTGGGCAACAGCCTGCGATTTTACGTGCCTGGAAGTGTCATCACTAACAAGTCACTGAGCGCTAGGAACGTCCGAGCCAGCCGTTGAGAAGTGGCCCGCCGATGCGTTTAGTCTACACAGAGCTTAAAAAAAAAGAGGGAGAGAACTAGATGCCACATTAAAAATTGTGCAAAGTCAGGAAACGGTTCCCTGGGGGTTGGCACGCAGAAGGCTTTTGGTGTGCCGGTCACCTTCTGTTCCTGATTTGGGTGTTAGTTACTTGGATGTGTTCAGTTTAAGAAAATTCATCAAGCTGGATAATTAAGCTGTATGCATTTTCCTGTACGCGTGTTGTATGTCAGTAAGAAGTTCTTACAGATCTCGGCAGTTCACATACAATTCTGCTCGCGCAGATTCTCAGGAGACCTGACCACCATCAATGGATGCTACATCGTAGCTGCCCCAGATGAGAGAGCTTGCCTCCAGCTGTCCCCCTCCCACCCCGGGCCACATCACACTTCTGTCCCACTTGCCTGCCCTTGTAGGAAGGCAGACCCTTGATCTAGTTCAACCCTGTCATTGAACCAACGGGGAAACTGAGGCCCAGAGGAAGGGAGTCAGTAGGTTGAAACCAGACTCGAGTTTTCACTGTTGATTTAGGCTTGTCCTCTTTCAGCAAGAATTGGCAAATTGTGATTTATGGGCCAAACCTAGCCATTGCCCGTCTTGTAAGTCAAGTCTGACTGGAAATAGCCACACCATTCACTTATGTATTGTCTAAGGGTGTTTTTGTGCTACTTGGTCCTGCATTGGTGGTTGAGGCAGAAACTCCATGTGGCCCACAAAGCCCAAATAATTATGATTTGGACCTTTACAGAGAAAGTTTGCTGACTTCTGCCTTACGCCATAAAGTTTCCTATACCATGTCCCAGCTACAAATAAAGTGGTGGTACAAGCCAGCTATAGTCACCTAGTTCATCATTCGATCAGGGAGCCCCACTGGACGACTCCTCTACCCGACGCTGCACTGGGCTCGGGATGGTATATAAAAGGACAGGTCAAGGTCAGCCTCTCTAGATGGGCGCCGGGACACGCTAGGGGTGGTCAGGGAGCTAGGCTGCCCCGCCACTATGGAGCAGCGTGGCCTTGGGGAAGAATCTTGACCTCTCTGGACCTCATTGCAGCCCACCTGCCATCTCTAGTGTATTGAGAAACTCCTGAGAGGTCATGGGACTGAAAGTGCCTTGGGAGGTTCTAAAAGGTGAGGTGGCCGTGGTGGTGATTACAAGGGCGATAACACTGTGATCTCATAGTGACTGAGTACCTACTGGCCTCCGTGCACCAGGCTTAGCATTTTTAATGGATATTCTATTTGCTACTCACAGCTAACCTCTGAGATAAGTACTATTATTTTGCTCACTTTACACACATGAGAAAATTAAGGCATTTAAGACTTTAAGAGCTCCGGATATTTACTGAGCACCTTCTATGTGCCACGCTCTGTTTTCAGCTCTGGGGATGGAGGAGTGAAAAAAACAAAGATGTGTGAAACTTCTCTTCTAATAACTTCATTCATTTGCCCAAGGTCACACAGCTGGAAAGTGTGGAGCTGGGATTGGAAGTCAACTTTGTGGCTCTTGGCCAG